>NC_139543.1:9998714-10510051 GCF_965153285.1 Podarcis tiliguerta | reverse complement strand
GTTTTTTCCCTTATAGTGGCAACTGCCATTTTAGAGACGAGCCATTGTGGCTTAGTGGCTAGAGCGCAGGACTAGGACCTGGGAGACAGGGTTCATATCCCCCACTTAGCCATTGTTATCACATAACAAAACAAGCTGCTCCTTTTGGACTATTCTGTTGCATGGTAGTTCGGCCCACTTGTGATATTGCTCCCAAAAAGAAGTTCGGGTTTCTTGAGGGCGTGCTTCCCTCTAAAGGGCAAACAGGGGCACCTGGACAGGCGGTGGGCTGCCTCGAGTTTGTTAACTCATTGGAAACATTTATGTCTGGCCTAGCAGGTGATCTTAGGGCTTGGCCCGCTTGGCCCTAGAATTTGATGGCCTCTGGCAGCGTTTCCGGCCTGATTAGCTTCCCCATGTGGTGCACAAAGCATTGGTTTCACCAGTTCCTCACATTTAGTTTTTTGCAGACTATGACAGAGCCTTTGCAGATGCCTCCAGAGATTGCTTCTCCTGCAGAGGTTGACTTGCTGATGCCCTAGGTGCCTTCTTCCAGAAGGAAGCGTCTTCAGAGGTGGCGATCCAGGAGCAGGGAAAAGGGGAGCAGGGATGATGCTTACACCTCCTTGCAGGTATGTCAAACCTGGGTCTCTAGGGACCATCCTGGATAGCTCAGCTGGTCAGCGTATGGTGCCGGTAATCCATCAGATGTCTACTACCAGACTTTTAGAAGACATCTAAGGCAGCCCTGTTTAGGGAAACCTTTAATGTTTGCTGCATTACTGTATTTTAATCTTTTGTTGGAAGCTGCCCAGAGTGGCTGAGCAAGCCCAGCCAGATGGGCGGGGTACAAATAGATCATCATCACCATTATTATTATTATTATTATTATTATTATTATTATTATTATTTTGTGGGAGAGTGGACTAGATCATCCTCAGGGTCCCTTCCACCCCACTATTCTTTAAGTTGCAATTCACTATGGGAACGTTAGATGCAGAGCTGCCATTATCCCCTCAGCTTGCTAGGATCGCAGGGACGGGGACATGTGGACCACTTGTGCAGCTCCACATTTCAAATGGAAATTCCCTGAGCAATAGAACCTTAAGCTGTATGCAGGAAGCTGGCCCGGCAGCAGCTTTGTTGGGACTTTTTAGGGTTTCTGGCCGGCGTTGGCCCTGTAAATCTACACGTCATGGTGGCAACTCAAGGCAGGGCATTCTGCCCAAGTGGGGGCTGGCGACTAGCAAGCAATAACTCGATACCTCTCACCCATATTTCCATAAAAATATCTTCCTTGAAAGCCTGGCTAAAAGGTTATCTAGATGGGTCAGTGGTTTTGTGCTTGTGGGAAGGGTTTTCCCAAGGTTTGGGATTCCTCTGGCTTTTCAGCCAGTGGCTCAGAACACAGCAACTCTAAGCCAGTCAGAGAGCTACCTGTGGTAGCAAGTAAGAAGGTTAGGAAGCAGCTTTCATTGGGACGCATGGAGGTATCCCCTTGATTCTCCTGCTATTCCTATTTTCATTTATCCCCTTTAGGGATCGTCCCTAAGAAAGCCCCATATAATCCCCCTTATAATTTATCGCATCCCATAGGCACCTCAGTGAATGACTCTCTGGAATTGTTCCGTGAAATATGCATCTTTGGATCAGGCAGTTGAGCTTACCAACAAATTGGATGAGGGCCTGGTTGACATTATGCGATATTGAATTGGCTGTTAGGCTGCTGCCAGTTCACCCTCTAGATTATAAGTAGTTGGGCTTTAATTGGATGGTCCTTACATTTATAAGGCGATGCCAATATAAGGCGTTGCCAATGGGTTGCGCTATAGGCTGTGCAGCACTCAAGTCCTTTCTGGTTTGAACATTGCGAGTCAAGACTCGTTTAACTGGGGGTACCATTATTTGGATTATCTTACTGGCTGGTTCATGTGACATCAGCCTCTGCTAAGGCTTACTGTACGCCCCTTTTATTCCCTGAGGAGCTGGGTGTTCCCAGTGGATAGGTCAGTGGCTCCACTGCCCCTTTAACGTATTTGGGGGCTAGCTGGATACCGTTGCTCATACATCTGCTTGCCTGTGGAAAAGCTGTTTGCCGTGAAGGACGTTATTCTTGTAATACTTCCTCTGATAGCAAATGTTGCTTTGTCAGATTCTATCATTGCTAGGTCAGTTTAAAAAAATAAATAAATAAATAAAATAAAATTGGCATGCAGGGTGGTTGTTCCAGGCTGCCCCTTCCATTCCTGCTTGGCCAGGTGGTCTCTTCATCATCCTGTACAGTGGCCTTGAGCCTGGCAGGGCAAGGCAATCACATGTGAACTAACTTTTCTTGAGTTTTCCCCATTGTAGTGTCAGCGCACATCTGGACTGAGGAGTACAGGGACCGTCGGGTCTGTCTTGGTCTGATAACCAGGCAGTGTGAAGGTCCTGGCAAAATGGTCCTCATGCTTCGGCAGTCTCCGCCCCCCTTTTATGTGCTTTCCAGCTGCACTGCTTAAGGTTTAATATTGCGTTTCTGCTCGTTTTATTACTGGATCATCTATTGTTTTCACTGTCACTATATCCCGTTTTCAGTTGGAGAGCTTCAGATCCTGGGCTCTGGACGCCCAGCTATAGCCGGATTTTCTGGAGCTCCTGTGGCGCTTTGGCAACAATTGATAATTAAGAGGAGGAGTAGCTTACATTTCCCCTTCTGCTTTCAGGTCTTATGAGGAGGCCTGGACTGATTTCTTAGCGTTTAGCTGGCAGTCCTCGGCCATTCAGAGGAACTTGCCTCCATTCTCTGAGCAGGACCTGCAGTAATTCGCCCACCTGCTGCAGATCGGATGCACTGTTAAAACTATCAGAATTCAGTCCGCTGCAATGTCTGCTGGAGTAAAGCTTTAATTTTTCAGAGACTCTCCTAAAAGTGTGTCGTGCGCAGGGTCTCAGAAGGTTGGTAAAGGCTCCAGCCTTCACAGGACTGCAGGCAGGAAGCCGGTCAATCTTGACCTATGCAGTATCCGCAACAAGTTAATATTTGTCTCCTGGTTCTAGTTCCAGATGAGACTTCTTTCAGTATTCCATTGTAATTTTGGTGTACTGAGGGTTGGGGAAATTGTGTCAGAGCCAGCACGGGGCTGAGAGTTTGGAGGCTTATTGCCTCTGGAATTTTCCTTATCTGCTTTGGAGCTTGTCATAAGTGTCTGGAGCTCTAAGTCAGACCTAGTGGGCAGGGTTGCCATCATCGGGCTTCCAGTCACAGATAAGGTGGGCCCTTGCCCTGTTATTGTATACTGAAATATTTGGCTTTTCGTTCCCCTGGGGGCTGGCTCGATTCTAGAAGTTGCTGGTTCTCGTGGGTTGCTCCTTCGGGATATATGTGTTTCCCTTTTGGAGTTGAGACTTGTAGTGCGCAACTCCACAAACTGACCAGCTGGGTCGGGGGGAGGTTGTCCGCCTCCCAGTGACTGGGGAGGTGGGCCCGTTCCCGGTCAAGGATGTAAGGAAGTACTTGGCCTTGAGACCTCCTGGGGACAGCCCCCTACTCATGCAATAAAATGGTCACCCTTTGGCGCGACACCAGTTCACATAAGTCATACGTAAGGCCATCTCTGCTTGTGGGATCTCGGCCTCTGGTTTCGCTCCTCATTCCTTTCGCATAGGTGCAGCGACTATGGCAGCCCATTGGGGCTTCTCAGCCACCAGTATCAAGGATTTGGGGAGATGGAAATCGTATGATTTCAAGGGTTATGTGTGAAACAAAATGCTGAGTTTGGTACTAATGCTTGTTGTTTCAACCCTTGTAGATCCCACGCTGGTCCACGTCTGGATAGTGGGACACAGCATCGTTCATTGGGCTGGCAGCAGAGCGAGGCAGTCTGCAAGGGGAGCGTGTCTCGGCCTCCCACAGCACGTGCAAGTGTCATGGTTTTCCAGACGCTGAATGTCATGGGGAGAGTTTATGCCGCTGATTGGTCACCGGCTGCTCTCAGACCTCCCCACCCTATGGCCATAGTGGTGCAGCTGGGAAAAAATGATGTGGCAACTATTGATTGCCTTGCTTTGCGCACCTCAATCCAAAAGGGATTTGGAGGCATTGGCAGCCTTATTACCTTCAGTGAGAATAATTTGGTCTCACTGGTTGCAGAGGCAAACCTGGCGCGGTGTTCCCGCCCGGAGGCCGCTGAAAGGGCCAGGAAGCGCATTAACTCTGCTGTTTGCGTGAAGGTATTGGAGCTGGGTGGTTTGGTGATTTCGCACCCAGACATTAATTTTAAGGCTGAGGCCCTTTACCGGGCAGATATAGTGCACCTCTCCGATTTGGGGAATGATGTTTGGCTGGATGTGGTGGCTACTAAATTGGGTTCCTGGTTGGGTTTGTGAGTGGTTGGCGGCGAGCGTTAGAGCTCTTGTGGCGGTTAGGCATTGGTTATAATATGCTGGTGTTGGAGGGGGCTGAACAGGCGGTGCCTGCCCCTCCTATTGCGATGAAGGGAATTCTGTTAAAGGAATCCTGGGGCTTGCCATGATTTCGTCCAATCCCTGTTATGGGACCAGGGCCGCCCAATCCCTGTTATGGGAATCCCTGTTATGGGACCAGGGCCGCCCAATCCCTGTTATGGGAATCCCTGTTATGGGACCAGGGCCGCTCAATCCCTGTTATGGGAATCCTTGTTATAGGACCGGGCAGGCAAGCTTTCGGGGAGCTGCTGGGGAGAGCGGCGTGGGTCCGACGCTTAGCTCAGGTGACCCCCCAGTTTGACTTTCTCTTCTACTGGCTACCGATCGGACCTCGGGATGCCAGTTCTGTCCCAGGCGGGGGGACAGATAGTCATAACCAATGTCTAAACAACCACTCACTGATTTTGTATTTTAATAAAGTTGTGGCCAAAATAGTGCCCAAAAACCAAAACTAAATTACGTGTTATGTGTGAAGTTATTTGAGGGGTGGCCTGGGGACCTACACGCGCAAAGCGTGTTCTCCAATAAATGAGAGCACGTGTTGCGGTGTGGGCCACCGGGCCAGGCCTCTTGTTGCCAGGCTGGTTAATAGTTATTGCCTGGCATCTGTGATTGGATAACCGGGTTGCTGGGGCAAATTGTATGTTGCAAATTGAGTGGGTGGGACCATAGTCTTTAAATATTGGTGCACTCTGGTTTCTCTTTCTCTTTGCAGAGTGCATCGGATCACCCGCCCACCCGCCCTCTTTTCCGGTTGACCTTGCTTTGCCTGTCATGGGGGTCGTCTGCCTTGGCGCAGGGGCCTAGTAGGAATTTTGCCATTTGGTGATTGGCTGTGCCATTTGGTTTTTGCCTACTACTCTGCAATTCGTCACAACTTGTAAGGTTGCGGTTAGGCATTGGTTATAATATGCTGGTGTTGGAGGGGGCTGAACAGGCGGTGCCTGCCCCTCCTATTGCGATGAAGGGAATTCTGTTAAAGGAATCCTGGGGCTTGCCATGATTTCGTCCAATCCCTGTTATGGGACCAGGGCCGCCCAATCCCTGTTATGGGAATCCCTGTTATGGGACCAGGGCCGCCCAATCCCTGTTATGGGAATCCCTGTTATGGGACCAGGGCCGCTCAATCCCTGTTATGGGAATCCTTGTTATAGGACCGGGCAGGCAAGCTTTCGGGGAGCTGCTGGGGAGAGCGGCGTGGGTCCGACGCTTAGCTCAGGTGACCCCCCAGTTTGACTTTCTCTTCTACTGGCTACCGATCGGACCTCGGGATGCCAGTTCTGTCCCAGGCGGGGGGACAGATAGTCATAACCAATGTCTAAACAACCACTCACTGATTTTGTATTTTAATAAAGTTGTGGCCAAAATAGTGCCCAAAAACCAAAACTAAATTACGTGTTATGTGTGAAGTTATTTGAGGGGTGGCCTGGGGACCTACACGCGCAACTCTGTGTAAAACTGCAGGCGCCCTGGATAGCTGCCGTTTGCCAATGTTTATTCTCTTTTCTACCTTTCTTGCATAAACCATCGAGGAATTAAATGTATCCCGCCCTCCTCTCTGTTCCCACACCAACTTACCTAGCCAAATGCAGTTACTGGCAAATACATCTCCCTTCCATTTGTTCAAATATTGCTTCTTGCAGCCCCCAACAGTTCCTTATCCGTTGAGACTTCTAAAAAGAAATCCAGCAGCAGTCTAAGCTTATTTGATTTAAAGTGCACATGTCTCATGTCATCTACCTCAGATTCCTGCCTGCGCTCGGTTCCTTAACAGAACAATATCCTCTCAAGGAAACGATTTGTGAATACGCTGAGCGAAATACCCTGGACTAAAAGGAAAGAGAGCTTCATTTTTTTCCATTTTGCACTTTTGTAGAAGATTCTCTCCCCACACACATTCATCCCTCCGATAGATCAGGGAAGGCTCTTATGTGACAGTTTACAAACACTTTTGCCATGATGTGCGGCGGAGCACCGAGGGAACGGAGCCGGAAAAGAAAAATACTTAAATCGAGGTAGAAAAAGCAGTAGAAAAATACAAAGAGGAAGGCAGCAATCAGATGTGCTGGCGGCAACAGCCCAGTCAAAATTGCAGATCTACCCATTGTCCTTGATAACAGAGGGGAAAGTCTGTTGGGTTCACGGTATGAAAGCTTCCACATTTAGGAGGTAAACAACCCAGATCACAAGGTCCCCTACAGGAGATAAATTATCTTCCCATGAACCCCGGGGGCATCTGTACAGTTTTCCAGGCATACCTCCGAGTTCTAGCCTTAATCTCAGACCCTCTAAGTGGCCCCCCAAGTCCAAGATTTACAGAAGCCATCTCAGTTTCTGATTTGATGCCAGAATGTCTGGCTTTTCCTTATCTCCCGCTTGGACTACTGCAATGCGCTCTATGTGGGGCTACCTTTGAAGGTGACCTGGAAACTACAACTAATCCAGAATGTGGCAGCTAGACTGGTGACTGGGAGTAGCCACCGAGAACACATAACACCAGTCCTGAAAGACATACGTTGGCTCCCAGTATGTTTCCGGGCACAATTCAACATGTTAGTGCTGAGCTTTACTTCTTCTTTGGCGATCACTCATAGCCGAGCAAGATTGTCTTCCATAAACACGGTTTTAACAATCAGTCCATAAGTGACTGTGGAGGCCAATTCTGAATCCACATGTCCTTTCACAGTGGGGACATTGGTTCCCGGGCGGGAGGTGATCACAGTGTGGATTTGCCAAGCGTGCCTTCCTCTTAGCATGCTTCTCCCTTGCGTTCTGAGTTCGAGTGTCTTCAAAGTCCATAACATCTTTGGTAAAGGCTGTTCTCCAACTGGAGCGCTTGCAGGCCAGTGTTTCCCAGTTGTCGGTGTTTATACTACATTTTTTTTTAGATCAGCCTCGGCCCAGTATACCTGAAGGAGCGTCTCCACTCCCATCGTTCAGCCCGGACACTGAGGTCCAGCTCCGAGTGCCTTCTGGCGGTTCCCTCACTGCGAGAAGGGAGGTTACAGGGAACCAGGCAGAGGGCCTTCCCAGTAGTGGTGCCCGCCCTGTGGAACGCCCTCCCTTCAGATGCCAAGGAAATAAACAACTATCTGACTTTTAGAACACATCTGAAGGCAGCCCTGTTTAGAGAAGCATTTAATGTTTTATGTTTTGTCACTTTATATTAATATTCTTTTGGGAGCCACCCAGAGTGGCTGGGGAAACCCAGTCAGATGGGTGGGGTATAAATAAATTATTATTATTATTGAAATGGAGTCATGCAACCCCTAATCCAAGAAGATATGTAACTATACAACCTTTAGAAGACACCTGAAGGCCAGCCCTGTATAGGGATGTTTTTAAACATTTAATGCCTTATTATGTTTTATATATGTTGAAGTGGCTGGGCAACCCAGTCTGATGGGCGGAGTATAAATATTATTATTATTATTATTATTATTATTATTATTATTATTATTATTATTGAATAAGTCATGCCTATTTTCATCGGAGAATTGGAGGATATGCATCCCTCACTCACATAGTCCAAAACATGCACAAATATTTCAGTTATCACTGTTCCTTTATGGTACCCTCTGCCTCCTCCTTTCTTGTTTAGCACAAAACCAGCTACAGAGAAAGCTGCCCTTAGGAAGCACTCTCAGATATTGGCTATAAATGTGAAAGACCAGACAATGAACAATCAGTTGCAACATTTTCCCCACAGAACAATCAATACACAGGAAGAAGGAAGGAAAGGGATAAAATGATTTTTTAAAAATAATAAAGTTCCCCACTACGGATGGATTCACCTCTGAGATTTATATATCACACAGATATAAATAATTGGCAAAACTTTCACCGTCCTTAACAGAAATGAGGAATTCAGGTAGAAGCAAAGAAGCGTTCCAGGCTGTTGGAAGGAAACAAAAATTATTATAATTGCTAGCCCTGGAAAAGCTCCAGCAGAAGTTGTCTCCTATAAAAGAATAGGCTTCCAAAACTTAGAATGTTAAAGTATCAACATCAGTATTGGCAACCAGGTTGAACAAAACAGTTGGTCTCAGTCCATTATACCCATTGTTCTGCCCGGACACTGAGGTCCAGTTCTGAGGGCCTTCTGGCGGTTCCCTCGCTGCAAGAAGCCAAGTTACAGGAAACCAAGCAGAGGGCCTTCTCGGTAGTGGCACCGGCCTGTGGAATGCCCTCCCACCAGATGTCAAAGAGAACAACAACTACCAGACTTTTAGAAGACATCTGAAGGCAGCTCTGTTTAGGGAAGTGTTTATTGTTTGACAAACTATTGTATTTTAATATTTCGTTGGAAGCCGCTCAGAGTGGCTGGGGAAACCCAGCCAAATGGGTGGGGTATAAATAATAAATTGTTGTTGTTGTTGTTGTTAAATCACAAGTCTATTGACAGCAGTCCAGATGTCTGTCGTCTAGGTGGAAAATTAATTTGGAAATTAATTAACATTATGTTAAAGAGAGAGCAGAGGAGCCTTTATTCTCAGCAGGTCTCCAATGGAGTCCTGTAAATTAGAGGGATGTTGGCACAACAGACATTTCTGGGGCTAGCCTTGAATGCCCCATCACCTGTAGAGGAATCAGACTTGTGGTCCCTGCCAGTTTGCACCCATTTCTGTGTCTGTTCTCTGGTTTCTCGGCTGAAACAGGAATCTAGTGGACCTGCGTACAGCACCAAAGGTGTGGGGAAGGGAAGGTACATGATTAATACCAGCCAGCTTTTGAAGTTCAAAGAGTTACATCTTTTTAGATGTCGCGCCAGCTGTGATTTTCTGATCAGTTTTCAGTCCCAGTTATTCTGCTTTTTGTAAAGGTATTTCCGTTGAGTGTTTTATTAATGGAGGTGATGAATACTTGTCACAGTGGAGAATTGTGAATAAGTTTAAAGGATCTAAGTGTCCTTTTTACCTGCAAAATCTTGATCGGCAGCAGCTCTTCCGATTATAATAGCTTTCTGCCGTCCAATTTAAGCAACAGTATAAGGCAGTCAGAAGCATAAATAGGCCAGAGAGCATAAAAGCACAGCAGAGGCTGATAAAACAAAAACAAAGCGCATAGACAGAGGGCTCAAATTAATAGATCTGCCCCACCCTCATCCACCCAGAATGCAGAAAGATGTGTTACTGCCCTTGAGCAATGGCCAGATTCAGGGATGGGAGGTTCCTTTCTTTATTGGTCTTTAAGAATGGGGGGGGGGATTAGTAAAAAGCCACCCAATTTGCACTTCTTGAACCAATATGTGATCCAAAACACAGCTGTCCTTAGGAATTCACACTGCCTATGGTTTTCCCAGTAGTGATGTATGGAAGTGAGAGCTGGACCATAAAGAAGGCTGATCGCCGAAGAATGGATGCTTTTGAATTATGGTGCTGGAGGAGACTCTTGAGAGTCCCATGGACTGCAAGAAGATCAAACCTCTCCATTCTGAAGGAAATCAGCCCTGAGTGCTCACTGGAAGGACAGATCATGAAGCTGAGACTCCAATACTCCCTGGAAAAGACCCTGATGTTGGGAAAGATGGAGGGCACAAGGAGAAGGGGACGACAGAGGACGAGATGGTTGGACAGTGTTCCTGAAGCTACCAGCATGAGTTTGACCAAACTACGGGAGGCAGTGGAAGACAGGAATGCCTGGCATGCTCTGGTCCATGGGGTCACGAAGAGTCGGACACGACTAAACGACTAAACAACAACAACAAATGTTGGTTAAGCGGTTTAAGAAAGCTTGGCTTGATGAAATCACAGAATAGTAGAGCTGGGAGTAACAATCATCTAGTCCAACCCCCTGCGATGCAGGAATCTTTTGCCCAACGTGAGACTCAAACTTGCAACTCTGAGAGCAAGAGTCTCATGGTCTACCGGCTGAGCTATCCCACACAGTCACGATTGCAAGGAGCCTAGAACTGAGATTCACAAAGCAGCAACAGGGGTGAGATCTCTAGGATCGCAAGAAAAAAGCAAAATGTCTTTTGATGATGTGAAGTAAAATGTCTAATCAGGAAAGCATTCTAAGAGAGGAAGAGTAGCAAGAACAGTGGTACCTTGGTTCTCAAACGCCTTGGTACTCAAACGCCTTGGTTCCAAAATGCCGAAAACCCGGAAGTATGTGTTCTGGTTTTTGAACATTTTTCGGAAGCCGAACATCCAATGCAGCCATAGGCTATTGTTTCCAGGGCACGTGCACTAATCAGAAGCTGCGCCTTGGTTTTCGAACATTTCAGAAGTCAAACAGACTTCCATAACAGATTAAGTTTGGCGCTTTTGTTTTTGCTCTTTATTTTGCGTTTTTGTTTTTGAGGCTCTTTCGGTTAATTTGTTTTTGTGATTGTGTGGAGCCCAGTTCAGCTTCTGATTGATTGATTGATTGATTGATTCTGTGACTGCAGAAATGGATAAAAGCCCCCCATCCAAACAATGACTATCACCAGTGCAGGTAAGAAAAAGTATTTTTTCCCCCATTTTTATCATCTGCAATACTGTCTTTTTTATTTTATAGTACAGTACATTGATTGTTGCTTTCATTTTATAGATCAATGGTCTGGTTAGATAGCAAAATTTGTGTTAAATTGCTGTTTTAAGGGTTGTTTTTAAAAGTCTGGAACCGATTGATCTGTTTTGCATTACTTTCTATGGGAAAGCGCGCCTTGGTTTTGGAACGCTTTGGTTTTGGAACGGGCTTCCGGAACGGATCAAGTTTGAGAACCAAGGTACCACTGTAGTAAGAGATTAATCTGTGTGCGTGCTTGTCATTCCCTGATGTCTGTCTGTGAGAATGCAAGTATGAGGATTTTTTCCCAGCTCTGGGTGCCCTGGTTGACTCTTCTTTGAGAGCATCTTTTCTCCCTCAGGCAGCAGCCTATATTTGCTCTCGCTGTTCCTCATTGTACAAAAGTGACCTGGTGCTGTGACAGCTTATTGGCACTCTCCTAGTCACTACGGCAGAATTCGTGGGGTTTTTTTCCCTATGATTATCCTCACCCATCCCTTTAGGGCTATGATTAATTCATAGCGTGTCAGCGACGGAACCTTCCATCGCCGTTCAGAGCGAAAAAGGTCCTCTTCCCCGAGTCGCCCTGAGACCACTGTGAAATTTGTACAGGCAGTCCCACCAGGTAGTCAATCTTGTAAAAGCACAGATATTACAAAGTAAATACAAGTGATCTATTTGTTTAAGGTTATTACTCTGACCGAGAGGGTATTAAAACAATCTTTTGACTGGCAAAAGATAGCTGGCTGCCATTTCCCACTGGATTGGAGCAAATAGGTTTTTGCTCTCCCCCTCGACTGTTCCATCTCACCTCCTCCTTTTCGCTACCTGTGTGCGCTCAGGAAGTTCATCAGTTTTCCGCTGATATGGAGATTGAAATGCATAGCACAATGGAGTCATTGAAATTCAATCCATACACAAGTCTAAATTAGGGGGAGGGGGGGACTTTCGCCAGTAATAACACCTTGATCTGCGGAGACATAAAACTTAAACTTCATTTCAAGTCAGTGTCCAATCACATGGTTTGATTTTTAAAAGATTTCATCTCTTCATACATCCGAAAGCGCATGTATCAGATGTCGAACTCTGCCTTCAGAAGTAATTAGGACTGCAGCTGTTTGAAAGCTTCCGTTCTGAGCTCTGATCGCAGTGGCATAGCTGAAACATTTCACAAGATGCAAGCTTACTCCCTATTGATCTGAAACGGAGATCAATGCTTCTCACCCACCACCGGCCCTTTACTGGAAACCATCAAGGATGAGGAACCGGGAAATTCAGACTGAAAAGTATAAAAGTAGCTCTAGTACTAGGGGCGGGAGTCTAAGTAACAGTATTACTCATGCTGGTAGCAGCAGTGGAGCAGTCTGTGGTAGTCTCACTCAGAGCACACCCATTGAAATGAATGGGCATGGCTAATGTAGGTCCATTAATAGGTCAGCTTTGAGCATACCTGAGTTGTATACAACCCACCATCTTCTTACAGCTTTCATAGAAAATATGTTGGATTTGAACCCAAAACCCCACCCAGTTTATAAATATACAAGCAGGAATTGTTTTATGGGCAGCCGAAGTAAATTGAGAAAGGTTAGATGATTTAAGATGAAATATTAAATCATTACATTATTTTAAAGGATTGAAGTGTTGTTGTTGTTTAGTCGTTCAGTCGTGTCCGACTCTTCGTGACCCCATGGACCAGAGCACGCCAGGCACTCCTGTCTTCCACTGCCACCCGCAGTTTGGTCAGGTTCATGTTTGTAGCTTCAAGAACACTGTCTAACCATCTCATCCTCTGTCATCCCCTTCTCCTTGTGCCTTCCATCTTTCCCAACATCAGGGTCTTTTCCAGTGAGTCTTCTCTTCTCATGAGATGGCCAAAGTATTGGAGCCTCAGCTTCACGATCTGTCCTTCCAGTGAGCACTCAGGACTGATTTCCTTAAGAATGGATGCGTTTGATCTTCTTGCAGTCCATGGGACTCTCAAGAGTCTCCTCCAGCACCATAATTCAAAAGCGTCAATTCTTCGGCGATTGAAGTGTAGATTAGATTAAAATCTATAATATGACGCAGTATCATAGGGAAATATTGAAAACACCTTGGAAGAAGGGTGGGGAGCCAGCTTTATAAATTCGCATTAAACGTGAAACAATTCAATACTGATTTGTTAAAAGTTATGAAACTCAATAAAAATTTAATTGGCAACTCCCCACCAAGCTATGCGCTCACTATCTCGTGACTGAATTAGACTTTCCCATGTCTTCCGGGAGCCTTAATCCACGAATTACAGTTAACATGTTTCTCTCTGCCTTCCCTGAGTTCAGCAACATTCCGGTATATCAAAAGAAAGAACTATAACCAATGTAAATCCTTACATGGGCACTGGATTGTTTATGCCAATAATGGAGATTGAATGGGGGGTAGGTAAAGGACCCCTGGTCAGTTAAGTCCAGTCAAAGGCGACTATGGGCTCGTCTCGCTTTTCATGCTGCGGTAACTGGTGTTTGTCCACAGACAGCTTTCCAGGACATGTGGCCAGCAGGACTAAACTGCTTCTGGCGCAACGGAACACCGTGACAGAAACCAGAGCGCACGCAAACGCTGTTTGCCTTTCCGCCACAGTGGTACCTATTTATCTACTCGCTCTGGTGTGCTTTCGAACTGCTAGGTTAGCAGGAGCTGGGACAGAGCAAAGGGAGCTCACCCTGTCGTAAGGATTCGAACTACTGACCTTCCGATCACCAGTTGACCAGTACAGTCGTACCTTGGAAGTCGAACGGAATCCATTCTGGAAGTCCATTCAACTTGCAAAACTTTCAGTTCGGCTTCTGAAAATTGTTCAAAAACCAGAACACTCACTTCTGTGATGGAAACCAGAGTGCACGGAAATGGCGTTTACCTTCCTCCTTACCTATTTGTCTACTTGCACTGGCTCCATCGTGGGGAATCAAACTGCCGACCTTCTGATCAGCAAGCCCAAGGGGCTCAGTGATTTAGACCACAGCGCCACCCGTGTCTCATGGATTGTTTATGCCAATAATGGAGACTGAATTGAAACATGGGTACTGATCCTGGAGAAGATGATCCAGTGCTATTTTTCTAGAAAAATAGGTGCCAGAACTCTCTTGTTCCCTTATAATGGCACCCAACTGAGAGATGCCGCAACTGAGTTGGTCATATAAGGCCAGGTGGAAATACCTTTTGGCAGAATATAAAGAAATATCTGCGGGGTAAGTCACTTGCATGAGTATGGAGGAGACCTCTCAAGATGGTGCCTAGAAAACTAAACGTCTGTAGAACCTTGGCTGTGGAGGCAGCAAGTTTTGTGTGGTTCTGAATGCCAAAGAGTCATGTGACAACAACCACCTGACCTGTCCCCCGCATCTGTCCATTGATTTCCCAGAGGTGCCTGCATGGACGTTCCAGAGATAAGAACAAGGCACAGAACAGTCTCTCATCTGCTGTACATTTTTGCTCTTGTGAAGAAGCGTATCGAGCGCAGCCTTGCAACCCGGTTACCAGCTGCCTCCTCCTGTTGGCCTTTTCCGCTGTGGGATCAATGAAGACCCGCCGATTGCCACCTGCTCGAGATCAGAAAGCACAGCTACAGAAACATCTGGGCCTTTTCTTTCCTGCAGCTTGCATTTGCGCTAGGTTATGGCTCCTATTTCTGGCAATGCGTGTTTGCTTTGTTGCTCGGCTTTTTTGGAGTCAATAGAAAACAAAGGTCACTTTGACTGAAATATCTGGTTGCCGGAGAAAGACACAACAAAGGGAGATCATAATTTCCGCCGCTGCATTGTTTTGCAGGCTGAATGAGCCTCTTTTCACAGAGCTCCTGATCTTTGAAACCAATGGGAGTTTGGCTATTGATTTCAGCGAGGAGAGGAGAGAGACTGATTTACATATGCAATTAGGAGACAAGTAGGAACAGAGTCTTAGTTAGGCCAGCTTCATGCTGATTTGTTTCTCTTGATCTCTTGTATCATGTTTGACATCTGTCAAAAAGTGGTGGGGGGGGGGGAGGACTGCTGGCTGGCAGAAGGATGGAAAGGAGGCCATACTCATTTCCCGAAGGCAGCTCCAAGGTTGTGGAGACAGACAATGTGTTTATGAAGGTCATTCAAAAACCTTCCTCCCATTTCTCCCCCCCCCCCATACAAACTTTTGGACTTAGGTTCAAAAGGGGTAGGGGAGTGGAGCCAACTTGTGCCTGATGTAGGGACAAGAAGGGAGTGTGTCTTGTGGGTATTCAGAATGGATAGGTTTGATCTTCTTGCAGTCCATGGGACTCTCAAGAGTCTCCTCCAGCACCGTAATTCTTCGGCGATCAGCCTTCTTTTTGGTCCAGCTCTCAATTCCATACTGAATTTGCCATTAGCTCACCATTGCCATCTAGTGTCACATTTGTTTAATGCACTGAAAACATTATATTTGCAGCTGTATAGCTGAATCCCAGGGTGCTGCCTTGTACTGAGACAGACCATTGGACCCTCTTGTTCGGTACTGTTTACACTGATCCGCCACTGAGCTATGGCACTTCCTAAGGGAATAAGGGGTCTCTCTTTGTGGACGTCATCGATTTCACTGCTTGCGCCCTGGAAAAGAGGAACCGAAGAGCTGTTGATTTCCAACGCAGACCTAGTTAGAGAAAGCTTTATGTTCACGTCCAACAGGAAAGGTAAAGATTGGCAAAGCTGTTCGAATTACAGCCCATTTGTCCACTTCCACAGCGATGTGTGGGCAAGGGGATTGTTGAGCAAATCTCATTTATTGCTTTGCAAGCATTTGGGCTCAAGGAGTGTTTGCCGTGCGGCTGATCATTACCCAGAAATGTCCAGGAATCTCGGGATGTACATAGGATTTCCCATCTCCCAGCAACCCATTCCTGCAGATCTTTATTTCTGACACATCCTGCAGCCTCAGACTCTGTACTTATCTGCCTCCATCTTCAAATCTGCAGAGGGTTGAGATGCTCTCGAGCTCCATTTGATTAGCACACCTTTCACCGAGTGTTCGGCGTGGAATAACTAGCACAGCAGCGGTGTGCATCTCGCAGCTATTTGAGAATCTAGACCAGCTCTTTGCACAAAAGGAATAATCCCCCCCCCCATTTTCCTTCCTTTTCTAATCCGTATACTGCAAATGTTGAACTGAGCAGGGATTTCTGTAGAGCCACGCACATTTCATACTGTTAAACAAGACAGAATTCAGTTTCAAATAGAAGTGCAGACCTTCTTAACAGGATCCTCAAAGGAATGTTGCTCCAACACTCTGAAAGAGTGTACTATACAAGCTGGGATACATTTCAATGAGGGTTTGGGCTGATTTTGGCACAGAAACTGCTTTGGTCGCCCTGTACAGTGGGTCATCTTTGATTTAAAGGAAAGGGAGAAATTGAGAAGAAATGAATTGCAATTACAGTGGTACCTTGGTTCCCAAATGCCTTGGTTCCCAAACGCCGAAAACCCAGAAGTAAGTGTTCCGGTTTTCGAAAGTTCTTCGGAAGCTGAACGTCTGATGCGGTTGTCGGCTAGTTTCCAGGGCACCTGTACCAATCAGAAGCCGTACCTTGGTTTTCGAACATTTTGGAAGTCAAACGGACTTAAGTTCAAGAACCAAGGCACCACTGCATTTGCTGCTTCTGTTTTTCCTATTTATTTTGCATTTTTGTTTTTGAGGCATTTTCGGTTCATTTGTTTTTGTGACTGTATGGAACCCAGTTCAGCTACTGACTGATTGTGTGACTGTGGAAATGGATAAAAGCCCCCCAATCCAAACAATGACTATCATCAGTGCAGGTAAGGAAAAAAATTAATTTTAATTTTTATCATCTACAATACTGCCTTATTTATTTTATAGTACGGTACAGTGGTACCTCAGGTTAAATACGCTTCAGGTTACACTCCACTAACCCAGAAATAGTACCTCGGGTTAAGAACTTTGCTTCAGGATGAGAACAGAAATCGCGCGGCAGCGCAGCAGCAGCAGGAGACCCCATTAGCTAAAGTGGTGCTTCAGGTTAAGAACAGTTTCAGGTTAAGAACGGACCTCCAGAACGAATTAAGTACGTAACCAGAGGTACCACTGCATTGATTATCGCTTTCATTTTATGGATCAATTGTCTTTTTAGAGAGTAAAATTCATGTTAAACTGCTGCTTTAAGGGTTCTTTTTAAAAGTCTGGAACGGATTAATCCATTTTGCATTACTTCCTATGGGAAAGCATGCCTTGGTTTTGGAACGCTTTGGTTTTGGAACGGACTTCTGGAACGGATTAAGTTTGAGAACCAAGGGACCACTCTGTCCATGTAGAATCCCTCACCTCATTCCAGAAGCCTACCTAGAGGAGAGAGGAAACTCCTCTTTTCTTAGAAGAGGTGCTTAGAGGAACTAGCTGGGCTTTGCATCTTGGCCAGTGTGCTTTGGTTAGGCTTTGTTTTGCGATGTCACCGTTGAGGAAGTTTCGTGCTGTGCTCCAGAGCACTCAGAACTAAACTTGCTGCTCCTCTCTCCAACATTTGGGTTTAACCAGGGGGTTTTTCCAGCCAGAACTCAGCTCTGGCACCTCTCAGATGGGTGCCATTGTCATTATAAGGAAACTGGAGGAGTTCATGGGGATTTCTGACACCTCTTTTTCTAGAAAAATTGCACCGGGTTTAAACATCTGAAGTCATAGGTTCCAGAATGCAAGAAGGCAACCTCACCATTATGCAGCAGACTCACGTCTGGGTCAAATTTTAGGTGTGCCTATTTTACATTCCCATTTTGGAGAAAAGAGTTAGATGCAACAAACAATTTTATGGACTCCGCCATAAAAAAGGGCACCTAAAACCCTTTTGAAGTGGTGACAGGAGTATTAAAATCCATCTGAAACGTAAACACACAAGGATAGTGTCACAAAATGGAATTACTTTACCTTTATTGTACTTTATTGTCTGCGTATTGACCATGAAACCAAACTGCTCTCTGCAGCATGTTCAATTTGCTCCTGAAAACTTCCTTAAATCAAATTTAGAATGTTTGAGGATCTCTCGGGGGAACAAATAAAAATAAATAACATAGCAAAACGGCTTGGAAGTGTCCAGTCAACAGTCATCAGATCTGACAGACTGAACGAGACATTTGGAAAACAATGAAGGTGTCCACCTTCATTCGCCACAAGCTGTTTACTGGCATATATTTACTCTTCTTTATGCTACTACTAATACAAAAGAGAAAGCAAGGCATCCATTTTGGCAAAGGAAGCCCATTATTTTGACTAATAATCATGTGTTTGTCTATGTGCACACATAACTCCTGCATAGATAGGTGTGTACATTCCCTTCCACAGAACAGACAGTTGTCCATGAAGATTAAAAAAAACCAAAGCTATTCCACACCCTCCAACATTTCTCTGACAATTGTTGTTGTTTAGTCATGTCTGACTCTTCGTGACCCCATGGACCAGAGCAGGCCAGACACTCCTGTCTTCCACTGCCTCCCACAGTTTAGTCAAACTCATGCTGGTAGCTTCCAGAACACTATCCAACCATCTTGTCCTCTGTCGTCCCCTCCTCCTTGTGCCCTCCATCTTTCCCAACATCAGGGTCTTTTCCAGGGAGTCTTCTCTTCTCATGAGGTGGCCAAAGTATTGGAGCCTCAGCTTCACGATCTGTCCTTCCAGTGAGCAGTCAGGGCTGATTTCCTTCAGAATGGTTAGGTTTGATCTTCTTGTAGTCCATGGGACTCTCAGGAGTCCCCTCCAACACCATAATTCAAAAGCATCAATTATTTGGCGATGAGCCTTCTTTATGGTCCAGCTCTCACTTCCATACATCACTACTGGGAAAACCATAGCTTTAACTATACGGGCCTTTATTGGCAAGGTGATGTCTCTGCTTTTTAAGATGCTGTCTAGGTTTGTCATTGCTTTTCTCCCAAGAAGCAGGCGTCTTTTAATTTCGTGGCTGTTGTCACCATCTGCAGTGATCATGGAGCCCAAGAAAGTAAAATCTCTCACTGCCTCCATTTCTTCCCCTTCTATTTGCCAGGAGGTGATGGGCCAGTGGCCATGATCTTAATGAGGGTGAAAGAGGAGAGCGCAAAATATGGTTTGAAGCTCAACATCAAAAAAACGAAGATCATGGCCAAGGAAAATAGGGATGTCCTATTCCATAATAACAATTTCACTATTTATATCCCGCCCATATGACTGGGTTGCTCCAGCCACTCTGGGCAGCTTCCAACATATATAAAAACATAACAAAACATTTAAAAACTTCCCTATACAGAACTGCCTTCAGATGGCTCGGGGGTTGGATAATTCCATGCCCTCCAACATTTCTCCGTTGGAAATAGGAATGACCTATGGGAAAGCAGGACATTCCAGAATCAAATTAAAAACTGGGTCAGCTTCTGTAAATCCAGGACTGTCCCTAGAAAACAGGGACACTTGGAAGGTCTGGTCTTCCTCTCTATGGAATTAATAGAGACATAGGCATAGCCAGGATTTATGTTGGGGGTGGCAAGACCTGTCATCATCCTCTGCCTGGTTCTGTCTAGCAGATTTGGAATGAAATATCTCAACCACAGTTGTTTTAAATTACTTTTTTCCGCCCCCAGGTGCTCAGAAAAATCCGTCAAAATCTTCAGTCATTTGAAAACTAGGAAGTCAAATGAAAAATTAACATCAGGGAGTACCTTTCATGCAGTTAACTCTTGCAAAATTCCAAATAACACACCGTTTTTATCTTATTTTTAAAAAATCAAAACTGAAACAAGTTTTCTTTGATTTGCTGAAAACCTTTTCGGCACTTCCTTCTCAAATTCCTCCTTTCCCCCCCAATGCAGCTTTCCTGTGCACACTCAGGACACAGCTGCAACAGCTGCAAATGAAACATTTTCAATGTGCAACGTACAAGTGTGACACTAGGTGGCGAGAGTGAGCTATGCCAAATTCAATGTATTTTTCAAAACGTTTGTTTAAAAAGCGTTTTTTTGTGTGCGTGTTGATTCTACCTCAGTAAGCATATCCCATTGAAATGCTCCCCTCTCATTGTGGACCTCAGCCAGGTCTTTACTCCCCACAAGGTACTGAATGGCAGGTCTATGGTACAAGGTCATCTTTTTTGGTAGGGTAACAGATTCCCACCTCTTTTACTAAGTCTTCTATGTTCAGCCAGGAGTTTCTTCTCCTTCCACATGATGTGTCATAGTTCAGCTTTGGACATTTCCATTTTAAATATTCTGCTTATTTCTACTTTTAGTTAAGCATTTTTATTTGTTTACTTGTTGGGGGGGGCAGCTGCCCCTCCTGGCTACACCCGTGAACAGAGAAGCTCTTGCAGCTCAAATTCCAGAAAGATCCTTTACAGTTCCCATCTCACTTTTGGCCCAAAGTCACATCATTCATTAAGGATCTTTAAAGAGCTTATCTCCCCCCACCAAAAAAAAAAAAAATTTTAAATCCTGAGAACTGTGGTTCACACACACTGAGCTACAATTCCCAATACCCTTTCACAAGAACTTCAGGTTGAGAGCAGAGCATAAAATGAGAGCATAGAATGAAAATCTTCTCCACACAAATCTTTCCCCTCCACCAAAAAATACCACTAGATACTGGAGAAAAGAATTGTATTCTACTAGAACGTTTCTCTCGGATATCTAGTTTTCTACATAGAGAGAATCTTTGGATGAAAAACATTCCCAGACAAAGTGCTACATCCCAGACAAAGGTTTTCCACTTCAGTCAGAACCAGGCTTTTAACACCGGTCTCAGAACACATGAAAGCATTTTAATGGCTTGTTAAATTGAAGTCACTGTGTCAACATGACCTCAGAGAAACCTCTCTCAGCACTGGAGTCCAGTTCATTTTTATTTTTTTCCAGGACGGCAAGAGTTTTCTGTTTAGGCAACTCAATTACAAAACTTCGGATTTTCTCTCTGTGTCAAAAAGTTCTGAAAGAAATAAATTGGGGGGGGGGAGCCTTCTCTGCCGAAACGATTATTTGCCTGCATATAAATTAGAAGCAATCAATGGTACAAAACAGCATCAAGTTCATTTGAAAAGAAATTGATTAAATTGCCGAGGTTTTCAAAGGAAACAGATTTACAGTTCGGGCCCTCGCAATTTTCTTCCAAACAAAGGGCTTTTGCTTCTTTCTGATAGTTCAGCATCTCTTGGAACAACAGCGATGGATAACTTCTTTGTTGTGCCTGCTAAGTAGGTATGTTTGTGTTCTGCTTCTTCGCGGTTTCTTTAAAAAGAAAAGAAAAATCCTAATGAATAATGGGAAACTACAGCTGCTTCTAATTCCTAATATTACTGGTTCTACTAACCCTGGTGAAATTTCTGTTATTCTTCCATTTCTGCTTTGTCCATTTAGATTTTAGAATCGAAGCTGGTTTTTTCGTGCATTTACTGCCATCAAGTGCCTGGCTGCAATATTGCAGAGGCCAGAGGCTTTTCCAGACTGAAACTCATCCAGACTATGGAACTGCTTTCTGTTACATATCACTCATGTATTTCCTGATCTTACTCTGGTTGCCATGGGCAGCATTGCTGAAGAAGGGAAATTCAGAGATAGGTCAAGATGACGTTGAACTCCAACTCCCATCAGTCCCAGTCAACATAGCCAATAGCCAGGAATGATGGGAATAACTCAGACGGAAATTTGCCAGTGCCAAAAAAGGTTATTTATGTATGCCACTACTGTGGCTTGTGTTTTGTTAGCCCCCAAATGGAAAATGAGCAAAGTCCCAGCTAAAGAAGAAATGGCAATTTAAACTGATGGAATAAGTTCAGCTTGCGGACCTAACATATAGAATAAAAGAACAAGAAGAACATATGTTTAAAGAGGATTGGAAAATGTTTCTTGAATATATGGAGGGAAATTGCGTATATTTGAAAAAAGTGGGCAGCATTAAGATAAATTCAACAGTACAGTGCTACCTCGGGTTACATACGCTTCAGGTTACATACGCTTCAGGTTACAGGCTCCGCTAACCCAGAAATAGTGCTTCAGGTTAAAAACTTTGCTTCAGGATGAGAACAGAAATCGTGCTCCGGCGGCGTGGCAGCAGTGGGAGGCCCCATTAGCTAAAGTGGTGCTTCAGGTTAAGAACAGTTTCAGGTTAAGAATGGACCTCCAGAACGAATTAAGTACTTAACCCGAGGTACC
Source organism: Podarcis tiliguerta (assembly GCF_965153285.1). NCBI lineage: Eukaryota > Metazoa > Chordata > Lepidosauria > Squamata > Lacertidae > Podarcis > Podarcis tiliguerta. The sequence continues at coordinate 10,487,975 of NC_139543.1, read as the reverse complement.
ATTGTATAAACAAGTTCTGATGGATGTAATGATGCAATAGTGAATGGTTTTGTATAAAATATGCAGGGATTTAGGTTATGCAAAATGAACCATGGAAAGAGAAGACAGGAAGTCGTTGATATTTTAAGGTTGTTTAAATTAATATTCTAAAATGTAAAACAGAAAATTTAATAAAAATTATGGAGGGGGGGAGAAATGGTGGGACATTCAGTCAAATGATATCTGAACAGAACCATATTGGCTGCCCCTGGTTTTCACTGAGATGTGTTTCCCACAGGTCTGGAGAGGTGGAGCTTGGAACCAAAAAATAAACCACACGCAGGCATCTAAACTTAAGAAGAGAAACGACAATAAATGAAATTGCTACGTGGATAGGCAGCCGTGTTTAGGGCAGTTTTTAATGTTTGATGTTTTATTGTGCTTTTAATTCTGTTAGGAGGAGCCCAGAGTAGCTGGGGAAACCCAGCCAGATGGGTGGGCTATAAATAAATTATTATTATTATTATTATTATTATTATTATTATTATTATTATTACAAGAACATTGGCACACTTGTTGCCTTTTTTCTACCCTTTGTTCTAAAGGCTACAGGAGCACTTTTGCGCTAGATGGCTGCCGTGGAGGGGAACCCTTTCAGAAATGTGAGTGAGAAAAAAATAGAGTACACAATTTCACCCGACTGCAAGATAATGCAGGAAGAGGATTTGTGTATCTTATCATCAGTGGGGTAGCTGGAAGCACGGGGCATAAGACCAGCTGATTATACGTTGCTCAATATTGCAGTGGAAACGTTTGTTAGAAGCACTGAGTGGAGAATTGTATCATTGCTTTCTTGAGAGACGTAAAGCGCTTGAACATCACATAGAATATTTTATCCCGTTGCACTGCTGGTTTTACAGGATAGCTGAGCAGTTCATGTATCTAGCAGACTGGTTGCTTGCCACTTGGATCTTGTTCCTACCAAAGCTTAAAAACATAAAAACATTAAGATTCGATGGGCATTTGACAAGCTGCAAGCTGTGACAATCACATATTGGCACCAATGAACCCTCAAGTCTCTTGCTCAGCAACAAACCCCACCCAATTGCCATAGGCATTAAACCAAAGAATAGGATTAAAACAGTGTAGAATTCCCACTCAGAGACTCTCCCAGTTGTCTTCCAGCAGTAGCAAATCAATACCAAGCCTCCAGCGGACATTGTGACATTAAAATAAATTAAATCTCACATAAAAACATACAGTACAGCATCAAATCCCGTTTTAAAGATGTGTGGTTTGAGTAATTTTTAGTAGTGGCCTTTTTTGAAAATGTAAACTTCTTGGCTTCACAAATACAAAGAAAGGCTGAATTGTCATCGAACAGGTGGCGCTGTGGGTTAAACCACAGAGCCTGGGACTTGCTGATCAGAAGGTCGGCGGTTCGAATCCCTGCGACGGGTGAGCTCCTGTTGCTCGGTCCCTGCTTCTGCCAACCTAGCATTTCGAAAGCACGTCAAAGTGCAAGTAGATAAATAGGTACCGCTCCGGCGGGAAGGTAAACGGCGTTTCCGTGCGCTGCTCTGGTTCGCCAGAAGTGGCTTAGTCATGCTGGCCACATGACCCAGAAGCTGTAGGCCGGCTCCCTCGGCCAATAAAGCGAGATGAGCGCCGCAGCGCCAGAGTCGGTCACGACTGGACCTAATGGTCAGGAGTCCCTTTACCTTTACCTAAAAAGCTGGCAAGTGTTACTGTCTCTCTTCCAGAGAAAATAAATAACTCAGGTAATATTTGCAGATTCCAACGCACACACGCACATCAATCTTAAATGTTTATGGTAACAATACTTACCATCACTATCACAATAGTGTTAAGATGTTAAGGTGACCTATAGTCAGATAATTACTGGCCCTGTAACATCACAGATCTAGAGGTTGACCTGAAGGCCAGCTACCCAAACCCCTCTCCAGAAGCAGACAAAAGCACCAAACTTAATCTGTTCTGGAAGTCTGTTTGACTTCCGAAATGTTCAAAAACCAAGGCGTGGCTTCTGATTGGTGCAGGCGCCCTGGAAACAATAGCTGACAACCACATCGGATGTTCGGCTTCCGAAAAATGTTCAAAAACCAGAACACTTACTTCCTGGTTTTCGGCGTTTGGGAACCAAAGCGTTTGAGAACCAAGGTACCACTGTACTGGCTTATTTATCCATTCCATTTAGAGGAGCTATTTCCAAGCAACTCTTGCTCATTTTAAAAGGGTTCATTTCAGCTTATGTCAAGATTCTCTATCACAAGAAGAGCTATTAGACCAATATTTCACATTAATAGCTAGCCAATTAAGCAGCTGTGTGCGCCGGTGATCATTTCTGGAGCTCTCTGTGAAATTTACTTCTACATTTTTTCATTACTAGCGGAGGGGTAGCAAAAACAAATGCTTTCAGCCTCCCAGGCTTGCTCAGATAAATGCAGGAAGGAGCTTGTTCAGTTTTTCGGGTGCCGATCTCCCCCAATGAGACATCAGAGAAAATTATTAACCGCCACCCAGAAGTGAGGTAAGAATTGTTCCCAATGTGGCGTATAACAAAGTGATCCGATCTGTTCTTAGATTTTTATTTTCCTTCTTAAAAACAAAACAAAAAGTAGCTCGTCCCTCCTGAACTATATATAAAAAGGGGGACACTACGTTGTTTGGATGGGAGGATTCTAGAAACAAAAATTTTGAATGGAGACATCCCAAATGACAAAATTAATATTTTCTTATACGCGACAACAGCAGCAAGAATGTTGATAGCCAATAACTGGAAAGGAAATTATATTCCAATCAAAGAAGAATGGCTGAATAAATTATGCAAATACTTGGAACTGGCAAAGTTGACTGATAAGACAAAAACCAAAAAATATAATCCAGAAACAATGGAAATGCTTAAATGAGTATTTATGTAGACAAGGATTAAATGTAAGGTATTGGTTGTGTTAAGAATAGATTTATGAGAGATTTAGAAAACTTATTGATTAGAATATTGTGTGAGTTTGTATGGGGAAAATAACAGATACAATCTTGCTTAAAATGTATATAGGAAGTGCAGTGTAAGTGATGGAAGTCAATCAATGAAATTTTATTATTATTTTCATATTGAGATATTTGTAGAATAAACTTGGGAGAAATTCTTCCAACTTTTCTTCTTATTTTTTTCTCTTCATTTTTTCTTCTTTTTTCTTTTCTTCTTTCTCTCTCTTTTGTTCCTCTTTTCATGTATATGTGCTTATTTGAAATATATATGTATGTATTTGCAATATTTGCCTATATTTTGTAACAATTATGTTAAATAAACAATAAAATTATTAATGTTATTGTTGTTTAGTTGTTTAGTCGTGTCCGACTCTTTGTGACCCCCATGGACCAGAGCATGCCAGGCACTCCTGTCTTCCACTGTCTCCCACAGTTTGGTCAAACTCATGCTGGTAGCTTCGAGAACACTGTCCAACCATCTCGTCCTCTGTCGTCCCCTTCTCCTTGTGCCCTCCATCTTTCCCAACATCAGGGTCTTTTCCAGGGAGTCTTCTCTTCTTATGAGGTGGCCAAAGTATTGGAGCTTCAGCTTCAGGATCTGTCCTTCCAGTGAGCACTCCGGGCTGATTTCCTTCAGAATGGATAGGTTTGATCTTCTTGCAGTCCATGGGACTCTCAACAGTCTCCAACACCATAATTCAAAAGTGTCAATTCTTTGGCGATAAGCCTTCTTTATGGTCCAGCTCTCACTTCCATACATCACTACTGGAAATTTATTAATAGGTAGCAGTAAAAAACAAAACAAAAAACAGAAACAAAAACTTAAGTCAGTTTTGCATTGCCATATTTTGTTATTTTAGGTAGATAAGCTCATTATGCCAGGAGAATGGGCGTGTTTCGGAGGTGGTGAGTCTAGCTCAAAGCTCTCACGAGCTTTCATTCATGCACACTAAAGTATAACCTCCCTATGGTTGAGTGCAGAGAACCATCACTATTCACTGACTCACTCCGTCAAACTAGAGATAATTCACCAAGCCCTCTGCTTTAGACACAGTACTTTTTCATCTACTGCCTTTGTCCAAAGAACGAAAATCACCTCCAATTTCAATCCTTTCCCAGTGGATATGAGGCTTGTTAAAATCCAGTCTTTGCCCTTTTCAAAGGAACAGTATTTTGCATTTTCTCCCACTGCCTGATATTCTACATATCTGCACTTGTGCCATGGTTCCAGCTAGACATTCTCGCTTCCATTACCTTCTCGACTTCAACACACTTCTAAGCCAATGCCTTCATTGGGACTAAAATAATAATAATCCTCCAACATTTCTCCAATGAAAATAGCAATGGCCTATTCCATAATAATGGCACGCGGGTGGCGCTGTGGGTAAAAGCCTCAGCGCCTAGGGCTTGCCGATCGAAAGGTCGGCAGTTCGAATCCCCACGGCGGGGTGCGCTCCCATTGTTCGGTCCCAGCGCCTGCCAACCTAGCAGTTCGAAAGCACTCCCGGGTGCAAGTAGATAAATAGGGACCGCTTACTAGCGGGAAGGTAAACGGCGTTTCCGTGTGCGGCTCTGGCTCGCCAGAGCAGCAATGTCACGCTGGCCACGTGACCCGGAAGTGTCTCCGGACAGCGCTGGCCCCCGGCCTCTTAAGTGAGATGGGCGCACAACCCTAGAGTCTGTCAAGACTGGCCCGTACGGGCAGGGGTACCTTTACCTTTATTCCATAATAACAATAATTTTATTTATACCCCGCCCATCTGGCTGGGCTTCCCCAACCACTCTGAGCAGCTCCCAACAGAATATTAAAAACAAAATAAAACATCAAACAGTAAAAGCTTCCCTAAAGAGAGCTGCCTTCAGGTGTCTTCTAAAAATCAGATAGTTGTTTATTTCCTTGACATCTGATAGGAGGGCATTCCACATGGCATGCACCACCACCGAGAAGGCCCTCTGCCTGGTTCCCTGTAACCTCGCCTCTCGCAGTGAGGGAACAGTTTAAGAATCTCTTTGGCTGCAGTCCCTGGATCATTTCTATCCATTTCTGGAGCTAAGACGACAGCATTGCATTCTGAAAATGACACCACCCAATCCTGACCCACAGAAATTGGGCTTGTACATTTTGCTGCCTGCTCCAACCTCCCCATTTCACGTGCAGAAGCCAAGCGGAGAGGCACTTGAATCTTACTTCAGAACTGACAATGGAACAGCACCCTCCAGTACACTAGAGGGCAGCAGGTTAGCCTAGGAGGTGCAGGACAGATTGTGTGGCACACGCAGCTTGGTCTGCTCCTCACCTCATATTATCTGTCACCTGATCTCACTTTGCCTAATGGGAGGGCTGGCCCTGAACACAAATAAGCCACAACTGTTCTCACCACGGCCAAAGAGCACATCATGAGCCTTTCTATGCGCCCTTTGACAACTTCAATGGTTAGAGTACAGACTTACCTTGGAAGTCAAATGGAATCCATTCCGGAAGTCCATTCGACTTCCAAAGCATTTGAAAACCAAGATGCAGCATCTGATTGGCTGCAGAAAGCTCCTGCAGCCAATCAGAAGCCACAGAAGCCCCATTGGACATTCGGGTTCCAAAAGAACGTTCAAAAACCAGAACACTCAGTTCCGGATTTCAATCGTTCGGGAGCCGATTTTTTTTCAGGAGCCAAAGCATTCGAGATCCAACTATACAACTGTATAAGGAAAAAGGATTGTGTTCTGCTGAGCCCAGATTTCATGAAGCTGCTTTTGGGCCAATCCAGGATTCCTTGAAAACAGGTGCCCTGGTTCTGCACTTCTGGGCAATTCAAGATGGCCTTTGAAGGAGCGTCTCCACCCCCATCGTTCTACCCAGACAATGAGGTCCAGCGCCAAGGGCCTTCTGGCGGTTCCCTCACTGCAGTTCCCTCACTGCGGGAAGCCAAGTTACAGGAAACCAGGCAGAGGGCCTTCTCGGTGGTGGCACCCTCCCTGTGGAACGCCCTCCCACTAGATGTCAAAGAGAACAACTACCAGACTTTTAGAAGACATCTGAAGTCAGCCCTGCTTAGGAAAACTTTTAATATTTGATGCATTACTGTATTTTAATATTTTGTTGGAAGCCGCCCAGAGTGGCTGGGGAAGCCCAGCCATAAGGATGGGATATAAATAATAAATTATTTATTATTATTATTATTATTATTATTATTATTATTATTATTATTATGTCTGAATGGTTTGGATCTGGGATATTTTAAGCACCACCTTCTCCTGTCCAAATCTGCCTGCCTACTGAGAACTTTGGAAGAGCTCCTGTGTCCCTCAACATCCCCAGAAATAGGTTTAGCGGGATCCAGGGAAGGGAGCCTTTTTGGTAGGCTATACAGTGGAACCTCGGTTGTCGATCGTAATCCATTCCAGAAGACCATTCAACTTCCAAGGCATGTTCAAAAATGGAAGCATTCACTTCTGGGTTTTTTGGCATTTGGGTTCCAAATTGTTTGGCTTCCGAGACACTAAAAAACCAAGGTTCCACTGTATTTTAGGCTATTACTTCCTTTTTATAAAAGTATTAGGAATGAATAGGTTTTAACAATTTATGGATTTGAGGATGAGGCGGCATGTTTTTAGTGCTGTTTTGTTATTTCCTGCATTGCCTCAGAAATGGTACATCCAGAAGGCTTTAGATGGCTGCCTCCCGTCATCTGCTGTGCCTTGTAAAACGAAACATGTAATATTCCCTGCAAGGTGTAGGGTTGTATATTTGCAGCCAAGCAGCTGGCTCTGTGTCTGACAGTGATTGCAGCTGCTGACAAGCCTTGGAATAAAAGCATCTTTGCTTTAATTAAAATGTATAGAAGCAAATGACAGCTACCCAACAGCTCTGGCCGACGCTGTAAAGCCAAAAGCTTATTTCATTGGACTTTAAATAAAAAGTGTCCAAATGGACAGTGTTTTTCTATTTAGCCCCAGAGCAGGAAAATTGTTGCAGCAAAATACACGTGGAGCGTAATCTAGCAGGACATTTTTTCTGTACAAGATCTCTGGGAATGAATGGGAACTGTACAAGCGCATTGTTACCCTTTCATGCAGCTCAACAAGCCTTGTGATAGAAAAAGCTCCTGTGTGAGTTTATATTTTGGCTTGTTAAGTGCCCTCCTCCACTGGACAATCGAATAATCCCACTATATTTCAGTAAGACTACTCAAGATAAATGCACGTACCGTGGTTCTCAAACTTAATCCGTTCCAGAAGCCCGTTCCAAAACCAAAGCATTCCAAAAACAAGGCGTGCTTTCCCATAGAAAGTAATACAAAACGGATTAATCCGTTCCAGACTTTTAAAAACAACCCCTAAAACAGCAATTTAACATGAATTTTACTATCTAGCGAGACCACTGATTCATAAAATGTAAGCAATAATCAATGTACTGTACTATATAATTAAGACAGTGTTGTAGTTTATAAAAATTAAAATTATTTTTTTTCTTACGTGCACTGATGATAGTCATTGTTTGGATGGGGGCGCTTTTATCCATTTCCACAGTCACGCTATCAATCAATCAGTAGCTGAACTGGGTTCCACACAGTCACAAAAACAAATGAACCGAAGAAGCCTCAAAAACAAAAACGCAAAATAAATAGAAAAAACAAAAGTGGCAAATACAGTGGTACCTTGGTTCTTGAACGAGGCCTTTGATCTGTAAAATGAATCACAAAAACAAATTAACAGGAAAAGCCTCAAAAACAAAAACGCAAAATAAAGAGCAAAAACAAAAGTGCCAAACTTAATCTGTTCCAGAAGTCCGTTTGACTTCCAAAATGTTCAAAAACCAAGGCGCAGCTTCTGACTGGTGCAGGCACCCTGGAAATAATAGCCAACAGCCGCATTGGATGTTTGGCTTCCGAAAAACATTCAAAAACCAGAACACTTACTTCTGGGGTTTCGGCGTTTGGGAACCAAGGTACCACTGGCTTAGACTGCATGTGCCAAAAATGGATTCAGATACTGTTCAGAGAAATAGGGGAAACTGGAGCCCAGACAGAACTCTTGCTTGGTTGAATTAAAGCAGGTTAAACTGCTTTCTAAATCACCAAAAACCACCAAGGATTTGCAGGTGTCTAAACTCTGACGGATGACTCATGCACCTACAAGTCATTTCAACTCATAATACAGAGCCTGGGAGGTAATGGATAGCTCAGTTGGTAGAGCATAAGACTCCTAATATCAGGGTCAAGAGTTTGAGACCCACACTGGGTAACTGATCTGTTGAAAACACAACTTGGAAAAAGAGGCAATGCACGTATTTGAGATGATACAGAGATAATACAGAGTCTATAGCTCCTTCCCAGGGCAACAGAGCGATTCGTGAGCAATGTGATGAGATTAAAGGAAACATGGCTTGCAGGTTGTAACAGGGCAACAAGCCATGCTCCTGCACAACCTCTTGTGAGTTGTACTTGGGCCTGCATCAGGGAAGCAGCCATAATTAATTAAATAATAATAATACAGTGGTACCTCGCAAGACGAATGCCTCGCAAGACGAAAGAGTTTTTTGTTTTTTGAGTTGCTTCACAAGACGAATTTCCCTATGGGCTGGCTTCGCAAGACGAAAACGTCTTGCGCCTTTTTCTTAAAACCGTCAATGCATTCCTATGGGAAACAGTGCTTCGCAAGACGAAAATTTAACAAGACGAAAAAACTTGCAGAACGAATTAATTTCGTCTTGCGAGGCACCACTGTAACAATAATAATAATGATGATGATGATGATGATATTATTTATACTAACTGAATATTAAAAGCAATACAGTGTCAGACATTAAAAACTTCGCTAAACAGGGCCGCCTTCAGTTGTCTTTTAAAAGTAAAATACAGTGGTACCTCGGGTTACAGACGCTTCAGGTTACAGACGCTTCAGGTTACAGACTCCGCTAACCCAGAAATAGTACCGCGGGTTAAGAACTATGCTTCAGGATGAGAACAGAAATTGTGCTCCGGCAGTGCAGCGGCAGCAGGAGGCCCCATTAGCTAAAGTGGTGCTTCAAGTTAAGAACAGTTTCAGGTTAAGAACGGACCTCCAGAACAAATTAAGTACTTAACCCGAGGTACCACTGTAGTTGTTTATCTCCTTGACATCTGGTGGGAGGGCGTTCCACAGGGCAGGCGTCACTACCAAGAAGGCCCTCTGCCTGGTTCCCTGTAACCTCACTTCTTGCAGCGAGGGAACCACCAGAAGGCCCTTGGTGCTGGACCTCAGTATCTGGGCTGGATGATGGGGGTGGAGACTCTCCTTCAGGTATTCTGATCTGAGGCCATTTAGGGCTTTAAAGGTCAGCACCAACACTTTGAATTGTGCTCAGAAATGTACTGGGAGCCAATGAAGGAACAGAGGCAGGAGGGGTAACCATGTTAGAATCACTACCTCCTTGATATACAATTGGGCTTCCAGTTGGATTTCCCATACAGCTCCTCAGCTCTGCTGCCTTCTGGGACTGTATCTGCTGATGGCAGTATCTGGGTTGGATGAGACAGGTGAACCTCACCTGCTCTCTGCTTGTCCTTTGTCAACAACAAATTGTCACTGTTTTTTTTGTGTTGAATATATGTTATATGGTAATTTATGGACCTAATAGGTATCTCAAGCCATTTGCACATGTTGCCATGCAACCAGTCCATCAGCAATGTCTAGGCAACACAATGACCATGTACATACGCAATAGACAATCTTTATAGAATTCCTTCAAACCATAGCAAGTACAAAATGAAATCCTTAGTCTCAAAGTCTCTGAAAATCTTTAAATGAAGCGAGGTACCAGACTTTGTACGATGAAAGACAAGCTGTGAAGCTTTGTGCATTCAGCAAATATGATGTCCAACACTGAACAGTGATTCTGGATATTGACTACTGTTTTGTACAATTCTTCTTCAGCGTGGTGGGAGGATATAGAATTGCTTCATAAACCCATCTTATTTCGAATGAATGTATGTAAATGAAAATATCAAATGCCGTGGAACAGTGCTCATGTAATAAGACCAATTGCAGTCGTTAACAGTCCTCAACAGGCTTACCACTCCTGTCAGCCAATCACCCATTCCCACCACTCTTCTGAGTAATACCCCTCCCCACCCTCTCACTATATATAAGGGTCTGGTGACTTCTGTTTCAGTGTATCTGAAGAAGTGTGTTGTTTCAACTACGACAGACCAACACGGCTACCTACCTGTAACTAAAACATAGACAGACAGACAGTGCTCTAAACTACTGAGCCTCTTAGGCTTGCTGATCGGAAGGTCGGCGGTTAGAATCCCCGCAATGGGGTGAGCTCCCATTGCTCTGTCGCGGCTGCTGCCAACCTAGCAGTTCAAAAGCACACCAGTGCAAGTAGATAAATAGGTACCACTGCAGCAAGAAGGTAAACGGTGTTTCTGTGCGAACTGCTTTCCGTCACGATGTCCCGTTGCACCAGAAGTGGTTTAGTCCTGCTGGCCACATGACCCAGAAAGCGGTCTGTGGACCAACGCCGGCTCCCTCGGCCTGAAAGCGAGATGAGCATCGCAACTCCATCGTCACCTTTGACTGAAATTAACCGTCCCGGGGTCCTTTACCTTTTTAGTACCCACAGATGAGATACATACACAGACACACACACACACACACAGTAGAAATGCATTCATAAACATATTTTGTTTGCTCATTACAAATATCCCTTTTCTTCCATCATGGAACTCATACATTGAGTTTCCAGGCTATCTCCCAGCCATGCACTAAGCAGATCCCAACCTGCTTAGCTTCAGCAAGATGGCTGAATGGTTAGACCAGGCCCTGAAGCCAAGTTCAGAGAACCTCAGGGCATCTGTCTGTGACAAAAATGGCTGATAATGTATTTCAGGGGAACCACAAGACTGAGTACTTCCAGAAGCCCCCCGTCTCACCTCCCAATGTCTTGAAAAGGCTGAGAAACATCAACTCCAACACAAGCAGAGAAAGAAAGAACTGTCTGTGTAGTCTGAAGGAAAACAGGCACATTTGGTAGCATCAAAGCATTTTTAGGGTTTATTTTATTTAAATAAAAATTATAATTTATACCAAGACCCCCCTCCCCTTCTTTTTTTTTTCTTTAAACAAGTGTCTTTAAAAAATGTACAGGGCAATTTATTTTTTTAAGTTCAATTTCTCATACAGTACAAGTCTCCTCTTGAACAAAAGTTACACTGCTAATGAAATATTTACAACTTCAAAATATAGACTCAAACCTCAGACATAAAAATTATTTCACATCCATTCTATTTAATGATTAGTAGCAGAAATAAAAAAATATCTGCCAAAAATGTACATCGTTCATTATAAACTACCAAGTTGGTTTGATTTAAGGGTTTGTAAATGTTCCTATCTCTCCAGCGCTTCCTCACTCGGTCTGCAGAACTCATCGTGAATTGGTTTTTGCTGGATTTTTGTGCGACGTTGCTACATAATTCGTCCGAAGTAGAATCTCGCCTCGCAAAACTAACACGTGTAATAAAACTTCCGTTTCTGGCAATTTTAGAAAGGGAAGATAAAATGTGATCAGCTTTCATCCGCCTTTATCTTGAAAAAGGTTCTCAAACTTGATCACTTCCAAAAAAAATAGAGAAAAAGTTACCTAATTAAATACAAACATTCACCAATAAGCCACAGATAGAGTCAGAACAACACATATTGATACAGCAAATTTATGAAGAGTGGTTTTAAAAAAATGTTGCTGAAAAATAATACTTCACATTCAGTCGCCCCACTGAACCTAAATTCAGCTGGACTATACCGCAAATCCCATGGAAGGAGATGAATTCAGACCAAACCTAAGAGTGGTTACATCAATACAGAATAGCCTGGCAAATGCTCAACATTTCAGGACATAGGAAATAAAAAGCAGTTAAGGTATTCAAGTCTGCCGAAGTAATTTTTAGGTTATTGTAACTAATGGCCTATCACACGAAATAGCAGTTAAATTTGCAGTAGTTCTGTGTAATGCCAAGTTGGATTTTGCAAAAGTATATGCATGTCTGCCCACCTTTATCACAGATTTGATCTGTAAATATCCAGTTCATTTGCTTGATAATGGAATGAACCCTCTTTGCATTGAAGTTTGCAAAAGACATTACTACCATAGCATTTTATTTTTTAAAAAAGTTTGCATTGTTAAAAGTGCAGACTGTTTCGAACAAACCTGTATTAGTAGTATCACAGCAGAGAGGGGAAACTAAAATTTAAAAACTACGACATACTGGCATTTTATTTTCATTGTTCTATTCTGAAAACGTAAGGGACTGATTGTGGCATTATCAGTACATCACAGCCGGACAGGACTTCAAGAAACCACATTCTAGAACAATACTTCAGTCGGCCACAAGTGGGAGGGGTTCACCAGAACCAGTACTTTCATGATCAGAGTGAAGGTAAAAATTACATTTGAAAATGATACAAAAATAAGAAAAACAGCTCACTCTGTATAAAATATAATCTGTTTTTCAAAAAACGAGAACTTCATGAACACCTAAGGGATCTGCTTTTGTTGAAAAGACAACTCAATATTCTACGATTCTGATTTAATGCTTATTTTACCCATCTTTTTATCAACTTGTTTACCTGCTGAGCTGATGCTTGACAAAACCCTCCCATAAAAGCCCAACTGCTGTTATGCCCATGTTCCTTCAACTGGTTTCAAAGGGTATACAACCTACTTGCTCAAAAAAAAAGTATATGAATTGCCAATTGCCTTTTTTTAAAAAAATGAAGTCATGTTGGGCCGAGAAACTTACAACATTGCTCTTGGTGAAACTGGAATACTGTGAATCTTGCATTAACATTTCGGATTCAGGACCGAACTAAACTTCCAAGTCTGCTTAAGTCCCTTTGAGGAGTTTTGCAGTTGAAGAAAAGTGTGTTTTGCAAAATCCTGCCACTGCTATTTTCCTTGCAAATTTATTCCTTCTAAAACAATGTGGAGAAAGCAGTTTTCTACCCTAACAAAGACTGAAGTCCACAAAAGCTCATTTTCCTGCCCCAAGTGTACTGTTTAATAACCAGAGCCCCTATTGCCTTTTTAAAAAGAAAAATGAATACAAGTTTTAGGATGGAGCAAACCGAGGTGTATGTGCTTAATCCTTTCCCCAACGGAACGGCTTCACCCTCTCCCTCCCACTGGGGTTCCAGTTGCGTTTTTGCCCTTTGCCGATGAAGGACTTGGGAGCTCACAGGGTAAGCAGCCAAGAAAATGATCATGAGATGGAAAATGAGAGTGCAGAAAGGGTTAAAGATCCCAAATTACTTCTCTGCTCACAATCTCCAATCCCCTGAAGCTGCTCGTTTAAAAGTAACAAAATTGGTCCACTGGTAACCCATTAGATATATGCATTTGCACATAACATGGCGTTAGCGCTTGAAGAATCGGGAGTCCATTCCTAGTTCTTCTCGATTAAAGCCTTCTGCGTACGAAGTGTTATTGAATTAAAAAGCAGAGAGGAGGCCTGCAAGAGGCAAGAACAATCAGCATGTTTGTGCATAAGGGGAAAAACACCACCCCCACACTCCCAAATATACTACTAAATTGAGGAGAGGGGAGACCAAACATTCTGCTGTGTGAATTTGATGAGCAAACCTGCACTCATAGAGTGAGCCTGTACTACAGGAAACCAATTTTCACAACTTAGAAAAGCCGCCTCATTAGAACAAACGTTTTAAAAGAAGAAAGTAGAAAATCAGTAAAACTGTAAAGGCAGCACAATGCCAATTTATTCTTGGTGGGGCGAGGGAAATGAAGTTCCTTAAAATGGAGATTCGTCACAAAAATGACAAGTTTTACTAAAAGGTGCTTTCTATTGAAAAGTGGCTTCCTCTGGTTTATCTTATAAGGGGATGAAGGACCACTGTGGGACATTATTATTATTTTTCAGCACAACGGACTCCAAAAGATGGGAATTCTTTGATAAGGTACAGGGGTCTTAGCAAGAAAGTTTGCTCAGACACATAATCACAGGTATTCCATATACTCGAATAATCTTATTTATATTTATCAATAGCTCTCCAGAATTCGTTTATCAGGGCTCCCAAAAACACGCAGTTAATACGTTTTGCAAAGTCAGGCTGCCATTCTGCACCCAGTTACGTGGCATTCCTGAAATCGACAATAATTGGACTGTGCGCAGAACCCGTTGCAGAGATTGTACCATCACGCGCCCTGGGATTTCAGGGTAGCGCAAGCCAGCTTCTATGGCCTGCCCCTCGAACTAGCTTTGCCAAGGATCTTCCTAAGCTTTTTAATGTCCGTAAAATAAACATTAAAAGTGCTTGATGTGCAAGGCTAATAGTGATGATAGCACTTTCGCCGTGTTTTTTATTTTTCTGTTTTTTACAAAAGCTTTTTTTAAAAAAACAAAGACATGGAAGGCGTATATAAAATACACTTGTGTGTAACGTAAGACATATGCATCAAAGAAAATTATTGCAGAACCGATGAAGGATGTTCCACCTTTTTATTCACTACCGAGTGAGTAAAATTAATAGAAGTCTCCCCAGGAGAACCCACGGTGATCTACTAGCTTTCGCTGGTGGATGCTGCAGAAGTTATCTTGATATACTGGTTGAAAATTGTCTCGAAAGCTTCGTCTCTGTGTACCATGGCACCAAACACCAAAGGCTTGAAGGGGGGAGGAAGAGAAAAGCAGAAGAGTCAGTAACAATAATGACTGAAATACGGAGATCCCTGGTGCAATCGGTAAGAATTAACTGCGCGATCCTATACAGTGATACCTCGGTTTTTGAACAGCTTAGTTCACGAACAACTTGGAACCCGAACGCTGCAAAACCGAAAATAGGTGTTTCAAATGGTTTTGGGAAGGCGAACGTGCTCCGTTCTGCATCACCCAGTGTTTCCTGTTGCGCTGCTAATTTGCGTCCCCCTGTGTTTCCTGTTGCGCTGCTAATTTGTATCCCTCTCCCATTGTAATTCAAGCCTCCCGTGTCTGATTGCAGTGTTCTAAGGTGATATTTGGAGCTGATGTTTGCTGCTTTTGTTTTTGCTGTTTATTTGTTATTTATTTTGCATTTTTTGTTTTGAGGCTTTTTCAGTTAATTTGTTTTTGTGACTGTGAGGATCCCAGTTCAGCTACTGATTGATTGATTGTGTGACTTCGGAAATGGATTAAAAAAACAAACATCTAAACAATGACTATCATCTGTGCAGATAAGAAAAAAAATAATTTTAATTTTTATCATCTACAATACTGCCCTATTTATTTTATAGCACAGTATATTGATTATTGCTTACATTTTATGGATCAATGATCTTGTTAGATAGTAAAATTCATGTTAAATTGCTGTTTTAGTGGTTGTTTTAAAAAGTCTGGAACAGACTAATCCGACTGGCTCCTGCAGCCAATCGGAAGCCGTGGAAGCCCCGTCGGACGTTGGGCTTCCAAAATTAGTTTGCAAACCAGAACACTCACTTCTGGGTTTGCGACATTCAGGAGTCAAATCGTTTGGGAACTAAGCTACCAAGGTATGACTTCCAAGGTACAACTGTATTGTTATTATGCTATAAGAGAGAAATAATAGGGTGCAGCAAGGGGGAGAAATTAAAAAAAAAATACAATGAAAATCAGGGTGGGAAGTCAACAAAAAAAATAATAGTATGCATTGGAGTGTATTTGTGCATTTTTTATTTTTTTTAATTTAAGAAAATATAATTGAGGATAAAGAAGAAGTCTCACTGAATTCAATGGGACTTATTCTCAGGTTACGTGGATGAACGAAGCAGTTCAAGTCATTCTTACCAAACGCCTTCAGTAAATAAGTTTCTCATCATTAACTTCCCCAAATCACTATACTCTTTCCATTACTACTGACAAAGAACGTGACTCACTATTCCCTTTCTGCTCTAAAACATTAGCTGTGGTGGATTTTTGTTAAGACGGCCCATGCATATGCAAGGTAAAAAAAGGACCCAAAACATTTTCGCTTTCCCTGAAGATAATGACTAAATTCCCTTTCGTTGCAAATTGCAGCACAGATGCTTGCAACAACTTTAAAAAACAGAAAAAGGGTTAGTAAAGGAATCCGTGTGGCTCAAGTTAAGTGCTCCAAAAACAGACAAGGTCATCAGAGCATTAATATTTCAGCCGGCAGAATTGATGGTGCAATACACGTTAAGATCCTTTTATTTGCTTGCTCACTTTTTGCGTAGACGGTGTTGATACCGCAATCCCCATTCCAGATCCGGGAAGGACGGAAAGCACTTTGTACTGAAAAGAAGAAAGAGAAAGGAAATATTTAAATACTGAACCGGTGGAGGCAACATGGGAAAGGCTCCAATCTGGCCAGGGCTGGAGATCTCTCAGGTCCATAGCACAAAAAGGAGGGCATTAAAACAACAACATCGTAATACTAGGAGAGTGGTGGACAACCCCTCTGCAGGCTTGAGGCCCACTGTTAATCCTGGACAGCCTCTCTATACCCTATACCTGGAGGTCTCAGGGAGGTTCAAAGCAAGACCACAACATATAAAATCAAACCAAAAGCAATAACCCAATAACACCCCCCCCCCAAAAAAAGAGCCACATTTTAAAATGGTATAGGATGTCAATCAGGTCAACAAAAGGCCTGGTTAAAAAGGAAAGTTTTTGCCTGGTGCCGAAAGGTGTCTAATGAAGGCGCCAGGTGAACTTCCTTGGGGAGAGCATTCCACAGATGGGGAGCCACTGCAGAAAAGGCCCTGTTCTCATGTTGCCACCCTCCGAACCTCTTGAGGAGAAGGCCTCAGAAGATGATCTCAGGGTCCAGGTAGGTTCATATGGAAAGAGGCGGTCCTTGAGGTATTGAAGTCCTGAGCCGTTTAAGGCTTCATAGGTCAAAACCAGTACTTTGAATTGGGCCCAGAAGCTAATTGGTAGCCAGTGCAGTTAGACCAGGATCAGTGTAATATGCTCAAACCGTCTTGCTCCAGTGAGCAACCTGGCCACTGAATTCTGCACCAGCTGAAGTTTCCGAACAGTCTTCGAAGGCAGCCCTACATATAACACCTTGCAGCAATCTAACCTTGAAGTTACCAGAGCAGTAGGTGGAACTAGGCATATGAAAGGTATCTCTTTGTATGGTAGTTTCTTCACATTCACACATCCCTCCATCCAGACAAGTAAGAAGCACTATTAAAGAGTTCAGGGACACAGTGCAGCTATTATTTAAAAACAGCGTGTTAAACAGACACCATGGACCTACCTTTTGAATATCTGTAATATCTGTCAACTTTATAACTTTATTTCTTTTAGATGAACCAGATTTGGAACTTTCAAAGCACAAATAACTGGACAAAAGGAAAGGAAAACGTTACATATTATATAGATCTTTGAGGACAAAAATGATTCAAAGCCTTGCCAACTAACTTCAGTTTTTAATTTAAATACAAACAGCTTTGCAAATCAACGAGGAATAATTAAATTGTCAGACAAATGGAAAAAAAATAATGAAAGAGCAGTTACACCAAATCGAACAACTAAGCTCTATATAGTTTTAGACTGTCATACACTGACATTACAACAAAAACATGTCCATACACAATGCTAGAAGCAGCACATCTTCAATACCCTTCCATAAGGAATTCCACAGATATATCGCTTCCATTCATCAGGAAAGATTCAAGTCTCAGGAATATCCTCTTTCTCACCACTAGGTGCTTTTAGTCCATTTTTTTAAAAAAGGATTGACATACCCACAGAAATCAATTGGCCTCCCCTGGGTGCGACGATGTTTGGTATCACCCAAAGCTTAAAGCTCTGTCTGTTTCGTGGAATATTGAAGATTACAGATGAGGTAAAAGAACATCCCCCTTTTGCAATAAGGGGATATTCCCACCCCTGTGAAGGCAAATAACTACCCAGCACAAATTAAGGCTCAACTGACTACAGTTTGGGTGCTGCTTTTTTGCTTTGAAATGCTCTTTTTCCTAGCAAGAGTGACACCGTAAATAAGTTCTGGCTAAGGGTCGACTCCACTGAGAGCAAAAATAAACCGTTTCTGTTCCAAATTAGAAGAGGCCTGGTTCAGGGTCAACGAGGCTCATGTGGTGGCTTTGTGAGGAGCCGGTGAGGGGGTTTCAACAAGTTTATGGGGTGAGAATATTGGGGCTCTGTGGTGTGTACATTAATCTATCATATGCATGTCTCGAGAGGGGCAGCCAGCAGCACAACTCGCTTGCCCTGGCATCAGCCAGCAGAGGAAAAAATCCCAGGGGAGGAGATAGGTTTAAGATTCCCAACTCTTCCATGGGTGCAATTTGCACAGAGCCCTTGGGATCGAGCCAGACATATAACATGTCACTTTAATAATACTTTAGAATGGCGGCAACACTTCCTGGAGAGCTTTGTCTGTCTTGAGTGACCTGGTCACGTAGCCTAACACCAGCGCACAGGTGTAACAAAGAAAGGCTTCTGGAACTTTTCTTAAAAGTTCATTTGGCTCAGCAATTTTGATTCTGAAGTATATGAATGTGTAGAACTCCGAGATCTGCCTAACATGTGCATGGCAAGGCGCCAAGAAAACGTATTCTAGAAACATATCAGGTTCACCGAGTTCGAAGTCTGAAGCACTGCTCCTCATACTGCAGAAATCCAGCCACTACAGGTCATTTCACTTTGACCTGTCTACTTTTGAGAAAGGTAAGGAAAAGCTAAAGGACCCCTGGACGGTTAAGACCAGTCAAAGGTGACTATGGGGTGCGGCACTCATCTCCACTTTCAGGCCAAGGCAGCCGGCGTTTGTCCTCAGACAGCTTTCCAGGTCAGGTGGCCAGCATGACTAAACCGCTGCTGGCACACAGAGGACCGTGACGGAAACCAGAGTGCACAGAAACGCCGTTTACCTTCCCACCAGAGCAGTACCTATTTATCTACTTGCACTGGCGTGCTTTCAAACAGCTAGGTTGACAGGATCTGGGACAGAGCAACGGGAGCTCACCCCGTCGTGGGGATTCAAACCGCCGACCTTCTGATCAGCAAGCCCAAGAGGCTCAGTGGTTTAGACCACAGCGCCACCCACAGCCACCAAAAAGGTAAATTACCCTTGGACAGTGAAGTCCAGTCAAAGGTGACTATGGGGTTGCAGCGCTCATCTTGCCTTCAGGCCGAGGGAGCCGGCATTTGTCCACAGACAGCTTTCCAGGTCATGTGGCCAGCAGGACTATACCGCTTCTGGCGCGGTCGACCACGGCTGCGCGGATGTTACTGGCCCAGAGATGGAAAGAAGATAAAGTCCCGACCAGAGAAGAATGGCAGATTAAGTTGATGGATTATTCTCAAATGGCAAAAATGACCGGAAGAATCAGAAATCAGAAAGACCAAAATTTTAGTAAGGAATGGGGAAAATTTTTAATTTATCTTAAAGACCATTGTAAACAGTTAAAATTGCGAGTAGGATTGGAATAACACTTGCCATTTAATGGTGATTTTTTGGATATAATGGAGATGTAAAAGATTTGGATTATTATAAAAGATGCAGGAGGAAATGATTAACAATAGGACCCACAAAGGGGAGGAGGGAAGTCCAAGAGATTCCTTGGAATCTTGTTTTTATTATGTATGTTGGAGATCTGATTGTAAAACTTTAATTTGAAAAAGCAAACAAATATTATTATTATTTTAACCTGCTTCTGGTGCAACGGAACACCATGACAGAAGCCAGAGCACACAAAAAACAGTTTACCTGGGGGGGGGGCACCAGGGGGCGCATTGGAAGATGGCCGACAATAACATCTCTCAGACTCACACGAGGTAATTAAGAGGCTGATATGGGAGTATGCAGCCTCCCTTGCCCCCCAAGGGAATGGGGGGCACTGCCTTGCCTTGTGCCCATAATTCACCCCGGATTCGAAAGAAGGGGGTGAGGGCACTAGGCACGAAGCCCTCGGGTGAAGTTGGCTCTCCCGGACGCTGTCTCTAATCTCGCGCACTGGTCTGCATCAGCTCGAAATATATAATTGGAAAAAGAAGCAAATGCACATACTTCAAGCGAAGATCGGGAGTAAAGACTGCTAATTAATGGGTTCTCTGTGATGCGGAGCAACAGGCTGGATAATAAATCAAGTGAAGACTCATCATTAAAAGTTCGGTATGTCGGAGTGAGACGGAAAGGAAAAAACTTTTCTTTTTTTGTCTTATGTGAGTACCTAATAACCCTCACCCCCGAGAGAAAGAATCATTGCAAATTACTAATCACAAGCAGGAGATTAAGAACTGTGTGGAAATGAATTACTGATCAAAGAGAGGACTGGAAACATCGGGAATGGAAAGAAAGCTTTATGACGCAGTTACAAATGGAGATTTGTCAAGACAGGCCTGTCCACAGGAGGACGAGGGGGAGGAGAACCATGGTCATCGGAATGCGAATGTATGGTTATCGGAATGTGAATTTGATCTGGCAAGGCCCCCTGAGATACAGATTGGAAGGCCTGTGGAAATCAACGGACAGACTGTGGAAATGTTCTCTACGGAGGTGTGGAAATGGCGTCTGTCCTTTATGTGATATGGCTCTTGGAGAGTGTAAAATCCACACAGGATATGTTTGTTTTGTGAAGATTATCAGAGATCACAAAGAAAGGAATATACATATATATAACAACAAGAAGATGAGGAAAATAATAAAGAGACTATCTGGACAGAACTGGACAGAACTGTGAAATTAAAGCAGCAGCAAGAGTGATGTTTGGAGCGCGAAGTATGGGCACCCCCAATTTTTTTTAAAAAAAATTGGCTGTATAATTTGGAATTAATGTGATTTGGAATTAATGTGATATGATTGGCCTGTTAATAAAAAATATTTTTTTTAAAAAAAAAAAGAAACACTGTTTACCTTTTGAAAAAGAACACTACACCCAGGATATTACAGCTACACTTCGGTGACTCTTTTCTGACCCATTAAATCCAATTCTCTTATTATTTCTCAAGGAGACGCCTACTATTTCATGAGTTGGTTCTACCTCATGTGAAAGGTCAATGAATCCTGTTGCAACAAGTTCTGGTATTCTCATGAGGGGGAAAATCCACTGAGGGCTAGTTTGCACGCCCTGTATATTTTTCTTACATTTATTTACAGTGACACATGTGAAATACCTTTAACCTTCTCCTTTGGTTTAATGGCACTTGCAAAAGGAGTTGCACTGTTTTTCCCTTTGAAATTTACAAAAGTGCTAGTGCTCCCAGTTACCCAGGCTGAAAACTCTGTTATAAATTGTGTAAAGACTTACTTTTCTGTGACGTAAAGCACTCCATTTCTAATGTAGTCTGTGGGCATCTTCCTGTCTCTGTTAATTAAGCAGCAGCGCCAGCCATTCTCACACACTGTCAAAAGAAAATAAACACATTATACTTCATGCAAGAAATCGAGGGGCCGAACCTTCACAGTGTCAGCCCAGGAAAAAAACATTTTCCCCCCAAAAAAGAAAATAGAACACGGACATGTTTTGTTCCATTATGGGGACAAATCTTTCTTTAAAAGCAACAAGGCCATGTACCAGAATTCCAGAATGCGTACCTGTCAGGGGTTCAGGAGCAGAGTCACAGGAGAGGGAAGAAACGGAGAGCGAGGGGGAGGAGTCGGAAGGAAATGTCAGCGGCGACAGTAGTCCGAGGTCTCTGAGTCTCTCCAGTGACTCGGAGGATTCACAGAAAGGGGCCCCCATGGTCAGGGCAAGGGGGACACCTCGGGAAGAAGGGGCCAGAGGGGACTCAGAGAGTAACAGCTGGAAATCCGGACCAGCTTCCCCCCCAGAGTGCAGTAGGGGGGAGGAGTCCAAGGCATCGGGATCAGGGAGCGCGCAGGCAGAGGGAGAGCGTGAAGCAGGAGTGGCCACACCCTCGTCAGGGAGCGAGGAAACGGTCATCAGGAAAGTTAAACGCGCGCGCGCGCCAAGTTCAAATGTACAGGAGGGCGGCAAGGTGGGCAGCCCGGGTAGGGAGCCACGTCCTAAAGCACGCCGAAGAGAGGGGGAGGAGTCAGAGGGGTCCAGCTCTGCGTCAGAAGAGTCCAGGAGGGAAGAGACCCCGGGGGGTAGTAAGACCCAGAGGAAGAGAGAGAGAAGGAGGAGGTGGAGTAAGATTAGAGTTTTAAGCTGGTGCACAGGGGGCGGAGATCCAGATAGAGCTTCGCCGGTCTAAAGCTCAGACGTAGAGCTGGGACGCTGAGATTTGTAAATGGAGACTATTCTTCAATAAAGACTTTGATACTGTACTACCGGCTAGCGTTGGTCCTTGGTGAGCTGGGACCCGGAGCCAGCTCTGACAGTACCAAAACTTTTTCTAAACCCTGAAGTATTTGTTTCAAGCACTGGGTTAAGTTACTTCTCTTGCAGGATTATGAACCTTTCCTGCCCTCTCAAATTCGTGCTACCACAAAAGGCAAACCAAGCAGCAGGCATCAGGTTCGCTCAAAGAATCTTATGGATGTCAGATAAAAAATTAATTTGGCCTCTTGCTCACAGGACCTAACAGCAGATAACATTACAGGGCAGTTCATTTTCTCAGTACCGCCGCACTGCGCGCAATTCCTTTTTTTTAAATGCGCTTCTATTTACGGCCAACGCCCGTGTATTACGTATGTGCCGCTACCTGACAAAGGACGTTCGTTTTCCGACAGATTAAATACTTCATAGAAGTTGCCTCTCTTGGTGGTGTGAAATCGGCTGCTGTCTTCGTCTCTGCTTACTCCCGTCGGGGCGCTTGAGCCCACACAACTTCGCGACGTTGCTGTTTGAAGCTGCAAGGAAATAAAATCAGATTACCGTTAATGCACGGCAAATGTATAAAGCGCACAGGGGCGGCTTTGCGATTTTATGCAATCCTCAGAAAAACAACAACACCCTGCCTTTATTCTTCGGTATGTGCATTTATGGCGGGGGGGGGGGGGGACACCAAGGCTTGATACCCAACACAACTGCATGTCTTGCCCACGTAAACCAGTGTTGTAAAAGGTCGGGAGTGGAGTTTCCACGTGAGCCAGAATTAGATCCAATCTATCCATTCAGAATTATCAGGTGGTACAATAAAACTTTGGGACGCGGTTGGCGCTGTGGGTTAAACCACAGAGCCTAGGACTTGCTGATCAGAAGGTCGGCGGTTCAAATCCCTGTGACGGGGTGAGCTCCCGTTGTTCGGTCCCTGCTCCTGCCAACCTAGCAGTTCGAAAGCACGTCAAAGTGCAAGTAGATAAATAGGTATTACTCCGGCGGGAAGGTAAACGGCGTTTCCGTGCACTGCTCTGGTTTGCCAGAAGCGGCTTAGTCATGCTGGCCACATGACCCGGAAGCTGTACGCCGGCTCCCTCGGCCAATAAAGCGAGATGAGCGCCAGAACCCCAGAGTCAGTCACGTCTGGACCTAATGGTCAGGGGTCCCTTTACCTTTACCTTTTACAATAAAACTGGACTATACCACTTCTTACTGCAGACATGTGAACTGCATACAGTGGTACCTCAATTTTTGAACATAATGCATTCCGGATTTTTGAAATGTTTGAAAACTGAGGCGCAAAGGGCGGCCTGCAAATTCAATAGAGAAAACTGGAAAAAAAAAACCTCAGCGGGAGCTATTCTACTTCCGAGGCGCGTTTGAAAGCGGAAGCATTGACTTCCGGGTTTTCTGCGATCGAAAACCGAGCTACCACTGTATTAGAAAGCTCCTGCACTGTCTGTGTGGAGCATGTCCTCATGTCACAACTCTTGAGAGATCTACTGCATTGGGAAGAGAAGCTCCAGTGCAGCCCTATCTTGCAGAAACTTTTTTTTCCTAAATGCAGAAAGGTCTTACGATGAGAGAAGAGTGAGAACATGCAGCGCCGCACGTTCAGTCAGAAACGGCGCCATTTCAGGTGGGCTCTATTGTATTTTGTAAAGGCTGGCTGCGATCCTAAGCGGCACATGCAAGCAAGGGGCTGTTCAGGCGTGCTTCTATTGTAAGCTACCCCGATAAAACGGGGCCGAACCGCAGGGTGTCATCGCAATAAATGATAAAAAGACGTTCCCATGTGGTCTGCTGTCCCGGCCCTGGCGAGGAAAGAGATCTGCTCAGCTTTTAATAAAATAAAATGTGTAATGGACCCTCAGGCCGCTATATCGATGTTCCCTCGCATATTACGCCCTCAAACTCTATGGAATGTCAAAGTTTTGTTTAACCATTTGGCATCTTAAAAGCTGGCGCAATAACTCCTAATTAAGTAAATTCTGCTTGAATGTTTCAATTATGCACTTTAAACCCTGCTGATTTCTTTTGCTGCACAGGGCTCCTCTGAGAGAGAGAGGTGGGGGGTAGACATTCAATTCACCAAAATCATATGACCATCTCAACTTGTCCGGACCTGCAATCTTTAACGCAAAGCTTTTTTTAAAAAGCGCCAGTAGAATTGCAACTGAGAAATGAGAATATGGTGAACGGGTCATTCCACGCCAAATCAAAAACCACAAAAAACACCCTTCTTATTTTTAAAACATGGTAGCCCATTTTAAAAACAAAAAAGCATGATACATGTGTTAGTTGCGGTTTGCGTGCTATGGCTTATCGAACCTACCAAGGTACAAAATTACTAAAATTCACTTTGAACAGTCAGTGACCCTTTTCCGTAGCACTTAATACAATTTTTGTACATTATTTTGAAAGAGAACTAAATTAGCTTTATATTGATACCTAGATAAGCGCAATTGGTTCAAAAATAAGCGAAACAGTTTTTTTTCTAAATTGACACAGAAATTGCATTGGCTTATTTCACGCAAAAATTCAAATTTTTAAAAATTTCTCCTGTGCCCAACTTTAGACAAAAACAAAAAAATTTTTTAATTAATTTGCTGTTATCTCATAGGTTATCACATAAAAAAAAAATTGAATAAAATCTGGGTTGTGAGAGCACAGTCGAGTATTAAAATCAGGTGATTTGGCATGGAATGACCCAAACACATTCTCCAACAGCCATATTGGGGACAACTGGGCGTACCATTAGTCTACTACAATGTTGTTGTTGCTATTGATTGATTGATTGATTGATTGACTGCCCTTTGCCCTAAGGTCCTAGGGCAAGTTAAAACGATTAAAACACCATCTCAAGAGCAGCCTAAACCAGGCCACCATCACGGAAATAAGGTGGGTCCTCAAAACGCACTTCTCATGATGCCAAATGTCGGGAGTAAACAAGTGTGTTTGGCTCCTTCCACATCGTCTTAAAGCATTTTCCAGAAGGTTCTGAATCCTTTCAAGCACTCTCATTATGGGCGCTGCACACATGCAACCGCCGGACAACTGGAGCTCCGGACTTCCTGGCAGCAATATTTTTCTAGAAAAAGGGGTGCCGGAACTCAACACGAATGCTGCCTCCCCTTGTTCTCTCAGAACGGCAATGGCGCCCACCTGAGAGGGCGGAACTGAGTTCCGGCAAGTTCCGCCTGAAAAAAAGCCCTGTCCCTTGGATGCCAGCCAGAGGTGGAGAGGGTGTGAACAAGCATGTGCCCCTTAATTCTCCTGTGTTGGATTCTCTCGCTTGGATCCCCTGCTTGCTCAATAGCATGATTTGTCCTCCCAAAATTGGAGGGCTAGCTCCAAAGCAAAAACCTATAATTGGTGCAATTCAGAATGCTGATGTTTCACGGTTCCAAATCCTGTACCTCAAGGACCACCATATGAACCAACCTAGACCATGCGATCATCTTCTGAGGCCCTTTTTCATATGCCTCCTCCACAAGAAGTCCAAAGTGGTTCCTCTTCTCCTGGGCCTTTGGTTAATTAAACTATGGTCTTTTAAACTGGGTGGGGAGTACTGTTTTTGTTTGTGACTATGCTATGTGTGTAGAGAAGGGCAACCAAGGTGATCTAGGACAGGGTTCCTCAAACTTGGGTCTCCAGCTACTGTTGGACTACAAGTCCCATGATCCCTAGCTAGCAGGACCAGCGGTCAGGGAGGATGGGAGCTGTAGTTGGAAAACAGCTGGAGGCGCACATTTGGGAAACCCTGATCTAGGGCCTGGGAACAAAGCCTTGTGAGGAACAGTTGAAGGGTCTGGGTATGTTTGGCCTGGAAAGGAAGAGTCTGAGAAGAGACAATGAGAGCCATCTTCAAATATCTCAAGGGTCGTCTCGAGCTTGTCTTCTCCGGATCCGAAGGGCAGGACTCGAGCCAATGGCTTCAAGTTGCTAGAAAGGAGATTCTGAGTAAACTCCAGGAAGAACTTTCTGACAGTAAGAGCTGATCCTCAGTGGAACGGTCTCCCTCAGGAAGGTGTGGACTCTCCTTCCTTGGAGGTCACCTGTCATGGATGCTTTAGCTGAGATTGCTGCATTGCATCCTTGGGGTCCCTTCCAACTCTAAGATTCTATGCACCGTATTTTTCGCTCCATAAGACGCACCTGATCATAAGACGCACCTAGTGGTTTTTTTTTGGGGGGGGGGGAATGCAAGGAAAAAAATATTCTTTAAAGGGAGCGCTGAGCAAAGCCTGTATGCATCCCAGGCTCTGATCAGCGCTCCCTTTCACGAGCCGCGTGGAGCATGTGTGTGGCACTTGCAGGCCCCCAAGAGCCACACACACACTCCGCGTGGCTCGTGAAAGGGAGCGCGGCTCTTGGGGGCTTTGGCGGGAGATGGGGGAAAGGACAGAGCCGTGTGCTCTGTCCCTCCCCCCACCTCCCGCAAGAGCTGCACGCTCTTTAAAGGGAACACGGCTCTTGGGGGCTTTTCCATTCGCTCCATAAGACACACACACATTTCCGCTTACTTTTTAGGAGGGGGAAAATGTGTCTTATAAAACGAAATATACTGTATTTTTGTGTTTTGATATCGTATGAAAGGTGGCATAGAAATTTATATTATAATAATAATAATAATAGCGAGAGCCTTCGGGTGTCACTGAAGAGTGTCACTTCCAACTCCCCATAGCTCAGTGGTGGCTAAACTTGTACCTCCAGCTGTTTTTTTGGACTACAACTCCCATCATCCCTAGCTAACAGGACCAGTGGTTAGGAATGATGGGAGTTGTAGTCCCAAAACAGCTGGAGGGCCAAGTTTGGCCACCACTGCCATAGCTGGAGATAGCATATCTGTCCCGAATCTCCCTCACATAATTCTGTCTGACTCTGAACATCAGAACAGGATCCTTTCGCTAGGCGGCATTTAACAAGCACATCAAAATAACTCCTTCGACCAGATCTGGAAATATTATTGCACACAATTAATTCAAGATCATTCAGCTAGCAGGAGCCACACTTACTATGCATTTCCAAGAAACTACAAATTAAAACCAAGCCATTAAATATATGCAACACACACAAACATACAAAGAGACTGTTAACTAAATACACAAGCTTACACACGCACACACACACAAAAGGCATCAGCTCATTATGAACACAAATGATCCAATTGAAAGAAAGTGTTGCACGCTAAGATCCGTACCTTTTCATGCCCTGACAGCTAGCAGGAAAGGAAAAAACAAACAAACACAAATGTGACAGTGACAAAAGAAAAAAGCGAAATCTATTTAACTGTATAATATACAGAATAAAAAACATGAACTGAGTGACGTTGCAAGGTTGTACATTCCAAAAGACTACACACAATGATTGCAATATTAAAGGAAAAAGGAAAACAAAATCACTCCAATGTATCAGTGGTTAGAGCATATATTTTCAAT
Source organism: Podarcis tiliguerta (assembly GCF_965153285.1). Taxonomy (NCBI): domain Eukaryota; kingdom Metazoa; phylum Chordata; class Lepidosauria; order Squamata; family Lacertidae; genus Podarcis; species Podarcis tiliguerta. The sequence continues at coordinate 10,460,321 of NC_139543.1, read as the reverse complement.
CCATTAAAATCAAATTAGCCCTTAACTAGATTTCCCATTCCTGGCTCTTAATCTGTTTAACAGTGGGTGTACCTTTTCACTTTATTTTGTTTATAATTTGGTATTAGCTGAGAAAGTATGGCAGAAGGTTAATTCGGTGTAATGTAGATAATGAGTTCTCCATAGATTCCTTTGATAGACCAAACAAAAGAATATGGGCAAGGCAGCTCAACTGAAGAAAAGCTGAATGTTCAGAAAAAGAGTACAATACGGCCCCCTTGTGACTGGACCACGTAAAATTATGGGTGGGAAAAAGCAGTTCAAGGCTCTGTCAGATCAAAAGTGTCACTGGAATGTAGAACATGTGCACCTTTGAGAAATTCAGGAAGTCTCGGAATGAAGTACTGGGCACTCCAGATGCAAGAAAATGCTGAATTCTTTAGGGTAGGGATGGAGAACTGGATCCAGCCAGATTCCATGGGCCATTTTTACATGTGACGTCAGGTGATTCCAAGACAGGGCAGCTGTCTACCTGCTCCATCTGGTACTCAGGCTGAGACCCTACCTGCCCGCAGACTGTCTTGCCAGAGAGGTGCATGGTCTAGTTATCTCCCGCTCGGACTACTGCAATGCGCTCTACGTGGGGCTACCTTTGAAGGTGACCTGGAAACTGCAACAAATCCGGAATGCAGCAGCTAGACTGGTGACTGGGAGCGGCCGCCAAGACCTATAACACCAGTCTTGAAAGACCTACATTGGCTCCCAGGACGTTTCCGAGCACAATTCAAAGTGTTGGTGCTGACCTTTAAAGCCCTAAACGGCCTCAGCTTAGTATACCTGAAGGAGCGTCTCTATCCCCATTGTTCTGCCCGGACACTGAGGTCCAGCGCCAAGGGCCTTCTGGAGGTTTCCTAACTGAGAGAAGCAAAGTTACAGGGATCCAAGCAGAGGGCCTTCTCGGTGGTGGCACCCACCCTGTGAAACGCCCTCCCATCAGATGTCAAGGAAATAAACAACTATCTGACTTTTAGAAGACATCTGAAGGCAACCCTGTTTAGGGAAGTTTTTAATGTTTGATGTTTTATTGTGCTTTTAATTTTGTGGGGAGCCACCCAGACTGGCTGGGGAAACAATGTTGTTGTTGTTGTTGTTGTCGTCACAGCTACAAGGGAATATTCTTTTTTGAATTCAAATTGAGATGCAAAGGAAGAACCCTGTTGCCTTTAACTGCAAAAGAGCAGATCGCGTTTTTCTCTTTTGTAATCTTAGCGCTGTGGCGCTTTTCGCACTAAGATTGAAGATAAGCGCCTGCCTGCTCTTAGACCGCAAGTGACAGCAGGCAGAGGTTTATCTCAAATCTCAGTGCTAAGCACCACAGCGCTAAGATCAGGGACAAGAGAGCCTTTATCTCAGATCTTAGCACTTAGATGGGACATGACCGCTCTCTGAGGTTCCTCACAGCTGGTATGTTTTCAAAACAAGAAAACCTGTAATCTGATGGGTAAAATTCTGACAAGGCTGCTCCTATATCTCTTATTTTTTATCCGAATGTTTTGAATCGGCCCTTGATTCAACTGAGTCTCATAAGAGAAGTCTTCAAAGTTCAGACAGTCAATGCATAATACTTTTAACTGGGGTCAGGCGACGTTTTAAATCATGTAATTGCCTTAATCTGGGTTTCAAAATTGTACTTAATCCTCCCTGGCATCTTTGAATGAAGGGCAAGCTGTAAATCTCAATGAAGGAATACAGACGGCTAGAAACTGGGCTATGGCCTTAGGGTGGAAGTCAAAAACAGTTGACCTGTCCCTGTTCCTTTACCATGGTCATAGTATAATAATAATAATAATAATAATAATAATAATAATAATAATAATATATTAATTATACCCCGCCCATCTGGCTGGGTTTCCCATTGGAGTTCTGACATGGCTATTTGTATAATAATAATAATAATAATAATAATAATAATAATAATAATAAAATATATTAATTATACCCCACCCATCTGGCTGGGTTTCCCATTGGAGTTCTGACATGGCTACCTGTATTATAATAATAATAATAATAATAATAATAATAATAATAATAATAATAGTCTGCCATTAACCGTTAGTATGGCAATGGCTGTGGGCAAGATCAGAATTACTGAGGATGTGTACAATCACTAAGGACTTGATGGGGATTATATTTGCTGTGTTATATTGTCATGACTGAGTGAGACTGGGATCGCGACTACTATCCTATGCTGTGACTGCATTGAAGGGGGTTGGTCTAGATGATCCTTGGGGTTTAGAACGTCACCCATTTGTTTTAGAGCACCCAATATCTACATTCACAGGGCCTTCTGCTTTTTAAGTGGGAGAGTTGTCAACTATCAAATCCAACCGGTATTTGCATATTGGGTCCACAGTCTTAAAAGCCAGCCAGCCAGCCCCTCTATGTGCTCTAGTCACTGAAGTCAAATGGATATCGTTTGGTTACGTGAAAACAAAAAACAAAACAAAACAAAACATCAAGCTCTATTTACCCGTCTTGATACTGTAGCATTAGCTCTTTCTTTGAGCTGGGGATCTGTGGGCAAGTTTAACCATATGATATAAGGGGTATCGTACTTTGCTCGTAGCCTCGGGCACCGCTTGAAGACAAAGTCGATAAGGAAAAATTTGATTCCTGCATAAAGTCCTATGTAATTGGAAAGACCAAGAAAGAAAGAAAGAAAGAAAGAAAGAAAGAAAGAAAGAAAGAAAGAAAGAAAGAAAGGTTATCAGTGAAATATCAGCTTAACCGGAATTGTGCTACCGATATAGTCACCGTGCAATCAAAACGAAGATACAGTGGTACCTCGCAAGATGAATGCCTCGCAAGACGAATGCCTCGCAAGACGAAAGAGTTTTTTGTTTTTTGAGTTGCTTCGCAAGACGAATTTCCCTATGGGCTTGCTTCGCAAGACGAAAACGTCTTGCGCTTTTTTCAATGCATTCCTATGGGAAACCGTCAATGCATTTCCTATGGAAAACCGTGCTTCGCAAGACGAGAAATTCACAAGACGAAAAAACTCGCATAACGAATTAATTTCGTCTTGCGAGGCACCACTGTACAGTCATACCTCATGTTATGTTTCCTTCATGTTACGTTTTTTCAGGTTGCGGCGACCCACGGCGACCCAGAAGTACTGGAAAGGGTTACTTCTGGGTTCCGCCACTCGTGCATGCGCGGTGCGCTAAATTGCGCTTCATTCATGCGCACAAGCACCAAATTGCACCACGCACCTGCGCAGTTGCGGGCTTTTCACATTGCAAATGGGCCTCCGGAACGGATCCCATTCGCAACCAGAGGTACGCTGTACTTCAACCCTTGAACAAAAGGCCAGAAACTATAGGGTCTGCAAGAGATGTGAGCCTTAGAAATTCAAGTGGCCACACAACTGCAAAAGCAGAAGGTAAGGTTGATTTACAGCAAAGCAGCAGCAGAGGTGCAGCTATGGACATCTTTATCTCGGCCTCTGACAGCTGAAAAATAAGGTTTCCATGACCTATCTGGAAAGAGTTAATTAATGAAGGCCTGTTTGGGGTGGGTGGTTTTAAATTGTATTCCTTACAACTTGCCTAGCCACCTTGGGTAGACAAAAAACTCAAAACATAAAATGAAATTACCAGCTGCCCTCTAACACTTCAGGTCTGGACATTGCTGTGTACTGTATGCTAGCATTTTCTGTCCTGTATAGTTGTTTATATAGCCAGCTTAATGATTTTATGCTTTAATTTTATTTGTAAGCCATATTGAGAGGATGGTCCTAGAAGCATTTAAAAGAAATTATTCTCAGAAGGGATTACATCCATCTATGGGATGCGGGTGGCGCTGTGGTCTAAACCACTGAGCCTCTTGGGCTTGCCGATCGGAAGGTCAGCAGTTCGAATCCCTGCGATGGGGTGAGCTCCCATTGCTCTGCCCCAGCTCCTGCCAACCTAGCAGTTCGAAAGCACACCAGCGCAAGTAGATAAATAGGTACTGTTGCAGCGGGAAAGTAAACGGCGTTTCCGTGCGCTCTGGTTTCCCTCACGTTGCACCAGAAGCGGTTTAGTCATGCTGGCCACATGACCCCGAAAGCTGTCTATGGACAAACGCAGGCTCCCTCAGCCTGAAAGTGAGATGAGCGCTGCAACCCCATAGTCGCCTTTGACTGGACGTAACCATCCAGGGGTCCTTTACCTTACATCCATCTCCAGGCAAGTCTGGCACCATGCAAGTATTTTATGAAGCATGCCCAATTAATGGCTCATAATGGAAACTTGGTTCCTGGTTAAGATAGATGTGAGCTTCTAAGGCCACAGAGAGCGGCAAGAAATCTGAAAAGTGTTACCCATCGAAAGGCCGATGATCCTGTACGGAATACAGCAGGATGCTATAAACGCCGCCCACAGAGCAATGTACAGCTTTTGCGTAACTTCAGGCTGAACCCACATAAACAAGCTGTGAAAGGGAAAAGGAACAGAGAAATAAGTGAGACATTGCGGCACTTTGTTCTCTCTCCCCGTTCAAATATGCTGAAAATAAATACATTTAAAACTCACTTTTTGATTTTTTCCAGTATGTCTGACATTTTGCCAAACAAATTCTGCAATCGAAAGAGGAAGGGAATGTCAGCTCAGAATATAACTGCAGTGCAACTTAAGCTAAAGTTCTATTCTGGGTGGAAAGCCACTGTTTTATATATATATATAAAAAATCAGTTCCATCTCATTGCAAAGGTGGAAGAAAATCTTTATTCCAGTCACAAGTACGACGCTCATAAAATCTTCACATTCCAGAAATTGCTGCTTGCTTCCCCTCCGCACCCCCCCCCCGGTGCCTTGTATTTTAGGAACCATAAACTACAGATTGCCCAATGGGCAGAATTGCGAATCCTGTGTAAAAAGATTGCTGTTTTGAGAACGTAGAAAACATTCCTTGAACACTGGAAATGACTGCAGGGAAAATGACCGCATTTACACTAATGTTGAACTCCCCCCCCCCCCCTTTTATTTAGTGGTTGTTGGTTTTTGTGTCTGTGTTTTGTTTTTGTTTTTAAAGTTTGCACATTTACCAAAATATCAATCATACATTTGGCATCAACCTCCTCCCCACCCCCACCTTCCATGGTTCATTTTAGTTACCCATTTCTGCTGCATATTCCAATTAAGCCGTATTATTTCCATTTTATATCAGTTTTCTTCCTGCTGCTGAATTTACTCTAACCCTGCTAACGTCTTTAATTAGTTTACAATAATTATACAAGTATCCTACAAACCTTTTCCCAATCTTCCTTTAAAAAAAAAAAACTTTCTTCATGGCCTCTTATTCTACAAGTTAAGTTTAGCCACTTCTGCATATTCCATCCATTTCATCGGCCATTAACATTTCAAACGCTGTACGGTCTACGCATTGCAAGAGGCAATATTGCGGCATGAAGTCAAGAAGAAAAGGGTCTTCTGAAACTGATTTTTCACGTGGGCCAAGCTAACTCTCTTCAATGAGAGTGCACAGGTCAGAGTCACCAAAAGATTTGGGTTTAATTCTCAGTTCAGAAATGAATTTACTGGGCGGCAGCCCTCAGTACCTAAGAAATACATATACCGTACTTTTCCGTGTATAAGACGAGGGTTTTTTTTTTACTCTAAAATTATGTTCAAAACTGTGCCTCGTCTTAATATGGATAGTGAATGGGGTGGACAGGTGATTGGCTGAGGCTGCGAGTAGGAGCTTGTCAGCGATGATTGTTGGCTGCTAGAAGAGCTGCTTTGGATTGGCTGTTGCTTCTCTAATTGGGTTGGTGATTGGCTTCTGCAGCAAACGCTGCTGTGGATTGGCTGCCGCTGCCGCCATTGGTGGCTGCTGTTCTGGGAAGCACGCGATCGCCAGCGGACAGCTTTTCTCAGTCGAGTAAGATATTTTTTAGCTGGGGAAGGGTCTGTTTGCGATTGGCTGTTCCTGTGGCAAGTGGGCGATTTTTGGCAACCCCCCCAAAAGCCTGAGCCATCTCCCCCCATATTTTCTAAAATTTGAGTCCCCCAAAATAGGGGGCGTCTTATACACAGGGACGCGGGTGGCGCTGCGGGTTAAACCACAGAGCCTAGGACTTGCTGATCAGAAGGTCGGCGGTTCGAATCCCCGCGATGGGGTGAGCTCCCGTTGCTCGGTCCCTGCTCCTGCCAACCTAGCAGTTCGAAAGCACGTCAAAGTGCGAGTAGATAAATAGGTACCACTCTGGCGGGAAGGTAAACGGCACTTCCATGCGCTGCTCTGGTTCGCCAGAAGCGGCTTCATCATGCTGGCCACATGACCCGGAAGCTGTACGCCGGCTCCCTCGGCCAATAAAGCGAGATGAGCGCCGCAACCCCAGAGTTGGCCACGACTGGACCAAATGGTCAGGGGTCCCTTTACCTTTACCTTATACATGGGGGCATCTTATAGACGGAAAAGTACAGCCGATAGCAAAAGCCAGGCGTCTGACTAAGAAGCCTGGTGAGAAAGATGTTCCTCAGAGGTGTTTTGTGGGTTGCACCTAGGTTGGCACAGGCAAATATGGACCACAAAGAACAGATCTGGGAGCTGACAAGAAAACTTGTGTTATGAACTGCCCTGAGATCTTACCCACAAATCCTTTCCATGGGAGGCGCCAGGGGTTACATTACCTGTGCTTTTTGTGCCACGTCCAGAACAAGCTGGAATTTTTCTGACACTGTTAGATCTTCCTTTGGAGGTTCCTGAAAGAAGACCAGAAATGAGGCAACAAGATTTTTTTACATGCCCTTCACCTTTTAAGCGAAAATCAGCTTAGGGCAGCAGATTCGTGGCAATACAATGACTATGATATGCCTGTACTTGGGGGTCGTGTGACTGAATTTTCAACCATGCAAGCATTCTCTCCCCATAAAGAACCAGATGTCCAGTTTTCTACGGAAATATATCTATTTTTTAAATGGAAGTGCATTCCATTACATGGACCACAAGCCTATAGTCTATACTCGGGACTGGGAACCTGTGGCCCTTCAAATGTGATTGGACTACAACTTTCATGAACCCCAGTTGGCATGGCCAATGACCAGGGATGATGAGAGCAGCACGGGCTCAGAACTGCCTCAGGGGAATTAACCTCCCCAGTTATAGACTTTCAGAATAAAGCAGCTCTGGAAAACTATTTACAGTCATACCTCAGGTTACAGACACTTCAGGTTGCATTTTTCCGGGTTGCGGACCGCCGAAACCCGGAAGTACCGGAACGGGTTACTTCCGGGTTGTGGCGGTCACGCATGCGCAGAAGCGCTAAATCGTGCTTTGCGCATGCGCCGAATCGCAACCCACGCATGTGCAGATGCGCCGCTGCAGGTTGCAAACGTGCATTCCGCATGGATCGATGCCTTCAATGGTGTGTTGCTAAGTGCAATATTTGAGTTTTCAATGAAAAGCATAAAAGGAAGTTTGTGGCGCAACATCCCTGAATACTAAACATAAAAAGCTGGTAGAGTCAATTATTACAATGAGCAAAATAGATAAAACGTATCTAGAATTATTTGGACTTACAATGGGCTCAGAAACTTCAGGCACAATACTCCACTGTATTCTCCACCCTCTAAAAATAAAAATAAAAATACTTTAATTAAACAGACTAGCTTTTCCATAAGGCTCAGTTAACAGAGTAAAAGTAATGCTTAAAAAAAGCAACTCGTGTGGGTAGCAGACAACATCTTTTCAGATCTATTTTAATTATTTCCCCCAAATGCAACCACCCAGTTTGTGTCATGCAGCCTCACAGAATCATATGGTCTTGAATATTCAAAAGACTGCCATAGATTACAAGTATGTAAATAATGCTTATGTTTGTTCTTAACCAACCAAACACCCTATCAACTACACAAAGCCATAATTAACATTAAAAAAACCAACCCACACTCATCAATCCTTTGACAATCGGCAGTAATTATGGCATTGCAAGAACGTTCCTACACAAATAATATCCATTCTGTGTAGATTACTGCATTTGGCTTTTTAATTAGGGATTAGCATTCTGATGGTTGTTAACAAAAAAAAATATGATACTTGGCATTTTAGCCTTCTTGCATGCAAATAAAACTAGCCCACTTCACAGGAGGGGGGTTTCATCGGTACAAAGTTCATCAGGAGCACAATGCTGGGTCCTGAACGTCCACATGGAACTGGGAACCCTGCAAGAGGTTCCTTTCTGCAGACATCCACCTTCTCCAGAAGTGGAGAAGACATGCAAAAATGGAGGTTCCCTAAGCACAACAAATGTGTGAAGAGGACTTCAGGGACTCAGTGAACACGATGAAATGTGCTTGCTGGAGCTGAAGCAATTTCAGTTCCAGCACAAGTTTATTAGACCTTTGTTGATGTAAGAATCTGATGGCACACAGGCAGAAACTATCATGTTCAGTTACCATGGGTAACAGAACTTTGAAATGAGTAGATTTGCATCGTCACTTTTCCTGCTTTAAGAATAATGTTCTGGGTGGGGTTATTGACTTGTCTCCAAAATCAATGTTCTGCAGAGTTCCCTTCCCTCTGCTACAACCTGTAGAGGAGCCTCAGTTGTGGAAAATTGCTTTGGAAGGGACCACAAGGACCATCTAATCCAGTGTTTCCCAAACTTGGGTCTCCAGCTGTTTTTGGACTACAACTCCCATCATCAGAAGGACCAGTGGTCAGGGATGATGGGAATCGTAGTCCCAAAACAAGTGACAAACTGAAACTTCAATACAGAAGAAAGATGAGCGATTACCTGGCTATGAGGTAATTTAGGGATAACCTCAAAATTGCTAAAAATAAGAACATAGGAATGGCCCAGCCATGCCATACAGCATTCATGTAGATCTATAATCAGAAGAAGAAATAAAGAATTACAAAGGAAATAACAACGATGCTTTCATGCAATACCCATGCTGAAAACAATCTCCCAGGACATCTGTATTGATTTGAGGTGAATCTGACTCTCTTACATTGCAATTCTATGCATATTTACCTGGAAATGAGTCCAGCTATGTTCAATGGGGTTTACTCCCAGGTAAACATGTATAGGAGAATCTGCAGAGCCCTAATTCCATTTATCCCTGGTTGGGGTTCAGCTGGAGTCTGAAAGGCTACAGGTTTCCATCAAATCAATTTATACTTTTGAACTGGCATCAACGCTCTGAAATCATGCGGACGGCCAAACATTTTCACTTGGAAGCCACACCCTCCCATGGGTATTATACTGACCCTACAAAGCGACATTCCTGCTTTTCCCCATTCTGTAATTAATTCCCCTTGAAGAAAATGCAGGTTTTCTGACATTCTTTCAGCTTCCACGGCAACAAGCTCTCCTCACAAGCGGGCCCAGAACGGCTGCTCATTATCATGAAATGCCATTCCCTATGCAACAATTTATCATCTCAAAATCTCCATTGCTTCGCTGAACTAATATTCTCAGTGTATTCTGAAGTCTGTGGTTACTGAAATGCTTCTGCACAAAAATCGTGCAATTCGGCTTTGCTTGAACAATGGAGTGCAAGTGAGAATTGCAGATTAAAACTAGTTGCATAAAACTGGTATGTATAAGAGACAGCTACCCTTGAAATACTCACCCAGATGTGTTAGAAGCAGGATAGTATTTTTGTTTTATTTTGAGGGGAGAGACACATTATTCTATCAAGAGGCACAACCTGGCAGGAGACCCTATAAGACCCTGCAAACTCTTAACACCATGCCAAACCATATTCTTAAACCCACATTTAAAGTACATTTGAAACAGGGTAAACCAGCCCAGGTGCTATGCTCCATAAAAGCTCTTTGTTAAAGTGGAAGACAATCTGCTCTCTCTATATTATCAGCCCCATCGTGTTCCTTTAACGGATGTTAAGAGATGTTGTTACAGTAATCTGGAAAACTAGACGCTACGAATGAACCAGGTAAAATCAGTGTATCTTTGAAAAATGGGCAAGCACTGACAAACAGCGAAACTTTTGCAACTCTACACAACCGACACTCCAAGAGGCATGCTTGGTGTCACAACACACGACACTGTAATGCTGATTTGTGTATGTCATTCTGAGTGTTGTTGACTTCCAGGATTCATATTTATCAAGCCAGCTTAAACATTTAGAATTGGGTAGAGTTGCTCCCCCCCCCCCCAATAAACTGAGCCAAGTTCATGTCTGTAAGTTCACCTGAACGAGAAAGGGCAACTTACAATAAAGGCAATAGCAGAAGTATAGATAGAATACCAGTCTGATAAGGCAGAAAGATTCTTCACAAAATTTGTGACGGGTTTGGCACCTCTCTCTAGGCAGAAGAGAAAATAAACATACTCTAAGCAGACAGCAATGCTTCCAAAAACATAATACTTTGAATTGGAAAGGGGAGAGGGGACCACCCACACGGGCCCAATAGTTGCCTGAACTTTTCAACATCCCTTTCCCTTGGGATTACAAGCAGAAGCGATGTGTGTCATTGACTTAGAATGTTTCCGCAGATAAGTGGTGTATCTTGTTATTAAACACACTCTCCCATAGTCCTTATTTAGGCACGGCATCTTGCGGTTTCTAGGAATTCAGGAAGCTAAGAGCTGATCAACACACGAATCAGCATCACTCGAGTTATCGCTCTGTGAGCAGCTGCTGTATACGCAAGCAGCCTCCCTGGGAAGGATCACACTCGAGGTGAAATAAGGCCGTGTGGGGTTTTTTATCCGTTTCCTACATGCAAATCACACCTTTGTGTTCTCCAGAGATGAATCTGCCCGTATGAAGCTGCTTTCAGGTAAGGTAAAGGTAAAGGGAGCCCTGACCATTAGGTCCAGTCGTGACCTACTCTGGGGTTGCGGCGCTCATCTCGCCTTACTGGCTGAGGGAGACAGCGTACAGCTTCCGGGTCATGTGGCCAGCATGACTAAGCCGCTTCTGGCGAACCAGAGCAGCACACGGAAACGCCGTTTACCTTCCCGCCGGAGTGATACCTATTTATCTACTTGCATTTTGACGTGCTTTCGAACTGCTAGGTTGGCAGGATCAGAGACTGAGCAACAGGAGCTCACCCCGTCGCAGGGATTTGAACCGCCGACCTTCAGATTGGCAAGTCCTAGGCTCTGTGGTTTAACCCACAGGGCCACCCACGTGCCTTCAGACTGCACCCTAATTTAGGAAAGGAATGGCACAGTAGCAAAATATTGTTTTGCAAGAGGTCAAAGGCAGCTCAAAATATGGGCAGGGCTGCAACCACACATCCTGGTCAGTCCAATTTCATCTCCATGCCTGTATTAAAAGGGGAGGTTACAAACAAGGGCAAAGGCTGCATTCTGGCCATTCTTGTGGCGTGAGATGCCTCTGTGTGAGGCCTGCAGAATTTCAGATTAATCTTAAGCAACTCTAATTCTCATATACTTAAAAACAAAACAAAACCCACAAACATTCGACTTGCAGAACTGGTCCAGCTCCATTTGCATGATAAGGAGCTTTATAAAACTAGACTGAAGCCAGCACAGAAATCAACTCAGCGTGATCATTTTGGAATCGAAAAATAAACTGATTCTGCACAGTGAGTCTTAATGGCTTGGCAAACAGTAACAGAATTATTTAACGATGGAACACTTGATTAATTAAACTTTGTTCCATAGTTAAGACTCATTGGGCAGAATAAATCAGAACAAGATCGCTGCTCCCTCTTCACCAGGCCCCTCGGCTCTTGTTGCATGACTAGGTTTGGTGTGCCTATCCTCACTTCTTAACTCAGTTTTCCATGGCAGCCACACCATGAAACTGTGGTTTAATAGCTCCTTACAAGCTAGGACAAACCATGGTTCACTGACCCAAAAGCTTGACGTCTGAACTGGGCCTATGAGTCCAATTATCACTCTAGTTGTCAGATAAATATATTCAAGAGAGTTCATGCTTCTATTTCTGTTCAACAGAGCACAACAATAAGCTACTATTGGGAAAACGTTAAGTTCTAGGGATTAGCTGGAGAGCTATTTTAAATTGGACAATTAATTAATCCTGTGAATAGATACACTGCAAAAAATGAATATTCACAGTTGTCACATCATGCTTGTTACATTTTAGATTTCTGTAACTTTGAATATTAATAATATACTTTATCTAATTCCATGTTATATGTGACACTGAGGTTAACAAAATTATATGGATTTTATTGCTACAAGATCCACTTAAATATTTCTCAACACTGTTTGCATTTTATATACAAATAACATATTTATACACATAAGAGCAACCTTAGATACTTACTTAATCGTCTCATATTTTCTGTGAGCCTGGAAAATGAATAGTAGATCATATGATATGTTATCTTTGAAGGACAAACATATTTCTGTTACTACCTCATATTCAACACAGATTATTCAAAAATTGTGTGTGTTGTGTCAGAACTTCGGCATGTATATTTTTATCCAATTTCAATGCTGCCCTTCGCCTGAAAATCACAGAGCAGTTCACAACATAAAACTACAAAATGAGAACACAAAATACATTGAAAAAGAATGAAAGCAAAAACCAAAAACACTCCTCCCACAAACACATTAAAAAAGGACATAGAATGCTAATCAGTCAAAGGGCTGGTTAAAAAGAAATGTTTTGGCCTGGTGCCTAAAGACATGCAATGAATGTGCCAGGCAAGTCTCCCTGGGGAGAGAATTCCACAAGCAAGGAGCCACCACAGAAAAGGCTTGTTCTAATAATAATAATAATAATAATAATAATAATTTATTATTTATACCCCGCCCATCTGGCTGACTTTCCCCATCCGCTCTGGGCGGCTCCCAATCGAGTGTTAAAAACAATACAGCATATTACACCGAACCTGGTCCGACTGCACTGGCCACCAATTAGTTTATGGGCCCAATGCAAAGTGCTGGTTTTAACCTATAAAACGGATCAGGACTACAATACCTTAAGGACCAGCCTCTCCCCATATGAAGCAGCTCAGACCCTGCAATCACCACCTGAGGTCCTTTTGCGTGCGCCTCCTTCGCAAGAAGTCTGGAGGGTTGCGACCCACCCTGAAAACTATTGGTATAGGGCAGTATACACATTTAATAAATAGCAATAACACAAAGACAGACCTATTCTGCGGTAGCTCCCCGCTTGTTGAATGAGGCTCACCTGGTGCCTTTGTTACATATCTTTAGGTGCCACGCAAAAACATTCCTCTTCTCCCAGACCACTTAAGCAATCTATGGACTTTTAAACTGTGTGGCTTTTATTTTTTGTTTGCTTGTTATTATGATTTTTGTGACCTTTTTTTACTGTAAAGCACCCTGCGATCCTCAGGTGAAGGGCAGAATATAAGTTTAATAAATATTTTTTTTTAAAAAAAATGGCTAGAGAAATTTATACACGCTAGAAAAGCATTGAAATAAGTTACCTAGGTAAGTTTCACAGCTATGCTACTGAGTGTTCCCCACTCCCACCCCAAAGTTGGATTTCCCGAGCTCTTAAAAACAGCAGAAAATGGAAAACATTAGAGGGCATTACTTTCTTCTCAATTTTGTGCAGATGCCCATAAAGGGTGAGTGAACGAATCACAGCTACTCCACAGTTAATTCCCAGAGTATAAGCAACCTCTAACCCTTTAGCAATTGTCCCTGTTAATGTGTTTTTTTAGCAGATGGTATCATTCAAATATTATTTTTTTTAATAAAAAAACTGATATTCCTGTGTGACTTACCTTCTAGCACTAAGTGGTTCTTCTGTTTCAACTGTGTTTTCTTCAGGCTGAAACCTGAAGTCTTCAATATATTCCCCAAATTTGTCATAGACCCACTTTTGAACCCGTGAACACATCATGTTGCTGCGTTTATCTGCCGATAAAAAAACCAATGTTTAATTCTAAGAGGTCAGCTGAGTACAACATATGCAAGCTTAAGCGACTGTATTAACAGGTCTTCACCGTGATACGATGCCCTAGAGCCAATGGGGTAGCCAATGAGGTGCACTCAAGGTGTTGCTAGACTACAATTCCCATCAGTCCCAACTCCCATCAGCCCCAACCTGCATGGCCAATGGTCATGGATAAAGGGGGTTGTAGTCCAATAAGATATGGGCCCTACAGATTCCCCATCCCTGCTCTAGGGATTGAACTCTTCCATCGATGGAGGGTCTGGTCACATGATCTCTCATGAGAAACTGGTCCCACCCATGGCTGAATGCATTCACATACACACAGAGTCCAAAGAAGATTGGCAGATCAAGTTGATGGACTATGCCGAAATGGCAAAATTAACTGGGAAGCTCAGGAACCAAGAAGACGAGAAATTAAAAAAGAATGGGAAATGCTTATAATATGCCGTATTTTTCCATGTAGAAGACGGTGCTTTTTGTTTAAAAAAATTACGCAAAAAATGGGTGTCGTCCTGTACATGGATAGTGAATGCACAGGGTCCCGTGTGATTAATGGCAGCAGCAAGTAGGAGATTGGCCGCGGCGATTGGGCAGGTGATTGGTGGCTGCGGCAAGGCAGGCAATTGGCAGCTATTGATTGATTGGCTGCGGCAACTGGGCAGGCAATTGGCAGCTGTGGCGAGGCAGGCAGGTGATTGGCAGTTGTGGCAAGTGGGCGGGTGGGCTGTTGGTGGCAGCAAGTGGGCAGACAATTGGCCCCCCAAAAAGGGCTAAACAACTTAATTTCTTAATTTGGGGTAAAAAAAAATAGGGGTCATTTTATACGCGGAAAAATATAGTATACACAGAATCACTGTAAACAGTTTAAAACATTAGCAGGATTCTAAATACAGTTGTAATGTACAGTGGTACCTCGCAAGACGAATGCCTCGGAAGACAAAAAACTCGCAAGACGAAAGAGTTTTTCGTTTTCTGAGTTGCTTCGCAAGATGGATTTCCCTATGGGCTTGCTTTGCAAGACGAAACGTCTTGAGCCTTTTTTAAAAAACTGCCAATGCATTCCTATGGGAAACCATCAATACACATTGGTGCTTCGCAAGATGAAAAAACTCGCATAACGAAAAAACTCGCAGAACGAATTAATTTCATCTTGCGAGGCACCACTGTAATAGAAACTACAGATAATTTTGATGATGAAAACTTTGGAGAAGTACTGTTGTGCAGATGAAATGGATGGGATTTGGGAAAGTCAGAGCAATCTCGATATGTGAATGTGTATGACATTTTGATGTAAATTTATTCTCTTTTTTCTTTTCTTTTTCGTTTTGAAAACCAAATTTAAAAAACCTACAGTATATTTATCTATCCACCTTAACCCTAGAGACTCATCAGTAGCAATAGCCTGGGGGCAGTTTTCAATGAGGAACCTGTCCCATAGCCTACAGCAGTAGCCAAATAGTTGGCCATATTGTGCCCTACCAGCCTCGGATCCTGGCATCTTGCCACAGTTTCGAGACTTGACCCTTCTGTGATCCTGAAGGCAGGCCTAAAAATATGCCCCTAAACCTATCGATGAGTTAGGTTCCCCAGAGTGAAAAAGAGGCACAACTGCAGATTACGATGCCATGGGGATTTCTCTAATATGGTTCCATTTACAGCACCAATGAAAAGAGGCCACAAGGCAGCGTATTATATGAAAGCACATTGGTAAACTGGGAGAGAGCATCCTGGTTTGCAGGCATGCCTAGCAGGGTCGATACAGATTTCAGGAGACACCATGGTTTGTGATAGCTTTTAGAACCGAAACCCAAATGGTTTAGGGTGGTGTGTCTTTTCAGCACAGAGCTTCGTAGGTTTCACTCCCATCTCCACAGCACAGCAGTTTCCGAAGTCCGAGTTACGACTATGAAAACAACTTCTCAACTGTTACCATAAACTGCAGCTCGCAAAACGTTGTTCTGACTCAGAATTTATCAATGTAAACATCATGAGAAACCATGATTTGATTTCCTTAACCATGGTTTGGTGTGATGTCTGAACTGAACACGCACAACGAAGCAGTCAAAACAAACATGATTCCATGGTATGAAATATCTTGTTTTCGCTTTTATTTTAATGCATATCAAATTTAAGCCGGAAAATTGAAGTTGCAAAGAATGTTTTCACCTTCATCACACCAAAGCAAGCCACCTCTTAAAAGTTTCAGACGCAATCTATTTTTTCCTATACTTTCAAATTTGATTTTAGAGAGCACAGTAGGCAGGGAAAAGGGTTTCGTTCCAAAAAGCAGTGGGAACATATTTCTTAAGGCTTGCATAACTAGTGTTTACAGAGAAAGCAAGTTCTAGAGAGAATAACACATTAAAAGATAGGAAAAACAAAAAAAGGGAGCAGCTGTAAAAAGAGAATCACAGGAAAGAGCACAAGATAGGAATTTAAACAGCTTTGCACTACAGCTAATTAAGAGGGGGGAACTTGAAGCAATAACTCATCCATCAATCCGCACAGCAGTACACAATAAATCTCAGGAATTTGGGATGTGGGAGGTACTCTGATGTACTTTGCAAGGATAATGGATCTTCCCATTTTCCAAAGATCATTTGTGGAACCTATCGCCAGCCAACAAAGTAGTAGCATGTAACTCACAGAACAGTATCTGCAGAGAGAATTACATTTTCTGCCACATCAGAGGTTGGGAACCTCTAGCCCACAGACCAACTCTGGCGCACTACAGGGTGAAGTTTTGGCCCACAAGGCCATTGCTCCCACATCACACCCGTCTGGTGATCAGCTGGTGTCACCGGGCAACATCAGCTGATGCGCCGGGCGTGGCGGGTTTCAATCCTGCCTGGCGCAGAGTTGCCTGCAGGGAACATGCTGGCAAAGCAGAGTCCTCTCCCCACCAAGTGGGGTCAACTTTGGCAGGTAGACAGTCACCTGCCGTCACCGTTTTGCAGGTGACTGACAAGGTGAGTGCTCCCGCCCACCTGTCAAAGTTGGCCTATGGAGTGGGGAGACACAGAACTGGCTCACTGGGTGAAAAAAGTTACCCATTCCTGCACTAAAAATATCTTCTCGAAGGTTACACACACACACACACACACACACACTTCCTCTGGCCAATCTCTCTAACCCTTTCTCTCTCCCACGTTCCTCTGGTTCGGGTGAAAACCTGACCAAAATCCCTAAGCCAGGTGCCTGTGTGTTTTGTTAGAAATTAGCCAGGTGCCAGTCATGAAACCACATGGAGATCTCTGGATGCCAGTTTGGTGACTGGGGAAAGCAAAATTTCACTTGGAGAAGGATCTGAACTATTTTCATTGAAGATTGAATTTGTCTCATTCTGGATTGTTTCAATTGATGTAAACCAGCACGGGTGCCACTGTGGTCTAAACCACTGAGCCTCTTGGGCTTGCCAATCGGAAGGTCGGTGGTTTCAATCCCCACGATGGGGTGAGCTCCCGTTACTCGATCCCAGCTCCTGCCAACCCAGCAGTTTGAAAGCACGCCAGTGCAAGCAGATAAATACCGTATTTTTCGCCCTATAAGACGCACTTTTTCCCCTCCAAAAATGAAGGGGAAATGTGTGTGCGTCCTATGGGGCGAATGCAGGCTTTCGCGGAAGCCTGGAGAGTGAGAGGCGTCGGTGCGCACCGACACCTCTTGCTCTCCAGGCTCCAGGAAGCTATCCGCAAGCCTTGCGCACCTGGGGGGAGTTCCCCTGGGCGCGCAAGGCTTGCGGGCGGCAGCCTGCAGCGCGGAACACGGGGCGCGCTTCGGAGGACGCCCCGTGCTTCGCGCAAGTGTCGGCAAGCCTCGCGCACCGGGGGAGAACTCCCCCCCGGCGCGCAAGGCTTGCAGGCGGCAGCCTGCAGCGCGGAACACGGGGCGCCCTTCGGAGGACGCCCCGTGCTTCGCGCAAGTGTCCGCAAGCCTTCCGCACCGGGGGAGAACTCCCCCCGGCGCGCAAGGCTTGCGGGCGGCAGCCTGCAGCGCGGAGCACGGGGCGCCCTTCGGAGGACGCCCCGTGCTTCGCGCAAGTGTCCGCAAGCCTTGCGCACCGGGGGAGAACTCCCCCCCGGCGCGCAAGGCTTGCGGGCGGCAGCCTGCAGCGCGGAGCACGGGGCGCCCTTCGGAGGACGCCCCGTGCTTCGCGCAAGTGTCCGCAAGCCTTCCGCACTGGGGGAGAACTCCCCCCCGGCGCGCAAGGCTTGCGGGCGGCAGCCTGCAGCGCGGAGCACGGGGCGCCCTTCGGAGGACGCCCCGTGCTTCGCGCAAGTGTCCGCAAGCCTTCCGCACCGGAGGAGAACTCCCCCCCCGGCGCGCAAGGCTTGCGGGCGGCAGCCTGCAGCGCGGAACACGGGGCGCCCTTCGGAGGACGCCCCGTGCTTCGCGCAAGTGCCAGCAAGCCTCGCGCACTGGGGGAGAACTCCCCCCCGGCGCGCAAGGCTTGCGGGCGGCAGCCTGCAGCGCGGAACACGGGGCGCCCTTCGGAGGACGCCCAGTGCTTCGCGCAAGTGTCCGCAAGCCTTCCGCACCGGGGGAGAACTCCCCCCCCGGCGCGCAAGGCTTGCGGCGGCAGCCTGCAGCGCGGAACACGGGGCGCCCTTCGGAGGACGCCCCGTTCTTCGCGCAAGTGCCAGCAAGCCTCGCGCACCGGGGGAGAACTCCCCCCCCCCGGCGCGCAAGGCTTGCGGGCGGCAGCTGCCGCCCGGCGCATGGGGCGCCCTGCAGCAGAGCGCCCTGGTGCCAGGCAGACATCGGCCAGCCCCACAAGGTCGGGGGACAGCGGGGAGGCGCAGCGCCGCCATCCCACTGTTCCCCGACCTGGTTTTGGGGGGGAAATAAAGGGAAAAATTTTTTTCCTTTATTTCCCCCCCAAAAAAGTAGATGCGTCCTATGGGACGGAGCGTCCTATGGGACGAAAAATACGGTAGGTACCACTCCGGCGGGAAGGTAAATGGCGTTTCCGTGCGCTGCTCTGGTTTCACCAGAAGCGGCTTAGTCATGCTGGCCACATGACCCGGAAAAACTGTTTGCGGACAAACGGCAGCTCTCTCGGCCAGTAAAGCGAGATGAGCGCTGCAACCCCAGAGTCGCTCGCAACTGGACTTAACTGTCAGGGGTCCCTTTACCTTTTTAAAACCATTTTGAGATTCTCCCACCAACCCCCCCCCTTTAAAATATAAAGCCGTATATAAATGATGATGATGATATCCCATTGCAAACAACAACCCAGTGCCCAGACATTCCATCGTGGCGACCGGAACCTAGTTTTAAGGAGGCATTGGCAATTAGATTATATCTGAGTTTCCAACATTGTCCCTCGAGAGCTAGTAATGAGTCAAAAGGTACCTGTTCCGTTGGCTTGTGTCTGTGCTTTTGGGGGTTGCGGAGGTGGTGGTGATTCTTCTGTTCTGCAACAAGCCAAACAAACAAAAGCAGTAAGGTTAGCATAGCATCTCCAATTCACAAAAACAAAATGAGTATGTATTTCGTATGTATTTCATATGTATTTCATATGTGTGTGGGTGTATCTTTATTGGCATGCTAGAAGAGGAAAGATGATGATGATGATAATGATAATAATAATAATAATAATAATAATAATAATAAATTCAATTACATGACTTAAAACATTGCATGACCCCAAACTAAAGTATTGTGCATTGACTGCCTGAACTTTGAAGTCTCCTCTTATGGGTCTCAGTTGAATCAAGGGCCGATTCAAAACATTCAGATAAAAGATAAGAGACACAGCAGCAGCCCTGTCAGGATTTTACCAATCAGATCACAGGTTGTCTTATTTTGAAAACATAGCAGCTGTAGGGAACCTCAGAGAGCGGTCATGTCCCATCTAAGTGCTAAGGTCGGAGATAAAGGCTCTCTTGTCCCTGATCTTAGCGCTGTGGTGCTTAGCACTGAGATTTGAGATAAACCTCTGCCTGCTGTCACTTGCGGTCTAAGAGCAGGCAGGCGCTTATCTTAGTGCGAAAAGCGCCACAGCACTAAGATTACAAAAGAGAAAAACGCGACCTGCTCTTTTGCAGTAAAAGGCAATAAGGTTCTTCCTTTGCATCTCAGCTTGAACTCAAAGAAGAATCTTCCTTTGCAGCTATGGCAAGAAGAAGAAGAAGAAGAAGAAGAAGAAGAAGAAGAAGAAGAAGAAGATATTTATACCCCACCCATCTGGCTGGGTTTCCCCAACCACTCTGGGCGGCAAATACTCTGGGTAGAAATACAATAAAACACCAAACATTAAAAACTTCCCTAAACAGGGCTGCCTTCAGATGCCTTCTAAAAGTCAGATAGTTGTTTATTTCCTTGACATCTGCTGTGAGGGTGTTCCACAGGGCGGGTGCCACCACCGAGAAGGCCCTCTGCCTGGTTCCCTGTAACCTCACTTCTCACAGTGAGGGAACCGCCAGAAGGCCCTCAGAAGAGGACCTCAGTGTCCAAGCTGAATGATGAAGAAATGCTCCTTCAGGTATACTGGGCTGAGGATGACTAGAACATGTACCCTTCTAAGTATCCCTCATCAAAAAAATTAGACAGATATGGAGCACACCATATAAAATAGCATGCAAGCATTTGAAAAGTATATCCGATATCCAAGGTAAGCGGGGGAAATTGCATTCCACGCTGTATTTCTCCCCCACCGATTTTCAGCGCTGTAGACATGAGATAACAGCAGCTTTTTGGCAAGAATCAGACTGAATATTCACGTATTCTTAATGTTCTATGGTGAAAACTTTCACAAAGTCCCTGGTTTGGCTCCGCAGTGCTGAAACAAGATCCTGTCGCTCAAAAAAACCCATGAAGGGCGGTTGTTATGTTCTGTGAAGGCAGACAGGTGCTCAGACCTGGATACCTGGGAAGAGCAACATCATGCTATGGGCAATCTCTATTGCTTCCCCAGCACCACTGAAAGAAAATAAAGCATGGAAACAGAGACGGCGGGGGCTGCAATAGGAGGGGGGGGGGAGTGGAGTTACAGGCGGCAGCTGCAGTTCCCAGGTTAATAGGCAGCTGGGAAAAGGAGAAAAAGGCAGGCACACTGGAGCAAAGTGGTGGGGCTAAACCATGAAGAAAGTCTGAAAGAGGGGGAGGCAGTGGGTAGTTCTGCACCCCACTCCCCAATTCTTCCCGGAGAGCCCAATTGTTAGCCTGAAGCCTTCATTATACAGTGGTGCCTTGCAAGCTGAAAAGAATCCGTTCCGCGAGTCTCTTCGTCTTGCGAAGCAAGCCCATTAGCGGATTAGCGCTATTAGCGGTTTAGTGGCTATTAGCGGCTATTAAAGGCTTAAGGGATTAGCGGATTAGCTGCTAAAAGGCTATTAGCGGCTTAGATCAGCTGTTAAGCGGCTTAGCGAACAGCTGTTAAGCGGCTTAGGGGCTTGGGGAAAAGGGGGGGAGGGGGAAAAAACCCAGGAATCGCAAGGCATTTTCGTCTTGCGAAGCAAGCCCATAGCAAATTTGTCCTGCGAAGCACCTCCAAAACGGAAAACCCTTTCGTCTAGCGGGTTTTCCGTCTTGCGAGGCATTCGTCTTGCGGGGCACTACTGTACACTGTTAGGCACCAGGCAAAAGCATTCCTCTTTAACCAGGCCTTTGGCTGATTAGACATCCAGTGCCCTTTTAGAATGTGTTGGGGAGGGGGTTATTGGGTTACTTTTGTTTTCATTATGCATTTTGCGTTTTTATATTGTGATTTTATGTTATAACTGCCCTGAGATCTGCGGGTACAGGGCAGAATAATAATAATAATAATAATAATAATAATAATAATAATAATATACTTTTATTGTCAATGTACAACCTGTATACAATGAAATTAAGAGAGCCTCCCCCCCCAAACACTCAATCTCATTGCACTTTGTGTGCTTGTTGCACAGCACACCAACCTCAAAAGTCAGTTGCACTATACAGTGGTGCCCCGCAAGACGAATGCCTCGCAAGATGGAAAACCCGCTAGACGAAAGGGTTTTCCATTTTGAAGGTGCTTCGCAAAACAAATTTGCTATGGGCTTGCTTCGCAAGACGAAAATGTCTTGCGAGTTCCTGCGATTTTTTTTCGCTCCCCACCCCCTTTTTCTAAGGCACTAAGCTGCTAATAGCCTTTTAGCAGCTAATCCGCTAATCCCTTAAGCCTTTAATAGCCGCTAATAGCCGCTAAACCGCTAATAGCGCTAATCCGCTAATGGGCTTGCTTTGCAAGACGAAAAAACCGCTAGACGAAGAGACTCGCGGAACGGATTCTTTTCGTCTTGCGAGGCACCACTGTATTATTTTCCATTCAGCAGCCTAACAGCTCCCGGATAGAAACTGTTTTTTAGCCTGTTGGTACCCCTGATTATACTTCTGTATCTCCTGCCCGAGGGTAGAAGATTAAAGAGGTGCTGGCCGGGGTGCGAATCATCCCTGAGAATTTTTCTCGCTCTCCTAAGGCAACGGTCCCTTGCGATGTCATCTAGTGGGCTCAGGGGACAGCCCATGATATCATGTGCTGTGTTCACCACCCTCTGTAAAGACTTTCTGTCCGTGGCTGTCAAGCCAACGTACCACACTGTGATACAACATGAGAGGGCACTTTCTATTGTGGACCGGTAGAAAGAGGTCATCAATGGCTGTTTAACATTGTTCTTTCGCAAGACCCTGAGGAAATGGAGTCTCTGCTGGGCCTTCCTAACCACCTGAGTTATAATGTTTTTCCAAGTGAGGTCTTCACTAAGGTAAACTCCCAGGAATTTAAAGGAAGAGACTCTCTCCACACACACACACCACGCTATACAACGGGGCTAGTTCTCCTCTCTTCCTCCGAAAGTCCAACACCATCTCCTTTGTCTTGCTAATATTTAGGTGAAAGTTATTCTCTAAGCACCATGTAGATACTTTTTGAACCTCTTCCCTGTACGCTGATTCATCTCCACCTGTAATTAGATCCATTATGGTAGTATCATCTGCAGACTTAATAATTACAGTGGATGGATCAGATGAAAAACAGTCATATGTATACAGCGAGTACAGGTACACATATCTCTGTGGGGTGCCAGTGCTGAGCTTCAGGGAGGTAATGGTTTCAACTGGGACCTACTGCAGGAATATAAGAGCTGGTGCCAAGACGGCTTAAGGGCAACACTGAACCCAACCAAATCTTCCATAGCTCCCCTACTTGACCTGCATTTTAAAACCAGGGAGACTCCAACCCATGACGTCGCATCTGCTTAACGTCTTAATTTTCTTAATTGATAAAACGATGTTTCTATCAAGTGCGCTGGTAGCGCCGGCTCAAGCCCATTTGTATTTAGTCGCACGGCAATTAAGAGTGGCGTGAAACGTCGCTCAGAGCCGGCCGTGAGCGGCTAATGGCATGTAATTTCACGCAGCAGCAAAGTGCAGGTTTGCAGACTCCCATTCAACTCCAGCCCACAGAAACACCCGAGAATCAGTGCCAAGGAATTAGCAAGCTTTCTTATTTTTACAGCTGGCGCCCCTGACGCACTAGCTGAAGAGGAAACTTGACCCAAGATGCACTTGTTATTTACGCGGGCAGGCAGCCTTCAAAGAGCACCACAAACAAGGGTCCCAAACAGGGGCTGAACGGCAATCTGCTCTGTTAAGAATGTCCTTTCTAACCTCTCTACCTTTTCAAAACCCTAGACTAGCCTTTCACATCCTGACATCCTTCGGATGCCGATGGACTCTGACTCCCATCAGACCCAGGCAGCATGGGTCTCTGGGTCAGAGATTATGGGATGTGCAGTCCCAACGACATCTGGGGAGCTAAGGAAGGCTGACCTAGATTCATCAGATGAAGTTAACTAAAATGCAGCTAGCAATGACATGCAAAATGTAAAATCTCTACCATAAGTGACAGCAAATTCTGCCAATAAGCTACTGGTGGGTTTGAGTTCACTATTTCTGCACAGAAAAGGGAGCGGTCACCTTATATCCAAGTGTTTTATTATTACTAATATTATTATTATCAATTTCATTTCTATACCACTTTATCTTTTTAAGTTTGTGTATTTGAGGGCACTTACAGTTTCAAGCAGGGCTTTCTTTTCAACCAGAACTCACCTGAACTCAGTGTCCGGCACCTCTCAGGTCGGCGCCATAATAAATTAATAATCCTTAATAAATAAGAATAAAAATGTGCACCCCACCACCATTGTAACTATCCAACCTCCCAAAATTTCAACACCTCCTGCGATGGTTTGATCCCTTTCCGTTTTAACATTACAAATTCTACAAACACCCTCCTATCTCCTCAAAATCACTTCTCCTGCATATTCCCCATCTTATCTTAATGGGACATGTTAATTTATCATTAATAGCTATATCCCACACCTCTTTATATCATTCTTCCATTTTATATTCTGCTTGCCCCTTCCACTTCCTAGCTGTAATAATTCGTGCAGCTGTCAATAAATTTGTGAGCAAGCCCTTCATAGACTGCGAACTTTGCCATTGCCTTTATAACAGAACAAGGGAGTTCCGGCACCTCATTTTCTAGAAAAACAGCCCTGGTTTCAAGGATATTTCAGCATTTAAATAGGTGCAGAAGTAAACTCTGACAGACATGAGTAATCAGAGAAACCACTCCCAAACGTTTTGTGCTAAACACATTTGTGTGCTATAGAGGAGCTATAGAGGAGTGTGCTATTTTGCCTGGATTTTGAAAGCAAAGCTCTGAAGTTGGGTCAAATGCTTGTCAGCTTTAGCATCTGCTAGGTTCTGCAAAAGGACCTTTAACCGGTAAACTTTTAGAGTGGAAATAGCAGGCTGCACCAGTGTTGCATTATGAAAAGCATGGTTTTTAGTTAGGGCTGGGCGATATATTCATATATCGTCCAAAACAGGTTTGAAGTCCATATCGTGATATCAGATTCATAATTTTTGAACTGGCAATATATTGCGAATCACGGTGTGTGGGTATGTGTACGCTATGCAAATATCACGATGTGGGGGAAACCGTAAAGCCAGCCAATGTCTCTCCACAGCTTCATCCTTATTTCAGAAATTGTGATATATCAGTATATTGTGATGTTTAGTTGGCAATATATCACAGTGTTGAAAACCAGGTATCGTCCAGCCTTAGGTCATGGCCTTGTTAGCCAGTTTGAGAACCCAGCTCTGGTGAAAACATCAGAATTTTATGGGAGGGTTTTTTTTTGGGGGGGGGAGTTCAAAACTCTCTGCTAATCTTTTGGCAGACAACCTAAAAAGGAGTTCATGGGCATAATTGGGCTGCAGACCCCCATATGAGAACCTATTCTCATATTTTTAGCCGTGCAGATTACCTTGCACTAGGTATTATGTAAACAGCCCGCAAAAATAACTGAACCAGCATTTGTTTACAAATTAATAACTTGCCTAGGAAATATGGGGATTACACAAAAAAGACCTATTATCCCCCCCCAAAAAAAGCACGCAAATTTAGTGCCTTATCTTCCCCTAATCTACATGCCCATGTAGGTTAGGAAGCTAATGGGATGTTAAAAATATCTCATTACAGGACAAATTAATTCTCAGGATGAATTAATTCTCAACAGTAGCCGTTCTACGTGCAACATCAGTGTTTAATGGCCTGCCAGGCTATAAATAAATGAGAGAGAGAAAATCAGCCAGCCAAAGGTCCTGCTGATTAGTGCTGCAAATTGCTTTTTTTAAAAAAAAGAGGTTGAATTAAAATTCTCCTGTTCAGCTAAACTTGCATATGGTCAAAAGACAACATAAAAGCAAGAAAGTAATTCGCCGAAAAAGTGAGATAAAAATAAAAATGGATGCTTCATGTGCTTATCCCGTTAGCCAGTAAATGGCACTGTTCCTAAACTCACAAGAACCAAAACAAGAATATATATTGCAAATACAAAATGGAAAGGTAAAGGACCCCTGACAGTTAAGTCCAGTCGCGAACGAGTCTGGGGTTGCGGCACTCATCTCGCTTTACTGGCCGAGGGAGCTGATGTTTGCCCACAGACAGTTTTTCCTGGTCATGTGGCCAGCATGACTAACCGCTTCTGGCGAACCAGAGCAGCGCACGGAAACACCGTTTACCTTCCCGCCGGAGCGCTACCTATTTATCTACTTGCACTTTGACATGCTTTCGAACTGCTAGGTTGGCAGGAGCTGGGATCGAGCAAGGGGAGCTCACCCCGTCACAGGGATTCGAACTGCCAACCTTCCGATCGGCAAGTCCTAGGCTCAGTGATTTAGACCACAGCACCACCTGCGTCTCAACTGCAAATGCTAACCACAGCTCTGCACTGGCGGCTGCCATCAACCCAACCCCTCCTTTAACTACTGCATTTCAGAAACCAGGTTTTTCAGCTGCAGTATAGAAGAACACTTAGCAATGGTCAGGCAACTGGAAAGCATATTAACATCGGGGAGATATTTTATTGATCTCTCTAAAAGGATGCCCGGGCCACTTAATATTTTAAAAAATATCTGCTCAGCGCACAGCATAAAAACAGCAAACATCTTTAAAGCGAAAGTACAACGCATAGCCAGTAAAACAGCACTATAAAAACAGGGCTGTGTGCCGAATTTGGCCGAGGCTCGAGCGGAGGCACGTCTACGGGGAAGGCCTTGGATGAATGGACAGCTGTGGGTGGCTGCAAGTCCAGCTGGGCTGGACCAGAGTAATCTGCAGCTGTCAGTGAGGGGCATCAGGCAGGAAGAGAGGCAGACAGGATGCAAAAACTGTAATCCACTGGAGCAGTCAAGTACAACCAGGGGGCAGGCAGGTGTGGAGGACTCCCTGGTCCTGAATGGGGTAACTGTGCAACCGAAGAACCAGGTGCGCAGCCTGGGAGTCATTTTGGACTCACAGCTGTCCATGGAGGAGCAGGTCAATTCTGTGTCCAGGGCAGCTGTCTAGCAGTTCCATCTGGTACACAGGCTAAGACCCTATCTGCCCACAGACTGTCTCGCCAGAGTGGTGCATGCTCTAGTTATCTCCCACTTGGACTACTACAATGCGCTCTCCGTGGGGCTACCTTTGAAGGAGACCCAGAAACTACAACTAATCCAGAATGCGGCAGCTAGACTGGTGACTGGGAGTGGCCGCCGAGACCACATAACACCAGCCCCGAAAGACATACGTTGGCTCCCAATACGTTTCCGGGCACAATTCAAAGTGCTGGTGCTGACTTTTAAAGCCCTCAACGGCCTCGGCCCAGTATACCTGATGGAGCGTCTCCACCCCCATCGTTCAGCTCGCATACTGAGGTCCAGCTCCGAGGGCCTTCTGCCGGTTCCCTCATTGCAAGAAGTGAGGTTACAGGGAACCAGGCAGTGGGTCTTCTCGGTAGTGGTACCCGCCTTGTGGAATGCCCTCCCATCAGATGTCAAGGAAATAAATTACTATCTGACTTTTAGAAGACATTAGAAGGCAGCCCTGTTTAGGGAAGTTTTTAAAGTTTGATGTTTTCTTCTGTTTTTAATCTGTTGGGAGCCACCCAGTGTGGCTGGGGAAACCCAGCCAGATGGGCAGGGTATAAATAATAAATTATTATAATATTATTATTATTATTATGGGAGGCGAGTGCTTTCTCACTCGGACTTGGAAGGTGCAGGGCAAGCAGTCTGTGGCAGAATCACATACAAACCTGACCCTGCCTTGATATTCTCTCTCTTTCTCACACACACACATTTCTAGACTGCCACATCATAAAACATCAGGCTGGTCTACAACAATAAAACACAAAGCCCTAAAAACTATGCAAATAATAATTAAAAGTGACTGGCTAATTAAACAGCTGCAAAGGCTTGTTGGCATGGACTTCAAGAGACAACTGAAAGCAAAAAAAACCCCTCAGGATTCCTGCTGAATCTCTGTTGGAACAGGGTTACACGGGCACAGTTTTGGTGACACTAAATGCCTACTTTCCAGCCGAAGCTGGTTGGGTCCCTATACAGTGGTACCTCTGGTTACGAACTTAATTCATTCCGTTCTTAACCTGAAACCATTCTTAACCTGAGGTACCACTTTAGCTAATGGGGCCTCCCGCTGCCGCCGCTGTGGGATTTCTGTTCTCATCCTGAGGTAAAGTTCTTATCCCGAGGTGCTGCTTCCGGGTTAGCGGAGTCTGTAACTTGAAGTGTTTGTAACCCAAGTTGTTTGTAACCCAAGGTACCATTGTAACACAAGGGGCAACCAACAGAACTCCTCCGGATTATATCATGATATATAAGGGAAAGGAACTGGAAAGCAACCACTAGCTCATTTGTAAAATGTCTACGTTGCTTTTCCAAAGCAAGTCACTTGAGGTTGGCTCTTCAGTAGGGTTGCCTTATGTCCAGAATTTCCCGAACATGCTGGAATACTGCAGTCGGAAGCAGTATTTTCTGCAAAAGCCTCTAATTTGTTTGTGATTTTGCCAAAAAAAAAAAAGGCTCAACAGCTTTGGCCAAAAATAAAAGTACAGTGGTACCTCAGGTTATAGACGCTTCAGGTTACAGACTCCGCTAACCCAGAAATCGTACCTCGGGTTAAGAACTTTGCTTCAGGATGAGAACAGAAATCATGCGGCTGCAGCGGGAGGCCCCATTAGCTAAAGTGGTACCTCAGCTTAAGAACAGTTTCAGGTTAAGAACGGACCTCCAGAACGAATTAAATTCTTATCCCGAGGTACCACTGTACTATCTTCAGCAGAGGCATGTTAGTGACAGCCTTCTCAGTGGTGGCACCCCCAATTTGGAACTTCCTTCCGTCATATAGCTGGCGCCTACCCTTTGAAGTAAGTTTTAGAAGCCAGCAGAAGACCTGGTTATTCACCCAGACTTTGAGTGGAATCCAATGCCAGTACTGACGTTTTTAGTTGCTTGGTATTGCAACTTGCCTGCCTTGTTTTTCAAAATAATAAGACCATTACTAAAAAGTTTTAATTGTAACCCACTCCAAAACTGCTCTGCGGTGAAGTGCAGGTAATACAGAAATGCATAAAAGGTTGCAAACCATCTTAAATAAAAGCAAAGGAGAGAGCTTATACATGGCAGCAAAAAAACAGAGGCTATAGAGCAGTTCTGGGGGACCTCCCCCACCCCCAGATATGGCTGAACTACAAGTTCCATCCTCCCTAACCATTGGCCATGCTTGCTGGGCCTGGAGGGTGTTGAAATTCAGCAACATCCGTAGGGCCAAAGATTCCCCTTGCCTGCTACAGCGGAAATGCAGTACTTTTCTGTGTATAAGACTATGCTTTCTTCTGTAAAAATCATGCTAAAGAGTTGGGGTCATCTTATACATGGGTAGTGCATAGGGTGGACGTCTGATTGGTTGCTGCCGAAGCTGTCAGCAGCTATTGTGCATGCTATTGGTTGCTGCTTCAATGGCTGGTGTTGATTGGCTGGTGCTCCGGCAGTTGGGCGGGCGATCTGCAGCTTCTGCCGGCAATGGGACAGACAGGAGTCGGATCTAAACCACAGAGCCTAGGACTTGCCGATCAGAAGGTCGGCGGTTCAAATCCCCGCGACGGGGTGAGCTCCCGTTGCTCAGTCCCTGCTCCTGCCAACCTAGCAGTTCGAAAGCACGTCAAAGTGCAAGTAGATAAATAGGTACCGCTCCGGCGGGAAGGTAAACGGTGTTTCCGTGCGCTGCTCTGGTTCGCCAGAAGCGGCTTAGTCATGCTGGCCACATGAGCTGGAAGCTGTACGCCGGCTCCCTCGGCCAATAAAGCGAGATGAGTGCCGCAACCCCAGAGTCGGTCACGACTGGACCTAATGGTCAGGGCTCCCTTTACCTTTACCAGGTGAGCGATTTTTGGCAATCCCCCCCAAAAAACTCAACAACTCTCGGTAATCCTTTCCAACTCTGTGCCATCTCCCCCCATTTTCTTAAATCTGAGTCCCCAGAAACAGGGGTCGTCCTATACACGGAGTCGTCTTATAGACGGAAAAGTACGGTAGCTCCCGTTTGAAAGGAACACATACTGCTAGCAGTAATTACAGTTCTGTTATGCGATAAAACTAGCTCACAACTTGTAAAACGCAGAAGTGACAGAATGCAATTTGCATCAGACAAATGGCTGATCAGACCATTTCAAATCATTTAGACATTTGTTTCGTTGGCAACGTGCCTCTTGCAGCAGATGCTACACCCAGCGCTAGACAATCCCTGAGCATCCTTATAGATAAATCTATGAAACTGATGCCACTGGGCTTGTTTAGTATGTCTTCTTTACATGGGCGTGATAGGAGCTCTTGAAAAACACAAAGAAATGAATTACTTTCCACTGGGGCAATCTGTTCTCCTTGTCACATAATATATGATTCAGAAATACTTAATATATAAGTTGTCTCACAGGCAGACCAATTCATTAGTCTCTGCTTTTCCTACAGAGGAGACATGAAACCACCCAAAAACACCATAGATTTCACCTCTCTGTGAAGAGAGGATCTTCCCACCAAATAATAGATTTGAGGCCAATTGTCACTGCTTAATTAACGGTTAGCAGGCTTTCAATGAGGATGGATTCAGTCTGGTTAACTGTTTTTCCGGCTTCTGACACTACGATGTCCGAAGTCACCCAAATGTTGGTAACAAGGGCAAAAATGCCACTTAGATGGGAGAGGAGGACAGCACTTTGAAACCCAACCAGGAAATAAATGACACAATGCATCTCAGCTGCTGAGTATGACCATGAAAATATTTTTTTAAAACGAAAGAAATCAGATTTCTATACAGCCTTGTATGGATTCTAGAAATGTCACTGCTTCAAAATCACCGAGTACCAAAAGGAAGAAATTTTAGGTTTTATTGGTCATCATTCCCAGGGCGAAATCACCTAGAGAACAGCCTGGTCTCTTAAAAAAAAAAATACAAAACCCACAACACACACACAGCTGTACTGCACCTTGCAGTAAAAAACCCTACCTGGTTTTAAGTATTTCATTGACTTTTTGCTCCAGTTCTATCCTCCGTAGACGTTCTTTTTCCAGCTCTTGTTTCAGTGTTTCAGCATTCGTTTCTTCTCGCAGCTTCCTGAGCTCCTCCTCTGTTAAAAAAGGGAGGAAAGATAAAATAAGGGGGTTGTCTTTGATAAAAAGGTAACGGTAAAGGACCATTAGGTCCAGTCGTGACCGACTCTGGGATTGTGGTGCTCATCTCGCTCTATAGGCCGAGGGAGCCGGCGTACAGCTTCCGGGTCATGTGGCCAGCATGACTAAGCCGCTTCTGGCGAACCAGAGCAGCGCATGGAAGCGCCGTTTACCTTCCCGCCAGAGTGGTACCTATTTATCTACTTGCACTTTGACGTGCTTTCGAACTGCTAGGTTGGCAGGAGCAGGGACCGAGCAACGGGAGCTCACCCCATCGCGGGGATTCGAACCACCAACCTTCTGATCAGCAAGCCCTAGGTTCTGTGGTTTAACCCACAGTGCCACCCGCGTCCTTGACAGCCAGACTAAAATCAAGCACCAAACCTAGGAACTTAAAAGGCTGAATGGGTTGTTCATGTTCCCCAGGGCTGTACTCAGGAAGAGGAATAGGCTTGGACGGGGTATGCAAATACAGTGGTACCTTGGTTCTCAAATGCCTTGGTTCCCAAAGGCCGAAAACCCGGAAGTAAGTGTTCCGGTTTTCGAATGTTTTTTGGAAGCCGAACATCCGATGCGACTGTTGGCTATTGTTTCTGGGGTGCCTGAACCAATCAGAAGCAGTGCCCTGGTTTTTGAACATTTCAGAAGTCAAACGGACTTCCGGAACGGATTAAGTTTGGTGCTTTTGTTTTTGCTCTTTATTCTGCGTTTTTGTTTTTGAGGCTTTTTCGGTTCATTTGTTTTTGTGGCTGTGTGGAACCCAGTTCAGCTACTGATTGATTGTGTGACTGCGGAAATGGAGAAAAGCCTCCCATCCAAACAATGACGGATCACCAGTGCAGGTAAGAAATAATAATAATTTAAATTTTTATCATCTACAATACTGTCCTATTTATTTTATAGTGCAGTACGTTGATTATTGCTTTCATTACATGGATCAATGGTCTCGTTAGATAGTAAAATTCAGACTTCCGAAACGGATTAAATTTGAGACACAAGGTTTGGCCCAAAGATGGAAATTACAAGAATTACCAATGATTGTGAAGTGGCAGATGAAGATGATGAAATAAGCAGAATTGGCCAAAATGACTATGAGGATTCGGAACCAAGGCGATCAGAAATTCCAGAGAGAGTGGAGTAAAATTATTATTTAAGAGATTATTCTAAAAACCTGAAGACACTAGCAGGACTGACATAAATCCTGCAACGTAGGGTAATAATTAGTATCTGACCATTAACAACAGAAGGGCTCGATTTGTATTAAAGGACAGAAACTGACATTAGAAAGGCATGCATAACTTCTGAGGAAACAGAAAACCAGTTGAAGGGAGGAAAGTCATGAGCTCAGCGGAGCAAATGCATTTGATTGATTATTGTAATGTTGTTATATGTTTTATTAATGAAAATAATAAAAATTATATCAAAAAACGTTTGAGAACCAAGGTACAGCTGTAGTATTATATGGGTCATACTTGCAAAGTGAATATTCCTTCACATCTCATAGATAGCTTGCATGCACCCAGCGAAGAATACGATTGGTAATGCAAAGCTCACTCTACAGTAAATGCTTTTGCCATTCTAAAGCCGTACTCACAGGATATTTCTTTTTGTTTTTTGCTTTTTTCTAGGAAGGAAAATGGTTCTGACAATACTGGCTTACTAATAATGCAAGCTATTATTGCTTTTAAAGGTCTAGCCCACCGGATTAACATAGCGCAGTGCTCATGCTAGCTTTATGAAAGGCTTCTTTTGTCCATTTGCCTTCATTTTATTTTTAATGACCTTTTAAGAATTGTTTGCACAGTCACTCAAACTAATGCAGGTGGGTGGGAAATGAAAAAGCGGGCAGGGGGGGGATGGAGGATAACTTTGAGTCATCCAAGGGTTTGTACACTCTGGTTTTTAAGGTAATTATTCTGATACCATGCTGGCCTCAAAAGCTTTCCTCATTGTTCTATGGAGGAAGCTCTTAAAAAAAAACCCACAAAAAACACCAGAGGAAAGATGCAACATCAGGTGATTTTTATGCTACCATATACTGTGTACCTAATTTGTTTATTATAACTACTTTATTTTTTAAATTTCTAGACTGCCCTTCATCTGAGAACCACAGGGTGGTTTACAATATAAAAACACAAAAATGTGTAACGTAGTAAGAAACCAAAACAATACACACACCCAGTTTGAAAGATTGTTTAATTAACCAAAGGACTGGGAGAAGAGGAATATTTGTGCCTGGTGCCTAAAGATATGTAATGAAGGTGCCAGGTGAGTCTCCTTGGGGAGAAAGTTCTAGAAGGCATCGCAGAAAAGGCCCGCTCTCTTGTTGCTGCCCTCCAGGCTGTTCATGGAGGAAACACCTGAAGAAAGGTCTCAGGTGATTATATCTCAATTCTTCAGCGAGATCTGGAAAGGAGATATTCTACTGAATACTTGAACTTCTTCAAGCTTCACATCAGGATAGGATTCTTGTTGGGTTTCTGATAACTGGAGATTTTCCACACCTTTGATAGCTTTTCCTCCACCATTCTAGTTCCAGATACTTTATAACACTGGAACATATCCTACAAATATGGTTTTCACCCCGGTTCTTCTTGCATTGGTACTGTATTTTACTTTAAATGTTGCATTGTTGCTCCTGAATTTCAGAAGATCATACATCGAAGCTAGGTTTGCGTGACAGCAAGGTGTTGGAGACATCACCTTGCCAACAAAGGTCGATATAGTTAAAGCTATGGTTTTCCCAGTAGTGATATATGGAAGTGAGAGCTGGACCATAAAGAAGGCTGATTGCTGAAGAATTGATGCTTTTGAATTATGGTGCTGGAGGAGACTCTTGAGAGTCCCACGGACTGCAAGAAGAAAAAACCTATCCATTCTTAAGGAAATCAGCCCTGAGCGCTCACTGGAAGGACAGATCCTGAAGCTGAGGCTCCAATACTTTGGCCACCTCATGAGAAGAGAAGACTCCCTGGAAAAGACCCTGATGTTGGGAAGGATGGAGGGCACAAGGAGAAGGGGACGACAGAGGACGAGATGGTTGGACAGTGTTCTCGAAGCTACCAACATGAGTTTGACCAAACTGTGGGAAGCAGTGGAAGACAGGAGTGGCGTGCTCTGGTCCATGGGGTCACGAAGCGTCGGACACAACTAAACGACTAAACAACAACAATGTGCAGATTTGCGATACAGTACTTAAATATAATAGCCTTATATACAGTGGTACCTCAGGTTACATACGCTTCAGGTTACAGACTCTGCTAACCCAGAAATAGTGCTTCAGGTTAAGAACTTTGCTTCAGGGTGAGAACAGAAATCGTGCTCCGGTGGCGCGGCGGCAGCAGGAGGCCCCATTAGCTAAAGTGGTGCTTCAGGTTAAGAACAATTTCAGGTTAAGAACGGACCTCCGGAACGAATTAAGTACATAACCTGAGGTACCACTGTACGTCCTGCCACACTGCGCATGTCCAAAGAACAGTACCCACAGAAAACGTCCTTGCATAGACAACACAATCTCAGCCTTCTGCTGCTTCTGGAGACCTCTTCTCAGTTCTTCTCTGTTTCTGGAACAAATGATTCTCAAACACACAGAGAGAATATCCAGCAGTCATATGGTCCAAGGTGTGAGGCTGGTTTCAGCTCATGCCCAGTCAAAACTACCGTATTTTTCAGCCTATAGGACGCACCGTCCCATAAGGCGCACCTAGTTTTTTTGGGGGGGAACAAAGGGGGGGAATTATTTTTCCCCCAGGCGCGGGGCTGGGGCGGGGGAAGCCCAAGCTTCCCCCGACCCCAGCCCCCAAACAGGCAGCTCTCTGCAAGCCATGGGAGCCCAGCGCTGGCTCCCGCTGCTTGCGGAGAGGTCCGCGAAGCCTGGACGCGCTGAGCTCAGCGCAGGCAGGCTTCAGCATGCAAGCAACTCTCCGCAAGCAGCGGGATCCCAGCGCTGGGCTCCCGCTGCTTGCGGAGAGGTGCGCGAAGCCTGCATTTGCCCCATAGGACGCACACACATTTCCCCTTCATTTTTGGATGGGGAAAAGTGTGTCCTATAGGGCGAAAAATACGGTACTGTATTCCAGACGATAAGATTTAATCTGAATGTCAAGGGGTGTCCACAATCTCTTCTCTCCCAAACGGGTCACCACTTTCTGCCCCAATGGATCTGGAGTTATACTTGAAACTGAAAATAACAGCAACCCCTTTGGTTGCCCACAGAATTTCACATGCTCGCTCTTCCTTAAACCTTAGCAGGGGCACAGCAGTTGCACACATACAGAGCTCTTTCTGAAACACTTAAGGCAACATTTCAGAAAGAGGCAACCACATGATGGGAAGAGAGGAAACACTTGTCTCTTGCTCTTAATGTATCTGTGATGAGTAAAACTCAGTGTTTCAACTCCTCCAAACATGTGCCTTCCCCTTCTTGCAATCTGTGAGGTAAGAGGTGTTTAGGAAACAGTAAAAAGCCCCTTTATTCCTTTAATTTTCTGACCTTTTTAAACTAGTACAATGGTACCTTGGTTCTCAAACTTAATCCGTTCCAGAAGTCCGTTCCAAAACCAAAGCGTTCCAAAACCAAGGCACGCTTTCCCACAGAAAGTAATGCAAAATGGATTAATCCGCTCCAGGCTTTTGATAACAGCATAAAACATGAATTGTACTATGTAACGAGACCACTGATCCATAAAATGGAAGCAATAAACAATGTACTGAAGTCACACAATGAATGAATCAATCAATCAGTAGCTGAACTGGGTTCCACAGTCACTCAAAAAGCTGCAAAAACGCAAAATAAATAGCAAAAACAGACAGACCTCAGAGTAACACGCAAATTGGAAGCATAGCACTCAAAACGAAGCACATTTCGCTTCCGAAAATAGTTCACAAACCAGAACACTTACTTCCAGGTTTGTACTGTTTGGGTTCCAAGTTGTTCAAATACCAAGGCATTTGAGAACCGAGGTACCACTGTACTGAAGTGTATTACATTTCAGATAGGGAAGACAACCAGAAGCACTTTGCATGATCTGTTTTCCCCCCAAGCAACATCAACACAGAACTGTGCAAATCAACTTTCTCGAACCAGATGCCTTCCAGATGTTGTTCGACTACGGCTTCCTTTATTCCTGACCAAGTTGGTTGTGGGAGGCCTCCCTGGAAGACCAGACATTGGAGACAAACAGGACCATTATCACCATGCTTTGCTTATGAGCTGACAGTAGGCATCTCGTTGCCCTTCACCGGGAACAGAATGATGGACCGTTGGGCAATTGGCCTGATGTAGCAGAGCTTATCCATTCAAACCTATCCATTCTTAAGGAAATCAGCCCTGGGTGCTCACTGGAAGGACAGATCCTGAAGCTGAGGCTCCAATACTTTGGCCACCTCATGAGAAGAGAAGACTCCCTGGAAAAGACCCTGATGCTGGGAAAGATGGAGGGCACAAGGAGAAGGGAACGACAGAGGAAGAGATGGTTGGATAGTGTTCTCGAAGTTACCAGCATGAGTTTGACCAAACTGCGGGAGGCAGTGGAAGACAGGAGTGCCTGGAGTGCTCTGGTCCATGGGGTCAAGAAGAGTCGGGCACAACTAAACGACTGAACAACAACAAATGAAACAGCTGTACATTGCGTCCTTCACAGGCTGGAGCAGGCACTTCATACCTGTGCAATGTTCTGACCAGAATGAAAGATGACAGGATAATTAGCTGTCCACAAACTAATTGAGAGTCAAACCCATAAGCTTAAATTGAGAGTCACCAAAGCAGAACTGCCGGTATGCTACGCTTGCAGAGGCCAAGTTAAATAATGAGGCCACTGGCAAGTTTAATGCCGTCAGCTGGCTGCGCGGATCAATGCTACTATTTCCCTGTGTAAACACAAGGCAGAAATAGCTTTACTAAGCCCGTGTTAATTATGGCAAATCTCTTTAGAGGCTCTTTCCAAAATAGTATTTTGCATCAAGGGTATTGTATAATTGGTACTGAGCTGACTGATCAAACCTCACACACTGTCCGACTCATGGGCAGAGCCTTCACCTGTAATCAAAGAGGCATTTGCTGCTTTTGGTTATGCCATTTACATTCAGAACTAGCAAATGGACATAAGATGACCAAAAAAAATGAACCTATCCTTCCCCCCTCATCTGGCACGACAATGAAAAGGAGCTCAGAAGCACTTAAAAAACAATTTTATTTATGATTCTCAATTTTATACAATTCAATAATTTTACAATCATTTTAACATTTCAAAACTTGGCCCCCTTCCCCCTCTTTCTGTGGTTCCTTAAATTTATTTTTAATATCTCTGCATATCCAAATTAACATAGTTTGCTGAGTTATCCATCTACTTTAAATATAGGTAAGGGTAAAGGTACCCCTGACCGTTTATCTACTTGCACTTTGACGTGCTTTCAAACTGCTAGGTTGGCAGGAGCAGGGACCAAGTAATGGGAGCTCACGGGGATTCGAACTGCCGACTTTCCGATCAGCAAGCCCAAGGCTCTGTGGTTTAGACCACAGTGCCACCCCACTTTAAATATATACTCTTATAAAACTGCAGGTTATTACAATAATCCTGCCAATATCTGTTTACAGTTTACTTGAAAATATTCAATAAACCATTTCCATTCTTTCATATATAAAAAAAATTGTTATCTTGATTTCTTATTTTTCTGGTAAGTTTTGCCATTTCTGCATATTCCATAAGTTTTTGCATCCATTCTTCTTTTGCTGGGTCTACTTCTTCTTTCCATTTTTGGGCAAGTAGCATTCTTGCCGCTGTAGTCGCATACGTGAATAAATTTCTATAGAGTTTGGGTAGTTCTGTCCCTGTAATTCCCACAAGGACTTGCTTCCTTTTTAGATTAACAGCAGACAAACTATGGTTTGTGTATGAAAAGACTCAATATACAAACCATAGTTAATTAAGCTTGCTTGTTTTCACTAGCAACGGTTAAGATTCTCATAATGCTAAACTCTGATTTACTGCAACGGTAGGGAACTGTGAATATAGTCAACCTGTTCGTAGTGACGAGCAATTAATTTCCAGTTCCGTGTCAGTTCTTTTTTTTTCTTTTTCTTTTTTTGTTAATAAATTTTTATTAGTTTTTCACAGTTACATCTTTACAAATAAAAACAAATACCTTTTCACAAACCTTCTCTTTGAGTTTCTTTAAATCTCTGTACTTCCCTCCACACCCTCTTCTGGAACCTTATATTAACCAATTTCTTCCACATATCCATTCTTAAGCTTTTTCCATTATTTCCCTTAATTTTATCTAATTTTCTACTAGTTGCAAGCATATACCTAAAAGCCTGCCAATGTATCAAGGTGTTTACAGTATTACAGTTTACAGTATTTTTGCACATAAACAATAAACGATTCCCACTCTTTTTAAAATTTCTCATTATCATAGTCTCTGAGCTTTGCCGTTAATTTTGCCATTTCTGCAAAGTCCATTATCTTGACCTTCCATCATGTAGGTTCTTAGCCTTACAACGAGAAGTTGGGAGGGGTGTCAGAAAGGGTTATAGTCGTACCTTGAAAGTCGAACAGAATCCATTCTGGAAATCCATTCGACCCAAAACGTTCGGAAACCAAAGCACAGCTTCTGATTGGCTGCAGGAGTTTCCAGCACGCTGGACATTCGGCTTCCAAAAATAATTCGAAAACCGGAACACTCACTTCCGGCTTTCGATCATTCGGGAGCCAATTTGTTCGGGAGCCAAGGCGTTTGAGATCTAAGGTACGACTGTATATGTTTCTGTTTTTAATTCCTTTGTTTATGTAAAATAGAAACGCAAAAATAAAATTTATATCTATATCAAAAAATTACCCTTGCAATGAGAAGGGTGTGAATGGACAGGCAAGACAGCCACCATGGAAATGGAGAAGCTTAGAATGGATGGGGCACAAAGTTGCTGCTACTGTGATGCTTCGAGATGAACTGGGGCATACCCAGAGAAAAATCCACTATGCCAACCACTGTACAGGGAAGAGTTTTATTTATAATAATTATAATAATGATAATTTATTACTTATACCCCACCCATCTGGCCGGGCCTCCCCAGCCACTCTGGGCAGCTTCCAACAGAACATTAAAAACACAATCAAACATTAAAAACTTCCCTAAATATGCTAAAACTTCCCTATTTAGTATTTCTGCTCCTATTTCAGGATGTGTCGTGATGCATTATTGGGTTGAATTTTGCATTAGGTCCGAGGAATACAATGGTATCAAAGGAACCACCAACTTTTCTACGGCCCTCAAGTGAAAATTCCCATGAAGCAAAGAGCAAGGCATCCTCTGGGAGTTTAACAGGACTCCGTATGGCAAAGTGCCAAGCATTAGAGAGCCAAAAAAGTTAATGTAGGTCAGCACAGCCTGTATCATTATGATTGGTCTCTTCGAGACACTTAGCCTGTTTAACCAATCCATTGGAGAGCAGCACAGTAGATGTTAGCAAAGCCATCCAGGAGTCAGCTGAAACAAAGGGAACTTTGAACAAATAAAATGTAATTGGACAGGACTGAAAAAAACGTGCTTACCAAGGGTTGGGGGGTTGCTGTGGGGAGATCAGATTTGTATGATGAAGGAGGGTGGAAATTAAAGAAGGTTATGTTATTTATTCGTTTGTAGGATGATACACCCCCTCCTTTTGGCTTAAAAGGAGACGTTGTGGCAGTTCACATAGTGTGTGTGTGTGTGTGTGTGTGTGTGTGTGTGTGTGTATCTTAACCTGAAACCGTTCTTAACCTGAAGCGCACTTTCGCTAATGGGGACTCCCGCTGCCGCCATTGCGCGATTTCTGTTCCCATCCTGAGGTAAAGTTCTTAACCCAAGGTACTACTTCCGGGTTAGTGGAGTCTGTAACCCGAAGTGTTTGTAACCCGAGGTACCACTCTGTGTGTGTGTGTGTGTGTGTGTGTGTGTGACGCAGGTGGCGCTGTGAGTTAAACCAGAGAGCCTAGGGCTTGCCGATCGGAAGGTCAGCAGTTTGGATCCCCGCGATGGGGTGAGCTCCCATTGTTCGGTCCCAGCTCGTGCCGACCTAGCAGTTCGAAAGCACGTCAAAGTGCAAGTAGATAAATAGGTACCGCTCCGGCGGGAAGGTAAACAGGCATTTCCATGTGCTGCACTGGTTTCGCCAGAAGCGGCTTAGTCATGCTGGCCACATGACCCGGAAAAAATGTCTGCGGACAAACGCTGGCTCCCTCGGCCAGTAAAGCGAGGTGAGCGCCGCAACCCCAGAGTCGTTCGCGACTGGACTTAACTGCCAGGAGTCCTTTACCACAAACACACAACACAGTGGTACCTCGGGTTAAGTACTTAATTCGTTCCGGAGGTCTGTTCTTAACCTGAAACTGTTCTTAACCTGAAGCACCACTTTAGCTAATGGGGCCTCCCACTGCTGCCACGCCGCCGGAGCACAATTTCTGTTCTCATCCTGAAGCAAAATTCTTAACCCGAGGTAATATTTCTGGGTTAGCAGAGTCTGTAACCTGAAGTGTATGTAACCCGAGGTACCACTGTGCGTGTGTGTGTGTGTGTGTGTGTGTGTGTGTGTAAACCTACAGTGACCTACAGTAAAAATCAGCATAAATGCATAAAGGAAAAGTGTTTTACTAATATTAACATGGCTGGGTGAGGCAGTGGAAGTGGGTGAGGCAGTTAATTAGCTGTCCACAAACTAATTGAGAGTTGAACCCATAAGCTTAAATTGAGAGTCACCAAAGCAGAACAGCCAGTATGCTGGGGTTTTTTAGTAATAAAAAGGCAACATTTTGGTAATATTATTATTGAAATATTTACATTTTAGTTGAGATCTAAAAAACCCCACTAATGCTAGAGATTGCTTAGCAGGCCTTCTTAGGCAGGAAACTCAATGACAGTGGAGCCACTGAGAATGTCCTCTAGAAAGATGGCGACGAGAACTGCACTTTCAGCACTGGGGAATTTCCCCAAGAAGATCAAATCGGAGCCAACTGAAGACCCCCTAACAGATCAGACTCTCCTAAATGACACAGAAAGATATGTGGATATCTCCCATATCCCATGTCCCTTGTCCTACAAGGTCAGAGTACAAATTTCTTCAGCAACCTGTCTCAGCTGCTGCTCTTATAACATACGCAAATGGCAATCCCACTTAAAGCGGTGGCTTTTTTTGGCAGGCTGCCTCTTCACACTCCAGGAATAACACAGATTACGACCACCACGCGCAAAAAACAGCAGCAGCAAAAGTGTCACGGCAAACGAAAACGATCCAAGGCTCTCGACACAGAGCCTTCCCCATGTCATTCTGCTCACCTGCAAATGGACAGGCGGAGAAGCACTAAAATGTTTACATGGGCAGACTCCCTGCCATTCTCCTCCCTCGACCGCAGTTGCCAACTCATCAGTGCCAACGTTAACCACAGTCTCCCGAAAGCCAAGGCCTGAAATGGAGTTTGAACTGGGTTTTGTAGCTACGGGAGGGATGCCTGGGTGGCAATCTTGCATTTATCACGTGGACTTTGGGGGCAGGGACAAAGGGCAAGACAAATTGCCAATTTCCCTCTTTCATGGGAAGGCTCAAACACTTAAGAAAATGGAAGGTGCTGAGATATGTGGATTATTATTTTTTTCCAAATTTCTTTATTATTCCTAAACCAAAGAGAATTACAAACAATCAATTCAGAATCCATATTCGTTTTCTAACATAAACCTATTACATAAATTACCTGAATTAAAATATACCTAATTACTCTAAACTTCCCTTTGCTGTATATAAATATAACACGATTAGAAAATGTATATTATAAGTGATATTATAAATTCCAATATACCCTCCACTCGCCTTCACCCATGTGTGATCTCAATTTTTTACTTCTTCCATCTTGTGTTGTTATAGTTTGATAATCGTTCAATTAATTCTGTTGTTATTTTCTTACTTAGCCCTGCATGTTTTTCACATTATTTATTCATATTTTGATTCCGGAACCATATTTTTTATGTATTCCTTCACTCCATTCCACTCTTTAATTATTCTCTGATTGAG
The DNA here is from genome assembly GCF_965153285.1 of Podarcis tiliguerta. Lineage (NCBI taxonomy): Eukaryota > Metazoa > Chordata > Lepidosauria > Squamata > Lacertidae > Podarcis > Podarcis tiliguerta. The sequence goes on along the minus strand of NC_139543.1, from coordinate 10,418,372 downwards.
TGGCCTCTAATAATTGCCGTCAATTTTGCCATTTCTACAAACTCACAGGGTTTATTTTGCCATTCTAATACTGATGGGATTTTCTCCCCCTTCCAATTCCTTGCAATCAATATCCTGGCTGCTGCTGTTGCATAGAGGGATACATTTTTATTGTCTCTGGGGATGTCATGAGATATTAGATAATATCTAATATCTAGAGATATGTGGATATTTGGCCCCCTCCTGCCTGCGAGATACTTACGATTGACAGGTTCTCTGGGGCGGTTTAGCAATCTTTCGCCTGCCAATGGAAACAAGCTCTCTAGTTTAGAAGAAATGCCAAACAGTAAAATAAAGCACACAAACTGAGCTTATTCATGGGGTCCAAAGGAAAGCAGCGTGATATGTTTGGCACCAGCTTATTTGCAGGAGTTGCCGACGCAGCCATACAGGGCGCCATCCAACCATCTTAGTGTTAGAATTCCTGCTCCATGGCTGCAGTCATGGGATTGTTGTCTATCACATGTCAGTGTATGTTTTGACTCCACAAAGTGGGATGTGACAGAGACAGGATGTTTGTGTTACTGTGTTCCGTGAAGTGGGACGATTGTCCTTTGTTCTTTTTTCTCTTTGCTGCCTGATGCTAGAGAGAGAGGGAGCCACGTTGCAGTGCTCTGTGTGTGTTTATATGTAAATAAAGTAGACTAGCCAAAATGCTGAGTTGCTGAGAGCTGTTACGCAACTGCTCCTCACACTTAGGGACTCCACTCTGGATTTGTGTAGGGTTTACTCCAGGCATCCCCAACCTTCGGCCCTCCAGATGTTTTGGACTACAGTTCCCATCATCCCTGCCCACTGGTCCTGTTAGCTAGGGATCATGGGAGTTGTAGGCCAAAACATCTGGAGGGCCGCAGGTTGGGGATGCCTGGTGTCCTCCTTAGCCTCTTCTTCTCCTGAAGATGCCCTGCAAGGCAGGAGAGGTTTAGGAGCAGAGCTTTTCTTCAGCTCGATGGGCTACCTTCCCAGGCTGACAAGCCCCATCTGCCCTTAAATTACGCTGGCTCCCCAAATTTAGCACTGTTCCCTTGGTGAATGATGCAGCGATTTACAGGCCACATTCCCAAACTGCACGCATTTATATGAAGTAGCTACACACAGGCAAGCGCTGCCTTATTCTCTCCAGTACTGAGAAATGTTAAGGAAGGCTTACTGGCTTTTGCCATTAATTTGCAAAATTATACGGGATTACCGGACCCATCCTGATCACAGTCATAAAAACCAAACTGGTCATGCCACAAATAAGCTGTCGTGATAGAATTCGGGTGTAGCTGATAAGAAGCTATTCAAATTCCCGTGCTTACAAACCACCAAGCATTACTTTTATTTTTTTTATTTTCCTCACAAGGTGTTTCACTGATACTATTTTACTCATGGGCTATTACAGGAATGATGACAGATCTATCCCGGAACTTCAGCAAGTCTGGCATCTTTTATACACTAGAGATGTCGCACAAATCCCTCATCTGTTAAGGGTTTAACAGAGTTCGCGGTGACTGGCTAACCTCTGAGAAAACCAAGACGTGCTGTTCCCAAAGAGGAGTGAAAAATTTGTCAATCTAGGCTTGAGTACGCGAGAAATGACTTCTGCAAGGGGGCTGGGACCAGTTTTTATAGCTCAGTCATCAGAAAAGCTCACTGTAACTGGGAAAAGTGGCAGGTGAACTCAACAGCAAAGCCTTGTTAGCATTGCATCCTTTCTGTCTTGATAAATAAAGGCAGGCTGTTCTGCCTGTGATGCTCAGAAATCCACATGGGAGTGTTTTGCGCTGGATGTTTCAACAAGCAGCTAATTGCATTGTTCTTCTCAATGCAACAGGAGATTTTGTTTATTTTAACAGAGAACTGTTTGAAAGGGTGCAGAGCGCCCTATCTCACATTTTACCATTGCTAACAACACCACTTGACAGTTGCAATTGTTTATCCCAGTGAAACGTCTCCTTTCAAGATTCCTGGGTTTTTAAAAATGGTTTATTAAGGGCAGAATCAGGAGAGCTTTTTCTGCTTCACAATGACTTAGTTGGAGGCGTACAGCTAGCTTCTCCTAAAACAACAGCATCAGAAGAGACCCACGTTTTATGGAGCTTCCGTTCTAAGCGCATGCTTTCTGCAGAACCACCAAATGGATTTCTGCAAGGCAGCCCCCAACAGAGGTTTTGGCTTGCAGGTTTCTGGCACCCGGGTGGAGCTGATGGCAAAGCTTTCAGTCTGCTGTTGCGGCTGAAGCAGGCGGGCAGAACACTCAGCCCACTCTGACTCAAGGTGGGAAAGGTGTAAAAGGAAGAGGATATCAGAACAACCCTCCACATTTCCCCTTATGGTGCTAATTTTGCAACGACTAACACAGCATCTTCAGTACTAGGTCTGGGCAATATAGCAATATATCATCCAAAACCAGTTTGAAGTCCATATATGGTGATATCGGTTTGACACTCTCTCTCCCTCCCTCCCTCTCTCTCTCTCTCTCTCTCTCTCTCTAACTTTTATAAAAAAAATTGTCTTACAATTTAGAATACAACCTTAAAATATCAATGACTTCTTCGCTTTCCATGGTTCATTTTGCATAGCATAAATCCCAGCATATTTTATACACAGTGGTACCTCTAGTTGCGGACACGATCTGTTCCGGGGTGCCATTCGCACCCCGAAAAGTCCGCAACTAGAGCAGCGCTTCTGCGCAAGCACGGAGTGCAATAGAGTGCTTCTGCGCATACACAAAGCACAGAGAACACTTCTGCGCAAGCGGCGAAACCCAGAAGTATACACTTCCAGGTTTGCAGCGTTCACAAGCCAAAAAGACGCAACGTGAACCTAACGCAACATGAGGTATGACTGTAAACTAACCATTCAGTATTCCATTGTCACTTCCATCAAAACTTATTTACACTGTTGAATTTACCTTAATGCTGCCAACGTTTTCAAAGGTACACAATCTTCCCTCATATAATCAATAAACATTTTCCCAATCTTCCTTAAACGAATGTTCTTCTTGTTCTCTTCCTCTCTTATTCTATATGTTAGAGCCGGTCGGTTTGACCATTTTTGACCAGGCAACAGATTGTGAATCATGGTGTGAGCGGGTGCGTGCTAGGCAAAAATCACAATGTGAAGCCAGCCAATGCTTCTCTCTTGATTCCTGCAGCCCTGGTTAACTTCGCCGTCTCAGTTCTCCCGCCCCCCCACGGGGGCAGCGAATCACGAGAGCAGGCGCCGGCAAAAATCACGATGTGGGGGAAACTGTGAAGCCAGTGGATGCCTCTACAACGATCCATCCTCATTTCAGACATCATGATATATCATGATGGTGAAAACCAGCTATCGCCCAGCCCCATTCAGTACAGTCATACCTCGGGTTACAGCCGCTTCAGGTTGCATTTTTTCGGGTTGCAGACCGCCAAAACCCGGAAGTACTGGAACGGGTTACTTCCGGGTTTCGGCGATCGCGCATGCGCAGAAGTGCTAAATCGCACTCTGCACACGGATCACATTCGCAACCCTACTAGATGGACTGAAGGGGAATAATAGAAGAAGAATGCATGTCTGTTTCGGATCCTTAATGGGCTGCGCAGCTCAAAGAAAGAACACATGCAGAATGAAAATGATGCTGATTTAATTCTGGGAACCAGTGGGAAATGAATGGTCCTGACCCTCATTTTAATACATAGGTGGGGAGCCTCAGGCCCAGGGCCCAATGCGGCCCTTCAGACCCCGCAAATCTGGCCCCCAAAACTCTCCCCAGACCACGCTCCTCACCAGCCCCGTTTCCTGCCCCTGACTGCAATGTGTCCTTGGGCTTCAGTGGTCCCTCTCGCTTGTCTGGAGGGAGGCGAGACAGTGTGAGCGTCTGCAGAAACCAGCCTTACTGTACAAAGGTGAGAAACAGCTCAGTTGGTACAGCATGAGATTCTTAATTGCAGGGCCGTGGGTTCGAGACCCACGGTAGGCGAAAGATCCCTGAATGACGGGGGCTGGACTGGATGACCCTCGTGGCCCCTTCCAACGCTACGATTCTGCAAAGGTAGTGTTTACATCCATTGCTCCACCCAGTTTTGTCTCTGGCCCCACCCACCGCTGGCATGCGGCCCTTGAAAGATTGCACAGAGAGGAACATGGCCTTCAGACAGAAAAAGATTCCCCAGCCCAGCTCTAATGCAAGAAATGTTTCTGAATGTGACTAAATTTGGCCCGTTCCAGGACTGCTGGTATGTCCTTTGATCTACAAAGCTCTCAGTCTTTCTCTCTGAACATTAAAGGCTTCCAGTTTTCTATTAGCACCAGAGGCAAAATCATACCCCGCAAACTCATTCTCAAGAGTGAATTCTTGTGCAGCCAAAATGGCAAAGCGATGCAAAAGAGGATTGCATAGGGTGTAGTGTTTTCTATTTTATCTGTGTATTTTATCTATAAGCCACCTGGGGAAAACGTAGGATGATGATGATGATGATGAAGAAGAAGAAGAAGACTGAAAAAATATTCAGAGAAAAAAGCCCTAAGGGTGAATTTGCAGAGATACAAATGCATTTTCCATGTTCCACATTTAGTTGCATTTCCCCCCAAAATGCAACCTCATTTTTAGGTGGCAATACACCTAAAAATTCCAATTTTGAAAAGAGGCTCATAACTCTTCAAAGTAACACACTGAAGTCATGTCTTACGACCTTGCTGTTTACTTCCTCTTTATCATGAAAATACTCAAAAACCAGACCAACCAAATCCTGCACCCCCCAATAATGCACTAACAGGCTTTCTTTGTTTTCGTTTTTAATGCTGGCTGAGAAATATTAGCACACATGACTCCCTCAACACAGCACTTCACACATTCTTTTCGACTAAACATTTCCAAGACTTCTCAACAGCTTTAAACACATGCAAAACAAAAACTTCCAATTTGCTGCATTATATTATCCTACAAAGCATTTTTCTGTCGAAGATAATCCCTTACGTTCCTTAATATAGGCATTTTTAAAAAAAACACGAGGCAGCAGTTTTGAAACACTCTTATAAATAAAATTATAAAGTAAGTACTATACCATGAAACAGGGGGAAATTTCCCTCCTTGCTGCAGTCTCAAGCATCGTGTTTTGTTAGCATCCTAATTACTTCTGTTTTCTAGCTCGCTTCCCTTTCGGTTCCACAACTGAAGTAATGGATTTGAACGGCTACAGGTTGCCAAATCTCAGAACTCAGGCAGATGATAAGTGACGGTTGCTAGTGAAAAGTGACAACCCGGAAGCAGAAGGGTGAGTGTGAGCGGGCAACTGAAGCGGGAGAAAAAGGAAAACAAATATACCCAAGGCAGGCGAATCGCCTCTCTTTTACTCCTCTCTGTTAAGAAGGCTTTAGGCAGGGTGCCTACGATTTTTCGAGAATGCTATTTTAACACGGCGGCGGCGGATAAAGTGCTGTGTCAAGCTGTCTTCAACAACTGTATATATTACTAGGTCATGCATGGATCAGGTATCTAGACCCGTAGGTGCTCTGATGGTATCTGTCAGGCATTTGTTACAGCATTAGCCTAGCACCAAAGGTCCAGAGAAGAGCAAGAGGCAGACAACTGCAGATACACACTATTTACTGGCTCAGAAAGGAATGGGGCAGACCTAAAGCACATCATTTATAGGCTTCTGAATCACGTCGTAGCCTAACCAGGGCTAGAAACTCAGAAATATAGGCTAGGTTCCTTAAATCAAGGTCACAGTCACTGAAACGAAACGTCCAGTTGCTATTTGGGGGGGGCTCTAAAGTCTTATTTTTCAAACAATGGACTGATTGTGATTTGATTCTCAGTTAGTAATATTAGTAAGAATTTTGTTATTTATACAACGCCCATCTGGCTGGGTTTTCCCAGCCACTCTGGGCGGCTCCCAACGGAACACTAAAAACAGAATAAAACTTCAAACATTAAAAACTTCCCTAAACAGGGCTGCCTTCAGACGTCTTCTAAAAGTCAGATAGTTGTTTATTTCCTTGACATCTGATGGGAGGGCGTTCCACATGGCGGGCGCCACCACCGAGAAGGCCCTCTGCTTGGTACCCTGTAACCTCATATCTTGCAGTAAGGGAACCTCCAGAAGGCCCTTGGAGATGGACCTCAGTGTCCAGGCTGAACAATGGGGGTGGAGATGCTCCTTCAATGTTTATTGGGCCGAGGCCGTTTAGGGCTTTGAAGGTCAGCACCAACACTTTGAATTGTGCTTGGAAATGTACCGGGAGCCAATGTAGGTCCTTCAGGACTGGTGTTATGTGGTCTCGGCGGCCGCTCCCAGTCACCAGTCTAGCTGCCACATTCTGGATTAGTTGTAGTTTCTGAGTCACCTTCAAAGGTAGCCCAACGTAGAGCGCATTGCAGTAGTCCAAGCAGGAGACAACCAGAGCATGCACCACTCTGGCGATTCAGTCAACAGGCAGGTAAGGTCTCAGCCTGCATACCAGATGGAGCTGGTAGACAGCTGCCCTGGACACAGAATTGACCTGCGCCTCAGGCGAAGAACGTCGAGAACTTAAAGAAGAAAGGTCACTTTGATCCAGGGACAGTTCACATACTATATTGGTTTATTCCAACCTGTTTTTCTGAAGGGTGTCTGTTCCTGCTCAGGCTGCACAGGAAAAGCAATTTGGTTCCATAAATTCAATCCAATTGTGCAGATAAAATACCACTGATGGAATTCTACAGTTTGGGGTATTAATGTGTGGAAACAGTCCATATCCAATGATCCCCAGGCATGCGCTTCCAGGTGGTGATGACAAGCACCAGCTTGGCACCCAGACATCTTTACTTGGTGGGAAACGCACCTGGCGCTTGGCTAATTTCAAACTCTGGTTGAGGAAACACAGAGGTTAGATTTTCCTTCGGCACCACAGGCCTCTACAAATCCACAGGCCAGCAGCTGTCGAGAAACGCCTCTGCTTACGAGGTGTGAAAAACTCTCCTCCTTGCAAAGTACAGTGGTACCTCGAGTTAAGAACATAATTCGTTCTGGAGGTCCGTTCTTAACCTGAAACCGTTCTTAACCTGAGGTACCACTTTAGCTAATGGGGCCTCCCACTGCTGCCGCGCCGCCTCTGCACCATTTCTGCTTTCATCCTGAAGCAAAGTTCTTAACCCGAGGTACTATTTCTGGGTTAGCGGAGTCTGTAACCTGAAGCGTCTGTAACCTGAAGCATCTGTAACCCGAGGTACCACTGTATTACAATTACAAGAGCTGTAATTCAAGGCCAAGCGAATCACTTCGAGCGAGGTGACAAAATTCAAAGCACACACAAGTCTAAACCAACACTGTCAAGCTACGCTTTGGCTTGTTTATCCGCTGAAAAGGAAGAAAAAGCAGGCCTTGAGCTCAAGGCCACTAGGGCAGCAGCAGACAGAAGGCACAATACAAAGACTTGTTTGAACTAAGCCCATGTGATACAGGTACAAACTTTCCAGCCTGGCTAGAGGCAGCATGCAAAATCCTCAGTTGGATTAGGAAGCATGTGTGCAAAATTTGCATGGTTCAGCTGGCAGACTGGAACATGCAAATCCCCAGGTCGGTAAAGGGCTGAAACTCAGTGGGAGAGGATCTCATATACATGCAGATGGCCGCATGTCCAAACCCCGAAATCTCCTGGCAGCGACCAGCAACCCTGTCTCAAAGTTAAGGGGGTCGCTGCCAACCAGTGTAGAGCAGAGTTTCCAAAACTTGGCTCTCCAGTTGTTTTTGGACTACAGTTCCCATCATCCCTGACTACTGGTCCTGCTAGCAAGGGATGATGGGCGTTGTAGTCCAAAAAAACAGCTGGAGACCCAAGTTTGGGAAACTCAATCCTAAACTGGGTGGAACAATGGTATGACTCTGTATAAGGAAGCTTTCTGTGGTTCTCTAGCACTTAAAGAGCTGGAATCTTACGAATCCTAAAATGGGGGTCAGATTCAATTTCCCTGCTCCTCTCCCCTTGCCAAGTCAACAATCGGTGGGATTTTGTCATTCTACGAAGAGCCGTATGTGTGCCACTCCTGCTAAACGCCATACCCTCTGCTGGATTGGAGCCAGATCATAACTGCCTTAGGTCTTAGGACCAGAAGGGACAAGCCAGAGGGTTTTTTTTATTATTGTTGTTGTTGCTGCTGCTGTAGTTTTATTAGTTGCTTGCTGCGTAGCATGCCTCCAAGCAGCCTGCAATTGTAAAACACACACACACACACACACACACACACACACACTTAAAACAGAAACCAAAGGAAACAAAGCAGCATTATTCACAGAAACATAAAAGCTCATCCTGCACCATGGAGCAAAAGCGAGCAGGGTTAAATCAGAAACACCCTCTTCAAATTGCTCCTCACCTCGTGCTTAGTCACTGTGCAAACTGTTGCCACCCAATGTGTGCACAAGAGGGCGGGGGAAGCACCTTTTCACCCCCCTGGCATGTTCCCACACCTGACAGGCGACTCTCGCCGCCCTAGCCATGTGCCAGGATTGTGTTTATTAAGCAGAGAAGAGAGTGCCACAAGCCTCGAGAATCATCATCATCATCTTGCCTTGCAACAAACAGCACTCCATGCTTCCAGGGAAGAGGCCCCACCCCAACCAACATTTCCTGATTGACTGGCAAGCAGAAAGGAAGCTCTCCTTCTAATCGCTCAGTATCGAAATTTGTCTCCCCTATTCAGAACAGGCTGATGTAAGAAGGCGCTAGCTTTCTGCCGCCAGAAATTGGAGATGCTTCCTCGCATTTGCCTTGATATGCTGAGCCCGTGGGTTGTTTCTTTGGCTTGAACCGAGGCAGTTAAAAAAAGAAAACTTGCCTAGTACTCCTAGCCATGTAAACAAGCCCTCAGAGGATCTATTTTTATGTATAGTCGCTGCTTTTCACCTTAATTGTGCCTTGCTCAGAATGAGCTGAACAATGGCTACGTAGACGTGTAAAGCCAAACCATGGTTTAGTGTTACAAGCACCATCAGGAAGTAGTCTTACGGCTCATGCATTTTCCCTTCTCCCCCGCACTCTTTGGCAAGGAGGAGGACTCTGCTGGAGTTTAGTTTTACCTTCTACCTGGGCCATGGATCATGTTTTAAAACGAACTCTGGTTGGTTAAAAAAAAACAGCCTTCAGAAACCGTGGTTGACGTTTCCTTCTTTTGAAAATGGCCAGTTTGTTTTTAAGCTATGATCCAATGACATCAAGCTAACATTTTAGGAAAGTCAAACTAAATTCTGGGTCATAGCAGCTCCTTTCTGCTCATGCGTGTAAAGCTGTATCCGTTTTCAGTTTCCACAATCAGACAACTAATGGTGAGCAACTATTTTTTAGATGTTACTTGATTAATTCAAACCTACAGTAGCACCCACAATACCCATCTGTCTTTAACACTGGGGAGAACAGATTATTATTATTATTAATAATAGCCCACCCATCTGGCTGGGTTTCCCCAGCCACTCTGGGCTGCTCCCAGCAGAATAACAACAACAACAGAAACATCTGTTCACATGTGACACAGTTCTACAGGCTGCTTATTCTGAACACATATACAAATGTGACTTCAGATTGAAACCAAAATACTTTGGTTTTAGTTATTGTAATATAACTGAAGCAGTTTGACCACTTTATAAACAGTTTTGCATTATAGTTATCCAGCTTACATACTCAAAGGAGAGGGCTGTGTCCTAACACTGCCGTCTTCCATTCACACAAAGGAGTTTCTATTCTTCCCCGCCCCTCCTGCAAGATCGCATGTCACCCAAATCTGCACTGGGAAGGTCCCCTGACTCGTTGGAGTAGATGAAGGTAGCAGGAAAGGAAAGGGGACAGAGTAGAAATTCAGTATGTGCACATGAACACACACAATAGAATTTGAAAGCAGGCAGCTGCTGTGTTTATAGGACTTGATAGAAAAACCTTGCTATCCCGAAAAGAACCACACTGAGGATTCCATCTGAAAAGGAAATCGTTCTTTTCCCTCCCTGCAAAGCGCACCTCCATCTCACCATCAATAGTTAGAAGCTTCCGAGCCGCACGGCGCCTGACTTGCTGAAAATAAGCTTACTGTTTGCCATCATCCTTTGCCTAGATAAGACATTTCATCACTCCCTCTCCACAATTAGCCGGTTCCTAAACACCTCATCGCTCCACATTTATAAATCTGAACTTTGAAAGAGTTTGCAGCTATCGAAACGAGTGAATTCACGCCGGGTGGTTCTTTTACATTAACAGCTTGTCATAAGATTAGCCAACATTTTAAAATCCACGTTTCCTACAGTCCTTCGCCCCCACCCCCCCTTCCTGGCCATGCACCAGATCATTGCTACATGGGCCACTATCATGCCATAAAAACATTCCTCTGTACTTACGTAGAAAGTGTTTTTCCAGTAAGGCAATTTCCAGATGGCCTTTGATCTCATTTAATCTATCCGACTCCGTTCTGTTGTAATCCTGGACTCCCGAAGCCATGTTGATGGTCCCAGGACCAGCCTACACAGGGGAAAGGCAGAGAGAGAAAAATCGTTGGTTGGTAAGAAAGCAGCCTCTCTCAAGGGGGTCGTCTGCACACTCCAAAAGGGAAAAAAACTCAAAGCGATTCATAAAACGTGGGTGCGGATTATTGTATCATTATTTTTTTAAAAAAGGAAAGTGCAGAGCAGATCGACAAACCTCTTATTCAGCATTAGCTCTCTGAAACAAATCAATGGGAGCTAAAGAAAGAAACCGTGCCCCTTCAGTCAGCCGTCTTCAGACACTGCGCATGCTCAGGCTCTCTGAGAGCCATAAGGGAAAGCATTTGAGTTCTGCAGCAAAAATCATCACCATCAGAACTCTTTTCTATTGGGTGGAAAGCACTTTTCAAATTATGGGCATTCCAAGTCAATAGACCTGGGTTCCCCCCCCCCTCCTTCAAAGGAAGTATTTAAGCAATTATCAGCCATGTAAATTAAAGCATTTGCTGAACACTGGCTGACGCTGCATAAATCCCATCTCATGTATATGCTAATATATGATGGAGCGAGCTGTAACAAAGAAGGGACTGCAGTCCTCGTGCAAGGCAGACAAAAGAGGGGAGCACCCATGTTCGGAGCATATGAGAAAAACCTTGGAAGTTTAAATACCTAGCACGCATTGGACATAAACAGATTCCTTCTGTGCAAAAATAAACAGGGGGAAAGATGCAGCAGTGCAAAGTTCAGGAGGCAGACAGCATTAACTCCCTAGAAAAGAGAGCTAATTTCAAGGAACTGAGAAGCTACATAAAGCGTAAACAAAGGAAAATATATATACACACAAAAACCAGAGGTATGTGTGCAGATATCTTTGACAAAGTGGATTGCTAAACCGCATGAAATGAGTCCGCAGGGAGCTAATAAACACATCGCTGGGTCAAAATTATCAAACTATGTCAGGATGAAGAGTACCACTAAGGACTGCTTTTATATTGGTTATCGTTTGCCCTGCAACAAATGACATTTCTGGATGCGCACAGTCAACACATATTGCTTGGAAGTAAACAAGGTGAGAATAAAATATTTTTAAAAAAAAGAGTGGCCAATTAACTTGGCACGGCCAGAAGACACGCGATGCAACAACATGCTGAAATTAAGCATGTCAGGGGACAGAAAACCCATTGCTTTGCCCATTGAGTTCCATGAAAGAGAGGAAGGTGAGATATCAATGGAATTTTAAAATGGCTCACTGGCCAATTTTGTCGCCAGTCAACTACATAGCTCTCCTCCAGGCCAATTTCTAATCTGTCTTTCCAACACAAGTTTGTGCGATAGCAGCTACGATCGGCTCGCCACCTTCACTCGATAATAGATTCTGAAAACTTTGGCAGAGTCACATGCAAAATTTACAGATGTAAATTATGCACTGCAAGACAATGCAGGTGTCAAAAATTATAAAATCCCTGCTGCTGGCAAGTAGAATGGAAGGTATACACTGGGCATGGAGCAAATCTGAGCAGCAATCTTTAATAACCCAGAACAAGACAAACAGTATTACTTGTGGAACGATGCCAACGTACGCTAAACCAAATGTAGTTAAATAGCATGGCAGGCATGACTAAAATGCTCTCCGTCAGGTATTACTACAATAGCTTCTTTCTGAGCCACTCCTCAAGAGCTTGTTCCACAATTTTAAAAGGGTTTTCTGCCATGACACAGTCCCTGAAAAAGTTTCATCCGCATCCATCAGAGTTTTCATGAAAAATCAGGGGGGAAAGGAGAAGAATGCAAACTTTTATCTCTTAAAATTCTTGGCTCCAACGTCTCAAAGCACATCCATGTTTGGGTTCCATCGCAAAGTTTCCAAAAAAGCAAAAATCCCGACAACGTCACCAGAATTTCCCTGCGTACTTTTTCCTTTCTAATATTTACACAGGGCACAAAAGGCAGGCTTTTTATTGCTAAACACCAGCTGTGTTGCAAAATATTGTAAACCTCCCTTAAAATGTGCACGCTCCTCTGGGGAAGTCACATGGCAATTAAATATAGCCAAGCTGAACCCAGAGCTAAGTGGCAAGGCTTCAGCCACAGAAGGTTTTCCATTAATCGCGACACATTTTGTCAGTGCACACTAAACTGGTTGTGCCTATCTTTGGCATTTAATCTTCACAAAAATTGTACTCGATTTTCCAATACAGTGGTACCTCAGGTTACATACGCTTCAGGTTACATACGCTTCAGTTTACACACTCCGCTAACCCAGAAATAGTGCTTCAGGTTAAGAACTTTGCTTCAGGATGAGAACAGAAATCGTGCTCCGGCAGCGCGGCAGCAGCAGGAGGCCCCATTAGCTAAAGTGGTGCTTCAGGTTAAGAACAGTTTCAGGTTAAGTACAGACCTCCGGAACGAATTAAGTACCTGAGGTACCACTGTATTAGAATAGGAATTTGTAACACCCAATGCGATTACAATATTTTCCATCGACAAGCAACATTGAGCATGCTCACATATTCATTGCCTTTTCAACTGGATCACCTAAGCATATAGTAACTATAAACTACAGTAGTTTTCTTTTCTTTTCTTCTCTTTCCAATTATAGCAGTTTTCTAAAAGCAGCTGTTCATCTGCTCACCTGTGGCGAATAATGCTAATGTCTTACAAGGTTGACACGAAACAGTGAGCAGACAAGGTCGGCTAATAGTTTCTTTACAAGGCCGTGTAAGATGGTGCTGTAACTACAGACTTGGCCGAAAAACCGGAACCGCAAATTCCTATTTTGCTGGAATCTGTGTTTAAAGCAGCAAGGGTCGAAGAGTCACCTTTAGAAAACTGTGTGCTCTACACAGTAATCTAGAAAGAACTGCATAATGAGATATAATCTCATGAAACTGGATACAATGCAGGTAGCCTGCTCAGGTTCCAACATGTATTAACTACGATGAGAACAACTTGCATCTGGTATTTGGGCCTTTATTTCTATCCATGTAATGTACATAGTTAGGGACACTGGTGGTGCTGTGGGTAAAAGCCTCAGCGCCTAGGGCATGCCGATCGAAAGGTTGGCGGTTCGAATCCCCGCGGCGGGGTGCGCTCCCGTTGTTCGGTCCCAGCACCTGCCAACCTAGCAATTCGAAAGCACTCCTGGGTGCAAGTAGATAAATAGGGACTGCTTACTAGCGGGAAGGTAAACGGCGTTTCCGTGTGCGGCTCTGGCTCGCCAGAGCAGCGATGTCACGCTGGCCACGTGACCCGGAAGTGTCTCCGGACAGCGCTGGCCCTCGGCCTCTTGAGTGAGATGAGCGCACAACCCTAGAGTCTGTCAAGACTGGCCCGTACGGGCAGGGGTACCTTTACCTTTACCTAATGTACATAGTTATGCACCTGAAATAACATTTCATTCCATACGTAATGCAAACAACAACATGGCCCTTTGTATCGTGTTTTCTAGATGCAGCAACAGATGAAACAAAAATTGTTTTGAATTATAAACGATCCCAACAATTTGGGGGGGGGGGACGCACCAACAGTGTGTTCCTGTACGTGTCTACACAAAAGCCAGCCCCCTTGGGTTCAATGGGATTTACTCCCAGGTAAGTAGGCACATGGGATGCAGGTGGCACTGTGGGTTAAACCACAGAGCCTAGGACTTGCAGATCAGAAGGTTGGCGGTTCGAATCCCCACGACGGGGTAAGCTCCCATTGCTCGGTCCCTGATCCTGCCCACCTAACAGTTCAAAAGCACGTCAAAGTGCAAGTAGATAAATAGGTACTGTTCCAGCGGAACGGTAAACGGTGTTTCCGTCCGCTGCTCTGGTTTGCCAGAAGCGGCTTAGTCATGCTGGCCACATGACCCGGAAGCTGTACGCCGGCTCCCTCGGCCAATAAAGCGAGATGAGCGCCGCAACCCCAGAGTTGGCCACGACTGGACCTAATGGTCAGGGGTCCCTTTACCTTTAAGTAGGCACAGGATGTCATATGATAAGCATCCACACCGGTGAAAGTTGTGGACAATGTATAGAATTGCGACAAATATATGTTGGAAATGTAAAGGGAAGGAAGGCACCTTTTATCATATGTGGTGGACGTGCAAGGCAGTAAAAGCGTTTTGGGAAATGATATACCATATTTTTCCGTGTATAACATGCCCCCTATTTTTGGGGACTCCAAATTAAGAAAATGGGGGGAGAATGTCCATAGTTCTTGAGCTTTTTTTAGGGGGACTGCTGAACATCGCTCGCTCGCCACTCACACGTGTTGGAAAAGCCACTTGCGTGGCAACTTCCCGCCCCCCCCCCAGGGGAAATAATGACACATGACACAATTATTAAGGTTAATGGGCTAAATAAGGCCACAACTTTATTGGTTACAGGTGATGAGCGGTATTGGCTTAGGCATTGGTCCTAACCAACTATATCCAACTTCAGCCCGTCTGCTTGAAGTCCGGGAAGGGTTAACCACCAGTAGGGGGAGTCCTGCTGATGCACATCAACTAGGAACTCCCCCGGGGTCACCGCTAGGGGGCGTGCCCTAGGCCTTCACCTCCATAGGCTTCGAACAGGGCCACGCCCCCTGGAATCCTTTATCGGACTACCCTTCAATATGCAAGGCAGGTGATGGCGCTACCTCCCCTCTTCCATCTACAGAGCAATACCAATGCCTAACCACCAATACCAAGAAAGTTGTGACAATTTGCTGTGAGGTAGGCGAAAACCAAGTGGCTGGTGCCAATTTGCCAAGTGGGAAAATTCCTACCAGGCCCCTCAACGGCGACCAACCAAGGTCCATAGCAAGGTCAAGGAACGGAAACCTTATAGGGCGCGAGGGTGGGAAAAGCAGGAACAGCTGGCAGGCGGCAAAGAGGGAGATCCCCGGCCGTGTCCTGGTTTAAATAAGGCAGGCCACACCCCCAGAGCCAGCCAGTTAGCTGGCCAGGAGTTGACGCGGCCAGGAATCCCCCCCAATTGCGCGGGGGCTGGGGCCATGAAGCCCGCAACTTCACCTCCTCCAAATGGCAGAGTGGCTCTATCGTCTGTCCCCAAGCCGGCGGAAGCCAACAACCGCCCGCCCAATTGACGCAGCAACAACCAATCAAGAACAGTCTTTGCCGCCAATAACACGCCCAAGTCGGCGGAAGCCAACAACCGCCCGCCCAATTGACGCAGCAACAACCAATCAAGAACAGTCTTTGCCGCCAATAACACGCCCAATAGTCGCTGACAATCTCCAGCTTGCAGCAGCAGCCAATCCCATGTCCCCTCAATGCGCTACCCGTGTGTAAGACAACCCCCAATTTTCAATGTAATTCTTTAAGAAAAATACATCGTCTTATACACAGAAAAGTACGGTATGAAACAAAAAAAATGTTTCGAATAACGTTCGTAAAAAAAAGAAGAAGTGTTTTTATTAGGTCTTATAGGTGCAGAAATACCAATGGAGCAGAAAAGACTATTCATGACAGTGGCGTGGAGCCTTCTAGGCCAGAGATGGAAAGAAGAAAAGTTCCCAATAAAAATGAAGGGTTAATGAAGATGATGGACTACTCCAAAATGACAAAAATGACCGGGAGGATCAGAAACCAGGAAGATAAGAACTTTAATAAGGAATGGGGGGAATCTATAAGTTATCTTGGAGAACACTGCAAACAACTGAAAACATTGGCAGGATTGTTTTAACACTTGCAATTTAACAAGAACTATGGTAAAAGTAGTGTTTTAAGGAAAAATGGAAGAAGTTATAAGATGCAAATGAAAAAGATTAATAATGGAACCCATGAAGGGGGGGAGGAAAGTCTAAGGATTTTGTTTAAGATTATGATTGATATTTCATCAATGTAGATATTATCCGTAAAACGGAATAAAAAAAATTATGAAAAAGGTAAAAAAAAGTTGTGGACATAACCAGTAAGTAAGGTAGGAGGAGGAAACGTGCCTTGTTAAGAAGGATTAGAAAAACCATCTTAAAAAACAGGTCAATTGGCAGCTCTTAGGCATGGTGGCCTTCTCAGAAGCAATCGTAAAATCAAAATTATGGAATGGGAGCCTATGAAGTAGGTTATACTAAATGATCAGGGAGAAAAAATAAGATTATCAAACCTCTAGGACTATAAGTTTATAAGTGGACGGGCAATCGATATTTGGAAAGCAAACTTGGTTTGAACCCCTCAGGAGCTCCTTTGCACTACAGGTGAACTGAAATGGTTGCGACTCAGCTGCCTTGAGCTGCGTTTTAATTCACACGTCAAGGTCACGCAGCAGAGTCAATATAACAGCTCTAGAATCCACTCTTTTTTTTGTGGCATGGCACAGAGCAGGTTATTTTTAACTCAAGGGCTGGAACAAGCAAGTCTACAACACTTGAGAAGGGGCCATCAGCAGCCACCAATATCTTCTCATTGCTTTCACCACGTTGCAAGTCGCTGACTTGATTGCGTTCGTGAACTTCAACGGCCTCCAGCAATTCCAGACTTAAGACCCACCTTCAACACAAGGTCCCTTTTAATCTACCATGCATTGTCCTTCACTTTACTACATCTGTTTGTTGAGATCTGTCCTTCTACAGAGCTGAATTTATAGAAGCTTCCAGTCGCAGAAGTTTGAGGTCTAAACTCGGCTGCGTGGAGCCTCTCTGTATTAACCTGTGGCCAAAACAATGGAGACGTGAAAGACCCAGAACCGGATCGCCTAACATTTTTGACATGAAAGCTGCCCTAGAAACCTTCCCGTTTGATCATAGGAAAGGTAGGCATAGGGCAAACCTGAGCTCTAGTGCCTCTCCAGCCCCAGGTACTGACCTCCAAGACAGAAAACATGCAGACTTTAAGGGGAGATTTATGTCAGAAAAATGGTGCAAGGAGGAGGGTTAAATCTGCCCCCTCCCGGTGCATATGTGCTCTGATACCATTCAAAAAACTGGAGTAGCTGGAGTCAGTCCGAGCAAGGCAGGGAGCAGGTCTTGCAGCCAAGATGGTCTTCTGGCTTCTTCCGCAGCACCAGCTTTTGTTTTAGATGCTCCTGCCGGTATCTAATCCCTTGGGCTGGGGTGTTGTGTGTTCAGCTTATGCAAACAGCCTGCTACCCATGTGACTACCCATGTGACTACCCTGTAACTAACCCAGTATTTTAAGACGGGCAGGTTGGCATTTTAATTTGGGCAGCGACTGACAGTGTCGGCAGGACGACAGATTGGGAATGAATGGCTATCAATTTGGGTGCTGTTGATCAGAGCCCAACCTAGTTGCCTTTAGCCTTCAAGATTTTGACAACGGCAAGTGTGTCATGACCTTATTTGAGGTGGCTTATCCTAGTGGTGCTGTGTAATCCTCTTCTGGAGGAGGAGGGAAAAGAGAGGGGGAAAGAATGACGGAAAGATGGGGGAGAGGAAAAGCCTAGCTTTTTTGGTTGGCCTAGGTGTGTGCTGCCTACTCCGACTCGCTACCAGGGCTGGATAAAAATCAATGGATTTTTTAAAAAATAAAAATTCATATTGTAATAATTTTAATAATCTTTTTAAAATTTAAATTGGATTTTTAAAATAAAATGCTTTTGGAGGAAAAATCTTTCTAAAGATAGTTTTCTATTTAAGTTACATTATAGTCCATCAGGAAATAAGGATTTGTTTAAGTTTTTCATGTGTGCTAAAACTCAGCCTGGTTTGTTGTTGTTTTTTTATGTTTAACCACATCAGTTAACAAATATGGATATATAAGCTATAATGTTATTGTTTTAGTTAAATAAATTGATTAAATTGTTATTAAGGAAATGATCACTTTCCTCCTTCCAATAAAGTACAGCAGGAAAGTTGTCCAAATATCAACAGTTAACTTACTGGACCTCACCATCATTTCATAATTATCGGTCTATGTATTTCTAATAGTATAACAAAATCAGTAATATTTGATCTAACTGTAAAAACTGCTCTGAAAATTTATTATTCCAAAAACGAAACCTTCATCTGGTTGCAAATATTAAGAGGCTACCATCAAGAATGAGTCTTCCTGGGAGGGAAAAATTATTTAAATCATATCTTACTGACTAGTGATTTAAATCATGATTTAAATTGATTTGACTTAAATCAAATCCACCCTGCTTGCTACAGCTCACCAAGATCTGACAAGGTTCCCTTTCCCAACACGGATTGATTCATGTACAAAGCCCTCTTCAGCTCGGCACCAGCATAAATGAAAGCTCGTCTCCTTCCTTTATATCCCCAACCAAACACTTTGCTCTGCAGGAGAGGGCTTCATTCAGGCGCCATCTTGCCTGGAGTTCTGCTCCACATGACGGACCATTAGTGTGTCCGCACCCATCCTATGGAACACTGGTCTCGTGTTACAGATCAAGCAGGCGCCATCTTCCCTGTCCTTTCGGCGCCTGTCAAAATACTTTCCTCTTTCAACAAGCCATCTCCATGGAGATTCTTATCCTACTCAAGTATCTGTAATGGATTCGAAATTGCTTTTAAGTGGTTTTAAAGATGCAATTGTTTTATTTTATATACGTTTCTGTTGCATTATGAAATTGCTTTGAGATGCTTCACAGGAAATAATAATAATAATAATAATAATAATAATAATAATAATAATAATAATAATGTTCAATGCAGAAGAAGCCACAGGGAACCAGGACAGCCCTGGAATATACCAAGAGTATATTAAAAATAACCCTGATTGGCCGCAGAGCACATTTTCCCCACTGAGGAATGAAGTAGATAAGAAAGACCTTGGCCAGGCTTGCCCAACTTCCAAGAGACTGCCATCTACTCCCACCATAAAAAAACTGGTGGTGATCATCTACCCACTGGATTGACCAAAGTGGGAGGGGTCCAACGATCTACCACAGGCAACCCTTGATCTACCAGTAGCTCACAATCTGCCTGTTGGCCATCACTGACCTAGGCAATCCCTGGCTGGATTTTCCAAAGTTTTCATTACTACTTAAAAGCAACTACAGTGGTACCTTGGGTTAAGTACTTAATTCGTTCCGGAGGTCCGTTCTTAACCTGAAACTGTTCTTAACCTGAAGCACCACTTTAGCTAATGGGGCCTCCTGCTGCCGCCACGCTGCCAGAGCACGATTTCCGTTCTCATCCTGAAGCAAAGTTCTTAACCCGAGGTACTACTTCTTGGTTAGCAGAGTCTGTAACCTGAAGCGTATGTAACCCGAAGTGTATGTAACCCGAGGTACCACTGTACTTTTGTTATGCTTGTAATTATGTACAGTGGTACCTTGGTTCCTGAACTTAATCCATTCCAGAAGTCCATTCTTAAACCAAAGCGTTCTTAAACCAAGGTGTGCTTTCCCACAGCAGAAGGGGACTCAATTTACAAATGGAACACATTCAACAGGAAACGAAACATGTTCTGCTTCCAAGACAAAGTTCACAAACCAAAACACCTACTTCCGGGTTTGCAGCGCTCTTAGTCCAAGTTGTTCATAAACTAAGCTGTTCTTAAACCAAGGTACCACTGTAGATATTTTTATGTAAGCAGTCCTGAGCATGGTTTTAACTCATTGAAAGGCAGCAAATGATAAAATGATGGCGATAATGAAAACAATGGATCAGATTTAACTCCACTTTGGTCCAGAAGTATTACTGAACAATGGTTGACAAAACTCAAAAAAGCTCTTGAAACATTTCACATCCTGATTAGATGTTTAGATATGATCCTTCCAGAAAACAAACCATAGTTAAAGCATTAAGTGCGCATTGGACTAGTCAGAAAAACCAAATGGAGCATAATTTTCGTGTTACAAGCACTTAAAATGTTTTTCAAAATAAGAAAGTGACCACACAGAGACACACATCATTAGCCCTAGACAAAATTTCCTTGATTACATCCTTTGCTCTCTTTCCATCCGAACTCCCCTTGAGCAAATCTCTATTTTGCTGGCTGGAAATAATGTATTTATTACTGCACGGGTGGCAAAATTTGCCTTGGCTGCAAGTAAGTTGAGAGCTAGGCCCCAAGACAAGTATCATAAGGGGGAGTTGAGACGTGGAGTGCTTAACATATGCAGGTGTGATTTTTGCATTTTTGTATGCTTGCTTTGCTGTTCTTGTTGTTCAGTTTTAAATCAACTGTCTGTATCCTACGAATTGTGACCAATTGTGACAGCTTATAGCTTTTAGCAATAAAGATTCATTCATTCATTCAGCCAGGAGTGCCATCTTGGCTCCGGAGCGTGGGTGCCATGCAGCGTGCATGGCCCTGGCACAGGATTTTGTGGGTACCCAGCCCCTCGATGGGGAATTTTGTGGGTGCTCAGGCACCCAGGGATTTGGCACGTACCATATTTTTTTCTCTGTAAGACTCACTTTTTCCCTCCTAAAAAGTAAGGGGAAATGTGTGTGCGTCTTATGGAGCGAATGCAGGCTGCACAGCTATCCCAGAAGCCAGAACAGCAAGAGGGATCACTGCTTTCGAGGCGCAGCGATCCCTCTTGCTGTTCTGGCTTCTGGGATTCAGAATATTTCTTTTCTTATTTTCCTTCTCCAAAAACTAGGTGCGTCTTATGGTCTGGTGCGTCTTATAGAGCGAAAAATACAGTATGTCAATAGCACAGATACTTACAGGGTCTCTCAATTCATCGCTGTCTTTGCCTGTCGTACGAGGTATTTTCATAGGAATTTCATCTCCACATTCAGTGTCGGAAGCATTAGGAGACTCTGCTAAATCGAGGAACTCATCTCTCTTGTGACCTCTGAACCTTATTTTGTCTAACCTCTTTAGCATGTTCAGCACTGCTCCTTTCTGCTTTATCTTAACATGACGGTTGGAGTCCCTGCAAAACACAAAGGGGAGCGGGAGAGACAAGGGGAAGATTATTTTGGGGGGACATGCATGATAAACATTATAATTATACAGAGTGCTCTTATAATCACGCATTGAACGCTTGCGGCGGAAATAGTAATCCCGTTTCCGAAAGAAAGAAAAAACACTCTAGCTTACATTTCAAAATCCTTTGTAAAATAAAAAAGTGACTATTAATAGAGAAAGCATTTTGTGGAACAATCATTTCCGCCAGACGGACAGTATGAGAGCACTGAGGAATAGAACATCACAAAGTTTTGTGTCATTTGCTCGCGGAGCAAAACTCTTATCAATTCAATGTTTCAGAGAGGTTGACAGAATAAATTGTTATTTAGGAAACAGAGCTGTGCAAATCAGCTGGGAAACACCAGGTTCAAATTTCAACACAACAATGAACTCAATAAGGGGACTTTGAATACAGAGATGTAAGTAGCCTTACAGGCTACTTGGTAAAGATTACTGGGATAATGTATGTGGAGTTATTTGATGACTTGAACAAGCTAGATATCGTTTTTAAACTGCATTGCCCCCAAAAATGGCATCAAGAAAGCCGGAAAGCTTAGGAAGCAATAACCCTGACACATATTGAATCCTAATACAGTCGTTCCGTGGATTCCAAATGCCTTGCAAGTCAAACGTTTTGGCTCCTGAATGCCACAAACCCGGAAGTGAGTGTTCCAATGGTGAACATTCTTTGGAACACAAACGTCCAACACGGCTTCCGATTGGTTGCAGGTGCTTTCTGCAGCCAATTGGAAGCCATGCCTTGGTTTCCAAACGTTTTGGAAGTCAAATGAACTTCTGGAATGGATTCTGTTCGATTTCAGAGGTATCACTGAATTACTAAGCCGGTATGACCTAGAGTGAGACGTTAACAATTAGCGATGCACTCGATCGGTAATATCCCCTTGAAACTAGTTAATGTGTTGGAAATACAGTGAGAAGCGTCCCCACCAGTACCCATTGAAACCTCTTATATTAAAATTGTTAAGAAAGGAAATTAACGCAAATCAGGAGTGGCTCTTGCACATTTACAGATCTGCGCAAATGTTTTTGCTGTGCCCACGTTGGGGAGCAATTCCCCCACTCCCCAACTTACATAAACACACACATGCAAACTCCTGTTACCACAGCATTCTCATAGGTGAAAATGTTCCCAAATGGAGACAAGTCTGTATGGTGGCTCATTTGCCGGCAGTAATGTATTTAGCGTTAACTCCGGAAGTGTATATTCTCGATTCTGACCAAACTAAGCCTTCTGGTGTATATTTTGCTCTAGAAGGCCTAGTTTGATCAGAATCGAGTCTACATTTCCAGAGTTTAATGCTAAATACATTACTGCTGGTAAATGAGCCACCATAAACTCTAGAGGGCCATGAAAATTTGTGTCCCGGGCTTTTTGGATTCCTCTACCCGTGTACTATCTGAAACCAAAGGGGCGCATTTGTTGCCAGATGTGTTTTTTTTGTTTTGTTTCAGCAATCCGGATGGGTTAGGACAAACATGGTTCTCCAGCTGTTGTTGGACTACAATTCCCATCATCCCTGACCACCGGTCTTGCGAGCTAGGGAAGATGGGAGTTGTAGTCCAAAAACAAGTTTGGGAAGCACTGGGTTAGGAGAAATAGAAGAAGCGAAGGAGAAGGTGGTGTCAAGGCCCTAAATGGGTAAACACTGACAGCACTGAAAGTTGGGCAGCATGAAAAGTGGGGAGAAAAGCGAGGCATTTCGCAAAAGGTGGGATGGGAAACAAAGGCCACACCATACAGAGAAGTTCTGCAGCCCCAAACGGTGACTTCATCCTGTCTGCCAACTGTGTTAACAGATTCTTGGAAGGGGAAGATTTGAGATTCGAAGAAACAATGCAGAAGTCAACAGATGGCAAAGTCTGCCTTGCAACATAACCAGAGAGAAGCTTACAAGCCAATTCCGTCAGGCTAAATTTGCGCTTCTCCTTCTGGAAGCGGAAACCACACCAAGATTACAACACTTTTGGTGTAAAGGAAATCTGTGCACAGTGTAGCTCAGAGGTTTTCAACCTTTCTGAGTCCACGGGTCCCTTGAGCAACTATATTCTGTGGGGTTCAGGAGCCCAGTTATGTCACCCCTTGCCTGCAGAGCTGGCAGCCTCTCACGCTTTTTTGAACACACTCCCATGTGGAGTTTTCCTTCAGCCTCCTCTCCAATCCCCTCTCCTTGGAGTCCTCTGGGCAGCCGCTGCCACTGCTCCTAGTTTTTGAGATGCACCCCACCCCAAAGAAAGGTGCCTCCTCACACTGCCCCACAGGGACCTGGGACAGGGACCCGCTTGATTGCTTACTCCAAGGCCGCCTCAGTTCCTGGCAACCAGCACCCCCTGGCCAGCCCCAGAGGCACCATTTGCCTGGAGAGCTTGCACAAACAGATATGCAAGTCATTGGGAGTTGAGACATGAGAGGGCATCAGAGGAGGGAAGGAAGGAAAGAAAGAGGGACAGAGTCCAGAGTTGCCCGCGGCATCCCTGACCATCATTTCAGGTGCCCCAGGGTACCACGGCACACTGGTTGAAAACCGCTGCTTTAGCTGGTTAACATAAAAGTTCCAAAGGTCGCAGCATGAGCACCGAGGAAGGCAACACGGACACTAACATGAAACACCACAGCCACAGCTGATAAAATTGATTTGAGAGGAAATGGAATAAAAATAAAAGTTAAAATTGTGGCTCAAAAACTACACGTTCTGGCAACTAACTTCTGCTTAAAACCAGGTCTGCCACAATATGTATAAAGGAAGGCAGGGTCCAATATTTAGACCAGGGGTCAGCAAGGGGGCCGGTCCACTGTTCCTCAGACCTTTGTTTTGGGCCAGACTATATTTTGAAGAAAAAATATATATGAATGAATTTCTATGCCCCACAAATAACCCAGAGATGCATTTCAAATAAAAGCACACATTCTACTCATGTAAAAACACGCTGATTCCCGGACCGTCCACGGGCCAGATTTAGAAGGCAATTGGGCCAGATCCAGCCCCCGGGCCTTAGTTTGCCTACCCATGATTTAGACTATTAAATGAGGCATATTGATAAATGGGGCTGCATCTGCTACCGGTGTCAAAGCAATGATTCTTCAACATCAACTTCGTTGGACTGGTCATGTTGTTCAGATGCCTGATGATCATCTTCCAAAGCAACTACTCTATTCCGAACTTAAAAATGGAAAGTGTAATGCTGGTGGTCAACAAAAGGGGTTTAAAGACTCTCTCAAGGCAAATCTAAACCGATGTAGTATAAACACCGACAACTGGGAAACACTGGCCTGCAAGCACACCAATTGGAGAACAGCCTTTACCAAAGGTGTCATGGGTTTTGAAGATGCTCAAACTCAGGACGCAAGGGAGAAACGTGCTAAGAAGAAGGCACGCTTGGCAAACCCTCACCGTGGTCAACTCCCACTCCCAACCTATGTCCCCACTGTGGAAGGATGTGTGGATCCAGAACTGGCCTCCACAGTCACTTTCGGACTCACTGTTAAGACTGTGTTCATGGAAGACAATCTTACTCGGCTACGAGAGATCGTCAAAGAAGAAGAAGCATCTGCTACTGACCACCCCATAGCCTCAGCCTGGAAGTGTTTTCTCCCAGTGGAGTTGCCTACACTTATCAAACAAATGCTGAGGAGAGAAGCATCCTAGGAGTTATGCCATGGGGAGAGAAGCCTTGCTCTACGCCTGGCACCCACATTTTAAGACCTTATGAGGAACGGTTGAAGAAGCTGGCTATGTTTAGCCTGAGAGAGGAAGAGATATGAGAGCCATCTTCGGATATCTCAAGTGCTGACACATGGAAGAGGGAACAAGCTTGTTTTCTCCTGCTCTGGAAGGTAGGACTCGAACCAATGGCTTCAAGCTCCAAGAAAGGAGATTCCGACTACACATCAGGAAGCACTTTCTGACGGTAGGAGCTGTTTGACAGTGGAACCATCTCCCTCTGGAGGTTGTGGACTCTGCTTCCTTGGAGGCTTTTAAGCAGAGGTTGGACGGCCATCTGTCATGGATGCTTTAGGTGAGATTCCTGCAGTGCAGGCTGGGTTGGACTAGATGACCTTTGGGATCCCTTCCAACTCTACAATTCTACGATTCTATGACCCTCACCCACAATGGCCCTTTTGGCACTTAAAATAGTTTGGACCCCACCCCATCCACAGGTCCATGCCACAATCTTATCTGCTTCATGTATTTACAACCCGCACCTTCGTAAAGTGTATCAAGGCAGCTTACAACATTTGAAAGGTAAGGAAAAACGGTCCGCAAATATCCACAAAATGCCATTATGAACGTCAGTAGGCACTGCTTGGTTAAACAGAGAAAATTACCGTATTTTTTGCTCTATAAGACTCACTTTTTCCCTCCTAAAAAGTAAGGGGAAATGTGTGTGCGTCTTATGGAACGAATGCAGGCTGCGCAGCTATCACAGAAGCCAGAACAGAAGAGGGATTGCTGCTTTCACTGCGCAGCGATCCCTCTTGCTGTTCTGGCTTCTGAGATTCAGAATATTTTTTTTCTTGTTTTCCTCCTCCAAAAACTAGGTGCGTCTTATGGTCTGGTGCGTCTTATAGAGCGGAAAATACGGTATGTTGTGAAGGCCTATCTAAGCAATGCAGTTTTCAGAAGGGTGGTTCCTGCCGAAACCCTAGTGGCAGGGAGTTCCACAGGGCAGCGCTTGTCACACCAAAGGCTTGCTCCACAGTGAAGGCCAACTGAACCTCAGGAGTGTGAGAGAGCTCTTTGGATCTCCCGGGAGATGCAAAGAGCATCCAATGACTATAATATCAACAGATATCACAAATAAGACACTGTACACAGAGAGAGCTTTGAACATCCATCTCACCTCAAGCCACGGTTTTTGAAGACATTGAGCCAAGACTCACCAAGTGATATGGCAGCGAGTAATGAGATTATCTATACACACACATATGAATCAGCCCTGAGCAAAGATGCAAGGTGACATTCGCTGTGCTCTGAGAAGTGTGGTGCGTTACTAACGTCATCCGACGTGAAATTAAGAAACAAAACAGCATAAGAAATGTGGGCAGGTAACTGCACGTTTGGTTTATTCCTCAAATAAAAAACAAAAACACCTGAAAAACCGTCTCTCGTTATTTCTTTTTAATCAACCGTCACATTCACGCATCCGGACTCCCATCATATTTACATGTCAGCTAAAAATCGTGACTTCCTGTGAACAAGTGAGTCACAACTGTCTCACACATATATGGATTCATGTCGGGAGGAAACAAACCCACAATTCCTGGCTTGCTGTTATCTCCAAGTCAATGCTTGTAGCTTGTTCTCGCTCCCCAAAAAACCACAATTTGTTCCGCCAGCAAGGAGGAGCCAAACCGCCCATTATGGTGGATGTGTGTTAACTGAGACTTATACCCATGACATGTGAACTAGGCTTCCGGAACATTGGACAGCTGTTGCGTGGCAAGACCCTCAAGCCGACCCCCCATTAAGATAAATAAATTCACACGGACACGGATATTTTGTTTAAGGTTTCTGGGCAAAAATTTGGCCACAACTTTATTGATTACAGAAATGAGAGCGGTATTGGCTTAGGCTATATCTGACTCCTGCCCCCTTTGCAGGAAGTCTGTAAGGGTAAACCACCCAAAGGGAAATTGGTTCGGAGGAACCCGCCTGCATTTCCCCTGGTGTTCCCAGAGGCCTGGCATGGCCCTAGCCCCTTAAGCGGACTTCGGACAGGAACCAGGCCCTGGATTCCTTTAACGGAATACCCTTGACACTGGAGGAGCAGATGATGGCCGACCTCCCCTCCCCCATTCAACCATAAGCCAATGCCTAACCGCCAAACCTTACAAAGTTGTGACGATTGCTAAGAGGGAGGCAAAAACCAAGTGGCCCGTGCCAATTTGCCAAATGGAAACATTCCTACCCGGCCCCCGGCAACCAACCAAAGTCCAAAGCAAGGCCAAAGCCTTGTGACATGTCGTGCTTTATACTTTCCCCCACTATCACCCTTTGACATGACTGGGCAATAGCCCTGGGTAATTGTGGTGCCACCCCGGCGTGCGTGCGATAGCTCCACCCACGCCAGGGTGGGGGGGACCAGGTTGAGAGCCTGCCCGCAACCAGGACCATCTATTAAGATGATCCCAGCTCCCGTTGCTCGGTCCCAGCTCCTGCCCGCCTAGCAGTTCAAAAGCACGTCAAAGTGCAAGTAGATAAATAGGTACCACTCCGGCGGGAAAGTAAACGGCATTTCCGTGCGCTGCTCTGGTTCACCAAAAGCGGCTTAGTCATGCTGGCCACATGACCCAGAAGCTGTACACCGGCTCCCTCGGCCAGTAAAGCGAGATGAGCGCTGCAAGCCCAGAGTTGGCCACGACTGGACCTAATGGTCAGGGGTCCCTTTACCTTTATCTCTCACCCTCTGTGATAGCCCAGAATAAGAGAAGTCTCACTTTCAGATAAACAACTCCTTTTCCATCTCTTGCAGCCTTCTGCAGATCACAAGTCCCATCTCCTTTGCAATCGACATGGTTCCTGAGTAGCATGTGCCCAGCGCCTCAGAAACCCGCCCCACCTGTTGCTTGGTCTGCCTACCTAAATGCTAAAGGCAAACTAGGGACGCAGGTGGCGCTGTGGTCTAAAACCACTGAGCCTCTTGGGCCTGCCGATAGGAAGGTCGGCGGTTCAAATCCCCGCGACGGGGTGAGCTCCCATTGTTTTGTCCCAGCTCCTGCCAACCTAGCAGTTTGAAAGCACATCAGTGCAAGTAGATAAATAGGTACCTCTGTGGTGGGAAGGTAAATGCTGTTTCCGTGCGCTCCAGTTTCCGTCACGGTGTCCTGTTGCGCCAGAAGCAGTTTAGTCATTCTGGCCACATGACCCGGAAAGTTATCTGTGGCAACTAGACTATATACCTGAGTTTCTCTCACCGTTCATTAACAACAAATACTGATTTAATAAACACATATCAGTACAGTCCCAAATTTAATTATTTTATGTAAGCTGCTTTGGAGATCCATCTGGGCCACGAGGCAAGGTAGAAATATTTAATGGAATAAAACAGGAAACCCTCTTGTGCAAAGGAGCCTTTATAGGGTCAAGGTCAGGAGTCCTGTAAAAGTGTTCCCTGATCTATTTTTAGGGTGCAAAGGGATCCCAACAATTAAGAGAAAGCCCTTCAGGGAAGCTGCAAAAGGATGTGACTCAACTCGATTTAGCACAGCAGGAGAGCAATAGCAACAGTGGCGTCTCAGTGCTTTTTTTTAAAAAAATAAAATCTCTCAAGTCTTCCCACAAACATCCTACACACAGTCTATTTCGGTGTTCAAAATCTAGAACTTTTCCCTATACAGATTATTAAGAGTCATCCTAGCTTATATAAAACATTCATAGGAAGCCATTCAGATATCTGAGAACACCATTCATCTCGTCTATAACAGAGTTGGTCCAATGTCCATGCAACTGAATCACTGGTTGTACTAGACAAGCAATTTTTTCTTTTAAATGATATATCCTCTTCTTATTACTGTACGTGGTGGCGTATTTGCTCCCTCTATTTCCCCTTTACCTTCTGAAATAGCTTTTTTTTTGAAAAAAAAAAGGCGGTTGACCTTTTAACATTAAAACTGTCCTACGGAACTCATGTGATGACATGTGGTTTAAATAACCCATCTTTGGCTCTTTTATCCTTTTAATAGCACCCAAGTGACAAGCCGGATAAGTGATGAAATTCAGCCATTTCCAGCCTCAAAAGGAAATGGGGGCGGGGAGGAAAAGTTCAAATTTCCACATATCATAACAGCAAAATAATAATAATCAGGACTTCTACACTTTGGGTATGGACTGCTAGGTTTTTATATACGGACGTTGCTGTTCTGATCCTAAAACGATTTTTGTTTCTGCCAGAAGCACAATACAGCACAAATCTCTAACAGACACAACGACTGAGCTGAATTTTAGACTGAAAACCAGTACAGTGGTACCTTGGTTCTCAAATGGCTTAGCAGTCGAACAAATCGGCTCCCGAACGCCGAACACCCGGAAGCAAGTGTTCTGGTTTGTGAATGTTTTTTGGAAGCCGAACGTCCGACGCGGCTTCCGCTTGAGTGCAGGAAGCTCCTGCAGCCAATCGGAAGCTGCGTCTTGGTTTTCGAACAGTTTCTGGAGTCGAATGGACTTTCGGAATGGATTAAGTTCGAAAACCAAGGTACCGCTGTATACGGCCCAGTTCCACCCATTGTCACGAATACAAAATGATACATGTGTTTCATGTATTTTGAAGCACATAGATCATATTCAGAAGAAATACAGTGGTACCTCGGGTTACATACGGTTCAGGTTACATACGCTTCAGTTTACAGACTCTGCTAACCCAGAAATAGTGCTTCAGGTTAAGAACTTTGCATCAGGATGAGAACAGAAATCGTGCTCCGGCGGCGCGGCGGCGGCAGGAGGCCCCATTAGCTAAAGTGGTGCATCAGGTTAAAAACAGTTTCAGGTTAAGTACGGACCTCTGGAACGAATTAAGTACTTAACCCGAGGTACCACTGTACTGAAGACAGAAGGAATTTTCGCTCCCCCAAGGTAAGGTCCTGGTGGTACAACCTGTAGAAGTCTAGGTTTGGTTGTCACTGCAGGATGAGAAGGGCACCAGTGCTAGTCAGCTCTTGGATTTCGGCAGCAGCTGCCAAAGCCATTGTCGGCTGAGCCATGCCAAGGCAAATCACTTGCATTCTGGCAACAGCAGCACACTCTGTTGTGTTAACAGCGGGAAGCAGAGACTCGCAGTGGAGTCTTCGAGTCACATGCCTGAGCACTGCTTTGCCACTGCTGTGCAGCACCGAGACATGCCAAAACTCTCAGACGTGTCAACCAAGAAATACACAGAGGCCGTGCGCGCGCACAGGCAATGGGCAACACAATACTATCCACACAACAAGCAAGATTGGCTAAGAGACAAAGACAGGCCCAGCAGTGTTAGAAACTCACAATATATAAGCTAGGTGACAAATAGCTCCTTTAACCAAAGGTTGCAGTCACCAAAATGGAATATCTAGTTGCTATTTTGGGGCAAGACGGCTATACAGTGGTACCTCTGGTTATGTACTTAATTCATTCCGGAGGTCCGTTCTTAACCTGAAACTGTTCTTAACCTGAAGCACCACTTTAGCTAATGGGGCCTCCTGCTGCCGCCGCATCGCCGGAGCACAATTTCTGTTCTCATCCTGAAGCAAAGTTCTTAACCCGAGGTACTATTTCTGGGTTAGCGGAGTCTGTAACCTGAAGCGTATGTAACCTGAGGTACCGATGTAAAGTCTTATTTTTCAAACGATGACTGTGACTGAGTCTCAGTTAAACATCTGGCTAGTTCAGATGACAACACTGAACTAGGTGAGACCACTTAAAAGAAGAAAGGTCACTGGAACCTGGGGCAGTCAATATATATTGACCAACTCCAGCCTCTTTCTCCGAATGGTGACCACTCCTGGCTCAAGGTGCACAGAAAAGGCATTTTGCTTCCACAAATTTAGTCTGATTGTGCAGACAAAACATAACTGATAGAATTCTACAGGATGTGGGATTAGTGTGTGAAATCAGTCCAGATCCGCCGAATCAACCCTGGCGATCAATGGGGTGACAGATGTCGCAGCCAGATCGCCCTCACATCTTCTTTCTTTTTTCTTCATTTAGTGAATTGGAGTTTGGATAATTTTTTCTTTTTTTAGATGCTTACTTACCTTGTGATGTTGATGGGAGAATAAGGTTTAAATGGATTAAGGTAAATAAGTGAGTAAGCAGTGAAAGATGGGAAGAATCTGCTGATCTGATTAATAACTGGAATACAAAAAGGGAGGTGGGAGGAGGCCGAGGAAATAAGTTATTGAAAGAGGGAATTTGAAAAATTGAAATTTTTTCTTTTTGAATGTTCTTGTTTTTTGTTCTCTTTTTGCGTTGGTGGGGTGGAGGGAGGGTGTTTTTTTAGGTATTTTGGGGTTTTTGCTTTTTCTCTTTTTTCCTCTCTTTCCTTTTTCTATCTTGTTGTATTTGGTTTTGTTGTTCTTGTAACTTTGTTTTTGCATTTGTGGAAAACCTAATAAATATTATTTAAAAAAAAAAAAGAAATCAGTCCAGATCCAATGGTCCCCAGATGGTGGAGACGCCAGGAGTCATCCTGGAACCCAGGATCTTCACTTGATCGCAAGTGGCTGACAGGTGCAAAATGCACCTGGCACCTGGCTAGTTTTGAACACTGGGGCCGAGGGTCACACAGTGAGCTTTTCAATAGATGTACCGTATTGGCCCGAATATAAGCCACACCCACAAATAAGCCACAACTTTAAAATTCGGCAGCTTGGAGGAGGCTTGGGAGCCACGGACGGGACTGGCACTGTTACCCGGCACTCCTGGGCTGCTTCCAGGGGCGGGGAGCCACGCCACTTTGCCAGCAGCGTAAGGTCGTGAATATAAGCCGCACTTTACTTTTTCACGATCGGAATTCGGGGGGGGGGGGAGTGTGGCTTATATTCGGGCCAATATGGTACTCACGTTACGACCTTCCAATGTCAAGTTCCTGTCAAAGTTCTTCCTTTTAAGAGGACCTTAACATAAATGTGGGTTATCTCCCGCTTGGACTACTGCAATGCGCTCTACGTGGGGCTACCTTTGAAGGTGACTCGGAAACTACAACTAATCCAGAATGCGGCAGCTAGACTGGTGACTGGGGGCGGCCGCCGATACCATATAACACCGGTCTTGAAAGACCTACATTGGCTGCCAGTACGTTTCCGAGCACAATTCAAAGTGTTGGTGCTGACCTTGAAAGCCCTAAATGGCCTCGGTCCAGTATACCTGAAGGAGCGTCTCCACCCCCATCGTTCTGGGCTTTCATGTATGAGGGATCGTTGGGCTTTCATGTATGAGGGATGCAGGTGGTGCTGTGGTCCAAACCACTGAGCCTCTTGGGCTTGCCGATCAGAAGATTGGTGGTTCAAATCCCCGCGACGGGGTGAGCTCCCGTTGCTCGGTCCCAGCTCCTGCCAACCTAGCAGTTCAAAAGCACATCAAAGCGCAAGTAGATAAATAGGTACCACTCCATCGGGAAAGTAAACGGCGTTTCCATGCGCTGTTCTGGTTCGCCGGAAGCGGCTTATCGTGCTGGCGACATGACCCAGAAGCTGTCTGTGGACAAATGCCAGTAAAGCGAAATGAACGCCGCAACTCCTGAGTCATCTACGACTGGACCTAACAGTCAGGGGTCCTTTTACCTTTTCATGTATGAATTGCTCGCTTTGATAACAAAGCGGCCAAATAAATGTACGCTGGTTTTGAGAAAATTCAGCTTTAAAAGGCAAGAGCCAGTCAACCACTCACAGTTTAAAGCTGGTGCCCAACCAAGTCACACTCAGAAGATTTAAGTTAGCCGTAACTTAAGCCAGCTGTTTTCAACAGACCTGCTCCGAGTATACCATCTTCAAATGCAATCTCTAGGTTACAACTCACCTGTAAGCAAGTCCTACTGCAGTCAGCAAGGCTTACTTGCAAGTAGACATGCATAAGGTTTGCACATACCAACTTCTAATTAGGCCACTCTTTCCACAACCGACGACATTTAGACTTTCTTCTTGGCCGATGCGAGGGCAGACATGGAATTTGAGAAGCTTTGTCTTCTTAGCAGAAGTACCTAGCCACTTCCTTACCCACAAAACCCCATAGCTCATTTTCTTAGTAAAGGAATATGTGTTTCACTTCTTCTGCCTTCTTAGAAGCACCAACGTTCTTGCAGGCCTTTCTCCGGACAAATTTTATGAGCAAACCACATTAGGAAAACAGCCAGAAGGCTCTCAAGAGAGTTCGTGAGATAGAGAAATCTGAAGGTGTGAAGGCCTAGCTTATTTTCAAAACGTGCATCCACTTTGACAAGGGATTCCCACATCGTGTTTTATTTTACTTGCGTTCATCATATAGCAGCTGAATAGCAGCTTTTGGGAGGGGTGTTAGTGTGTACACTCAGCACCAATACAAACCCTCGCAGCTGCTTTCAGGCAAAGAAAAGCTATCATGGTATCGTATTATAGATCTTACACATAGTTTGGCCCCAAGACAAATCATGTAAAAGGAGAAGGCTGGATGCTAACTAAGTGCTTATAACTAGGGCTGCAAACACCCTGGACCTTTAAAACACATTCAAAGCACATCCCCCGCCTGCAAAGAATTGTGGGACCTGTAGTTTAAGGGTGCTTAGACTTGTAGTTCTGTGACAGGTAAACTACAGCTCCCATAATTCTCCTTTTTGGGGGAGGGTGCTTTGAATGTGCTTTAAAGGTCTGGTGCGTACGCAGCCTAAGTTTCAACAAAATGCTTTTTCCTCCCTTAACCAGTGCAAATACTGTGAATATTGGGCAAATACTCAGAGTAGAATCAGTGAAAGAAATTTCAGTTACTCAGGTTTGCTGATTTCAATGGGCCCACTATGACTATGATTATCCGCATTGAGATCACATTGTTATGTCGGGCTTCATAAACGTTGATGCTGAAAATATGCAAGATAAAGAAATATTACAGAGTGCATCGTTGACTCTGGGTGGGACTGGCATTCTGTCCTTCCTCATTCAGCCCAGAGTTGGCAAAACTTGAATTTTTTGCCTCCTTCCCACACACGTCGCTTGTCAAATATGCTCAGCAGATGGAAAATAAATGGAAGAGAAACGCAAGTTACTAGAATACACCTGCCACCCAACTCTGCTGCACACAGAAAGTCTTAAAATAAACATATTAGGGTGTTGCTGTTTTTCTTCCTTGCAACCAACACGCCTGCAAAGTGCCACGAGGCAGATAAGTGCCCCATATGTTGTTGTTTAGTCGTGTCCGATTCTTCGTGACTCCAGGCACTCCTGTCTTCCACTGCCTCCCGCAGTTTGGTCAAACTCATGCTGGTAGCTTCGAGGACACTGTCCAACCATCTCGTCCTCTGTCGTCCCCTTCTCCTTGTGCCCTCCATCCTTCCCAACATCAGGGTCTTTTCCAGGGAGTCTTCTCTTCTCAGGAGGTAGCCAAAGTATTGGAGCCTCAGCTTCAGGATCTGTCCTTCCAGTGAGCACTCAGGGCTGATTTCCTTCAGAATGGATCGGTTTGATCTTCTTGCAGTCCATGGGATTCTCAAGAGTCTCCTCCAGCACCATAATTCAAAAGCGTCAATTCTTCGGCGATCAGCCTTCTTTATGGTCCAGCTCTCCCTTCCATACATCACTACTGGGAAAACCATAGCTTCTACTATACGTACCTTTGTTGGTAAGGTGATGTCTCTACTTTTTAAGATGCTGTCTAGGTGCCCTATATATTGTGGCTTAATTCATCCAGGCTGCTGTCTACTGCCCATCCTAGAAAGTTTGGCATCTGTTAGTATTTTCAGCAGCGTAAGTTAGAACTAGATTTAACGGGGGGAGCAGAGAAAGATTGGGGAAACTAAGAAGAGGCGAGAGGAAGTGGAATATAAAACGAACCAAGGAAGGCAAGGAAGGGAACCCCCTCAATGATTGTATTTTTGTTTTGTTTTTATTTGATTTTACAAATATAAATTTGCAACAAAACCAAGTACATATCCATATGGAGAGATTTCTCTGAATCGCAAGACTTCTCCTCATCCCCTCCATGGGTCCTATTGCGAATGTTTTCAACTGCATATTATTTCATACAGTGGTACCTCGGGTTACATATGCTTCAGGTTACATACGCTTCAGGTTACAGATTCCGCTAACCCAGAAATAGTGCTTCAGGTTAAGAACTTTGCTTCAGGATGAGAACAGAAATCGTGCTCCGGTGGCGCGGCAGCAGCAGGAGGCCCCATTAGCTAAAGTGATGCTTCAGGTTAAGAACAGTTTCAGGTTAACTACGGACCTCCGGAACGAATTAAGTGCTTACCACTGTACTCTATATTTTACATCTGTCCATATTATCCACAGTATTTGTTATATTACAAGTGACGTTAAAATACTGCTAATGTTTTCATCTGCTTACAGTGGTCTCCAAAATAAATTATAATTTTCCCCCCATTCTTTCTTGAAGTTTTTGTGTTCTTGGTCCCTGAGCTTTTGGGTCAGTTTTGCCATTTTGGCGCAGTCCAACAGCTTGGTTTACCATTCCTCTCTGGCAGGGACTTTCTCTTCTTAATGACTGTAATTTTGAATGTAATAGAATATGTGATATGTAACTCTCTCTTTTCCTATTTTCCATTACTTTCGGGTTTTTCTTCTATTGAAGATAGGGCTGAGACCCTATCTGCCTGCGGACTGCCTCGCCAGCATGGTACATGCTCTGGTTGTCTCCCGCTTGGACTACTGCAATGCGCTCTACGTGGGGGCTAGCTTTGAAGGTGACCCGGAAACTACAACTAATCCAGAATGCGGCAGCTAGACTGGTGACTGGGAGCGGCCGCCGAGACCATACATTGGCTCCCAGTACGTTTCCGAGCACAATTCAAAGTGTTGGTGCTGACCTTTAAAGCCCTAAACGGCCTCGGTCCAGTATATCTGAAGGAGCGTCTCCACCTCCATCGTTCTGCCCGGACACTGAGGTCCAGCTCTGAGGGCCTTCTGGCCATTCCCTCACTGCGAGAGGCCAAGTTACAGGGAACCAGGC
Source organism: Podarcis tiliguerta (assembly GCF_965153285.1). Lineage (NCBI taxonomy): Eukaryota > Metazoa > Chordata > Lepidosauria > Squamata > Lacertidae > Podarcis > Podarcis tiliguerta. The sequence goes on along the minus strand of NC_139543.1, from coordinate 10,382,469 downwards.
AGAGGGCCTTCTCGGTAGTGGCGCCCGCCCTGTGGAACGCCCTCCCATCAGATGTCAAAGCGATAAACAACTACCTGACATTCAGAAGACATCTGAAGGCAGCCCTGTTCAGGGAAGTTTTTAATATGTGACATTTTAGTGTATTTTTCATCTTTGTTGGAAGCCTCCCAGAGTGGCTGGGGAAACCCAGCCAGATGGGTGGGGTACAAATAATAAATTATTATTATTATTATTATGAAATGTATCAGAAAATGGAGTTTAGCATCTACATGTGGGGCGGGGAAAATCTCTGGTGCTTGTTAGCTTCAAGATGAGACAGCTACCCACTCTTGCCTGTAGGAAGGTAGACAAGCTCTGCTTGGAGCATGCAAATGAACCAGAATCAAGTTAGTGCCATTCTCCTCCTGCCTGGTCAAGGCTGACTTCTATCAGCTGGGCCCTTCGCCAGTTGAGGTAATCGATGTGTCCCCTCAGGGAAGGCAGGACGCCAGATGGATGCTAATCTGCAGTCATTTGGAACCTACTCAAAACTCGATGCCAATTCCCCCGTCAGTTATCAATCTATTTCTCTTTTCTGGGGAAGATTTTCAAGCAGGTGGTCATTACGCAGCTCCAGACACCAGTTCAGGCAATACTGTCCCTCTGGTGCCAGATATTCTGGCGTTCAACCAGCTATCCATCCATTGATCCAACTGGTCCTATAAGGTCACCCTACAGTCTTTGCTAATAGGGACGTGGGTGGCGCTGTGGTCTAAACCACTGAGCCTCCTGGGCTTGCCGATCGGAAGGTCAGCGGTTCAAATACCTGCGATGGGGTAGTTTGCAATTGGCGCAGGCGCCCCGGAAACAATAGCCGTCGGCCGCATCAGACGTTCAGCTTCTGAAAAACGTTCAAAAACCGGAACACTTACTGCCAGGTTTACAGTGTTTCGGTTCCAAGTTGTTTGAGCACCAAGGCATTTAAGAACCAAGGTATCACTGTACTAGATACACTCAAATGATCCTACATACCAAGAGACAAACATATAGCACCAATAAATTCAATGCAGTCGTTCCTCCCCCCGCCACCCCCCCCCCCCAGATCTCAAAAGAAGAGGTACGTCACCGGCATGGATCATAAGGCAGCTAAGCTATAAAATAGTAAAACAGCAGTTATTTATTCCAGGCAGTGTAAAAAATTAATGGATTAAAAGCACAGGGTGCAAACCCACTATGAAAAGAGCGTTTAGAAAATGAAAAGAAAGAGGCTCTTATAAACAATGGGGTGGGACAATAAGAGGAACAAAATAATTCTGGCCAGACTGGTCATGCAAAAGCAATTTTGCACGGGACAAAATTAAAGAAAGCAGAACACAAACTCTGGCAGATTCCATGATGCACGACTATGATCACTGGTCTATAGAAAGAAAAAAATGCCAGGGAAATCAAAGGGTCTCACTCCCAACTAAACCTCTTTGGGACTGCACTGCACATCTATGTTACACTTTCTAAATCATTTTAGTTTGCATTTATCACTGTTCTGATCCACTGGATTTTAATTGCAGGCATTTAAATGCATGTTGTCATTCATTCTGAATCTGCATGAAAAGGGGGCGAGTGGGAGAGAGAGATGGAATCCATAAATACAAGTATTGCTCTGCCCCTAAATTGCCTGCGCATAATTCTGGCATGCGCTTTCTCACTTACAGCATTAACACAGGGTAATGGAATGCAAGTAGCTTTCTTCACTGGTGCCATTCAGAACCGTTTCCAAAGGAATTTTATCTAGCAGCATTCATTTGCAGGCAGTACATAACAGCACTAAAAGCACGCTTTTAGACTATTGAAAAATCTCCATCATTAGTCAACAGGGGAAAAAATAAAACAAAAATGCTAAATGGATGCTCTTGTGGCTATGGGACCTGAAGCTCAGTTATATGAGCTGCTCTTTGTGTTCTTCCACACACAGAGTTTCAGACCTTGTGGCTACAAAAAACGAAAGTGAGCAACCGAAGAGCTTACATAGGAAGGAGACAGCGGCTGCACATTAAGCAAGGTCAGACCAATGCTACTCTTTCGATCCACGGCTTTGGTGCTGAAGCCTCTTCTGCAGAATCCCCCTAATAGTCCCCCAAATGCAGTGGTACCTTGGTTCTCAAACACCTTGGTTCTCAAATGCCTTGGTTCTCAAATGCCTTGGTTCCCAAGCGCCAAAAACCAGGAAGTAAGTGTTCCGGTTTTCAAACGTTTTTCGGAAGCCGAACGTCCGATGCGGCTGATGGCAATTGTTTCCGGGGCACCTGTACCAATCAAAGGCTGCTCCTTGGTTTTCAAACATTTCGGAAGTCAAACAGACTTCCGGAACGGATTAAGTTTGGTGCACTTTTTTTGCTATTTGTTTTATGTTTTTGAGGCTTTTCCTGTCAATTTGTTATTGTGATTCGTTTTATGGATCAAAGGCCTCGTTAGATAGCAAAATTCATGTTAGATTGCTGTTTTAGGGTTGCTTTTAAAAGTCTGGAATGGAAATAACCATTTTGCATTACTTTCCATGGGAAAGTGCGCCTTGGTTTTGGAACGCTTTGGTTTGGGAACAGACTTCCAGAACGGATTAAGTTTGAGAACTAAGGTACCACTGTACGAATCCCCCGAATCTGAACACTTGTATGCACAAGTGTTAAAATGATTATGTGTGTATATATATATAGGAAGGACCCTGAGGGTAATCTAGTCCAAACTCCTGCAATGAAAGAATCTCAACTAGATTATTGACGACAGATGGCCATCCAACCTCTGCTTAAAAACCTCCAAGAAAGCAGAGCCCACCACCTTCCAGGGGAGACCATTCCACTGCTGAACAGCTCTTACTGTCAGACAGTTTTTCCGTTATGTTTAGTCGGAATCTCTTTTCTTGAAACTTGAAGCCGCTGGTTCCAGACTAAAACACACACGTGAATTTCCTGGATGCCAAGATCCAAGTCTGGGGCAAGTACTCTGGTGAGAGAACCAGAGCGGTGGTGGTTTGAAGTCACAAAACATGGAAATACAGTGGTACCTCTGGTTGCAAAAGGGATCCGTTCCGGAGGCCCATTCGCAACCTGAAAAGAACGCAACCCACATCTGCGCACGCCAGGGTCGTGATTTGCCGCTTCTGCGCCTGCGCGTGACGTCGTTTTGCGCGTCTGCGCATGCGTGAGCGGCGAAACCCGGAAACAACCCTTTCCTGTACTTCTGGGTCGCTGCGGGATGCAACCTGAAAACGCGCAACCTGAAGCAAACATAACATGAGGTATGACTGTGTAGGCCGTAAGACCTTCAAAGTATACCTTTTCAAGTTATTTCCAAAGTTCTCCTCTTTTAATCAGGAAGAAGAAGAAGAAGAGGAAGAAGAAGAAGAAGAGGAAGAAGAAGAAGAAGAAGAAGAAGAAGACTTGTTTAACTGACATGTCTGCTCCACCCCTCAACCCAGAGGCTAGAGTCACCTACAACAGTGTCTGTGTGACGTGAGCAAAGGCTTGAGGCGGCAGAAGCTTAGTAGCAAAAGCTCTACTCATCTGGCAGGCCACCTTGCACACAGCATTCGAGAACAACACAACTGCATTCAGTCTTGCCTCATGAGCCCTTTGCGGCCTTCTTATCTAAGGGGGAAAGATATAGGGAGCAGCTCAGCTATGCAAATGCAGCTGTGACGCCCAGTTTCACTGTGACACCCAGTTGCAACAAGCTGGGCCCCTGGCATGACACATCTGTTCAGGAGATGCAACAGCTAGTGGTTGAAGCAGAAGAAATAGCCATGGGACTGGAGGGCAGAGAAGAGACCCTGGAAATCCCCCCCACTTCACAACTGGAAGCAAAGGGCCCTTGCGCCTGCCATTGCTAGGAGACGGCTCCGTGCTGCGATTTTAGTTATTTAATGAACGAATTTGCATACGGGCCTTCACCCAAAGATCTCAGGGTGGGTGACAGTCTAAAAATGCAAAATTAAAGCGCTAAGCAAGAACAGAAACAAAAGAACCCCATAACCCCCACACGCAAACAGTTTCAGAAAAGATGGACAGCCATTTTTACAGAGTTGTGAATGGTTCCAGGGAATCTTTGATCGGCATGCCATTTCTAATCCCCCAATCATACTGTATCTCAGACTTAAAAGTGTCACGTTGCACCCAATTCTTGCTTTCTGCAGTGGACCTTAAGGGGACGCGGGTGGCGCTGTGGTCTAAACCACTGAGCCTAGGGCTTGCCGATCGGAAGGTCGGCGGTTCGAATCCCCGCGACGGGGTGAGCTCCCGTTGCCCGGCCCCAGCTCCTGCCAACCTAGCAGTTCGAAAGCACGTCAAAGTGCGAGTAGATAAATAGGTACCACTCCAGCGGGAAGGTAAACAGGCGTTTCCGTGCGCTGCTCTGGTTTCGCCAGAAGCGGTTTAGTCATGCTGGCCCCGTGACCCGGAAAAACTGTCTGCGGAAGTGGACAAACACCGACTCCCTCAGCCTGTAATGCGAGATGAGCGCCGCAACCCCAGAGCCGCTTGCGACTGGACTTAGCTGTCAGGGATCCCTTTACCTTTACCGTGGACCCTGTAGTCATGGACCTCCTAGATCGTGGGTAGGCAAACTAAGGCCCGGGGGCTGGATCCGGCCCAATCGCATTCTAATTCTGGCCCACCGACAGTCCGGGAATCAGTGTGTTTTTACATGAGTAGACTGTGTCCTTTTATTCAAAATGCATCTCTGGGTTATTTGTGGGGCATAGGAATTTGTTCTTTTTTCTTTTCCCCCAAAAAATATAGTCCGGCCCCCCACAAGGTCTGAGGGACAGTCAGCCCCCTGCTGAAAAAGTTTGCTGACCCCTGTCCCAGATCTTTTCCGCTCTCTTCCAGATCTGCTGGCTAAGCTATAGAGTAGCTTCTATGGCTTCATTCATTTCTGAAACGTTTCTGGCACAAAAGGTATTGACCCTATTTCCCGGCTCTCCGCTTTCAAAAACGCCACGTTCTTATTGATTCTGGAAGAGAACCAGTGGACTGAGTGGTATCATTCCTAAGTATTCTCATGACACTTGTGTCCCAGCTGTTGGCAATGACATTGACAATGACTTGAATTTATTATGACTAAATATTGGTTCTGCTGCTCTAGAGTGGATGGATGGATGGATAGACAGACAGACAGACAGATGGATAGATGATAGATAGATATAGATAGATAAATAGATAGATAGATAGATAGATAGATGATAGATATAGATGATAGAAAGATAGATAGATGATAGATGATAGATGATAGATAGATGATAGATAGATGATAGATAGATGATAGATAGATAGATGATAGAGATAGAGATAGATGATAGATAGATAGATAGATAGATAGATATAGATAGATATAGATGATAGATAGACACATACACACACACACCATTTAATTACTATACTTCATGTGATGATTGGTGTGGCCAATCTTCCACAGATTTAGTATCAGAGAAGGAGCTCTCGGCCACACCCAATCTCACCTCAAACAACCCTTGCCAGCTTGTTTGCAGTCAGCCATCAGTCACCAAGCACTGAGTAATAGTGACATGCAGGTGTAAAGGAGCTGCATGTGAACCTTCCATATCAACAAGCAGTCGTGAAAAGGCTGCAGGGAACAAGCCATTTTCAGAACGCCGCTACTTCTTTCAGGAGACAAAAGGGCACAAGTGAAGGAGTGTGTTTATTCTATGGGACACACAACCTGGTGCCTCCTGAATTCCATCATCTCTTGACCCACTGGCCATGCTGGCGTGGACCAATGGGTGTTGTAGTCCAATGCATCTGAAGGGCTTCAGGTTGCCTACTATAAAGATTCAACCAAAGAGTTGAAGGACTCCCACATTGTAACAGAATGTGTGGCACATCTCATAGGCCTGCAAAATGTACAGTCTTATCAAGCTGAATACAGCCCCTGTAAATAAACCTTCGATCTCATCACACGCCTAAGGGGATTGTCAAGAACCTGGAAGGCATGGAAACATGGCTGGCGGGCTGGATTTGGCTTGATCCTTCGCAAAGCACATAGGCTTTGGGCACAAGATTATTTGCAACAAGAGAAGATTCTTGGAATGTGCCACCACCCTCAGATTATGTCAAGATGGAAGTGTGGTGGTACAATATAGTGCATTAGCAATTGCTAATTCTCTCTTGAAGATCTTACGGCATGACAAGGAAAAGCAAAGGGCCTGATCCCTCCCTCTCCCATCCACCTGCCTGGCCCTGTGCTAGCCGTAAACTCTCAATCCCAGTTCATTAGGTTCATTAAAGGGACCCCTGACCATTAGGTCCAGTCGTGGCTGACTCTGGGGTTGCAGCACTCTTCTCGCTTTATTGGCCGAGGGAGCCAGCATACAGCTTCCAGGTCATGTGGCCAGCATGACTAAGCCGCTTCTGGCGAACCAGAGCAGCGCACAGAAACACCGTTTTACCTTCCCACTGGAGTGGTACCTATTTATCTACTTGCACTTTGACGTGCTTTTGAACTGCTAGGTGGGCAGGAGCAGGGACCAAGCAACGGGAGCTCACCCTGTCGCGGGGATTCGAACCGTCGACCTTCTGATCGGCAAGTCCTAGGCTCTGTGGTTTAACCCACAGCGCCACCCGCATCCCTTAAAGCAGTACAAAAGAACTGTCTAGTGATGGTGGGGGGTGGGCGGCAAATTTTCCAGCACTGTGTTTTTCCCGTGAACATTTTTCCATTGCTTAAGTTCATCGGTAACAAACAGATGTCGACTGCAAATACAGTATTAGACAAGCTTGGTGGTCGCAAAGATTTTTAGCTTTGCTTACTCGGTACAAGTAAAACGTAACGAACTACGTCATAGAGCTCTCCGAGGCACCATAACAACATCCTATGCAAACTGCCCTCATTTCCAGAAAACCAACATCACTGGGGAAGCCAAAGGCATTTTCTTCTTGGGAATGCTCCATTTGACAGATATTAAGAACCCTGCACCAAAGCAGCCTTTGTGAGAAACAGACAGAACCCCACAAAACTGTGCTCTTATTCTCACTGGGGGATTTTGCGTTGTGTTTTTATTTTGCAGGTGCAGGAGCACAGTATGACCTGGTATAAATAAGACAGTTTTTATACTCATCCCTCGAGAACAGCACTGTCTACTCTGACTAAAACCAGCTCTCCAGAATCTCAGGCAGAGATTCTTCTCCATTACGTGCCACTTCATACACACACATGCGTGCAACACACACTTTGGCCCTTCAGAGAAAGAACCTATGGGGTGGTTGTCTAGCAGAGCAGGGTTGTGTGAACACTTAAATAAGAGTGGGGCGCAAATCTCCCTCCAAAGACAATGCAACGTGTTAAAATGCTTCTTCTCCAAGTTGACATCTTCTTCCGCTGCACCCGGTCACATTGTGTTATCTCCTGGTTCAACTAAGTCAACATTTTATCTCCACAAGCTATTACATAAGTGTCCATTTCCCCTTGACTCCAGAAAAGAACACAGGCTCCAAAGAAAAAGCTCAAAGGAATCCAGCAGCGGCAGGGGACTCACATGATCGCAACGTGTAAAAGGAAGGATTAGGGAAAACAAGACCAGCAAGATTTAATACGCAGCTTTCCAAACCGGCTTCCCCCCATCAGGGACACTTTTTCCCCAGCTTTCTGTACAGCACTGCAATTTTGAAACTAACACTGTACTAACCATGGGTAGAGAACCTGCAAGTCATGGGTAGGCAAACTAAGGCCCGGGGGCCCGGATCCGGCCCAATCGCCTTCTCAATCCGGCCCATGGGCAGTCCAGGAATCAGCGTGTTTTTACATGAGTAGAATGTGTGCTTTTATTTAAAATACATCTCTGGGTTATTTGTGGGGCACAGGAATTCGTTCACTTTCCCCCCTTCAAAATATAGTCCGGCCCCCCACAAGGTCTGAGGGACAGTGGACCGGCCCCTTGCTGCAAAAGGTTGCTGACCCCTGCTGCAAGTCCTCTGTATGCGTTCCTATTCCAATTCCCATCAGTCCCAGCCAGCAAGGTCAATGGTCAGAGAAGTTAAAGAGCTGTGATCCTACAAGGTCTGAACACAACTTCCTCATCCCGGCCCCTCGCTACAGTGCCACAGGTCCAAGAATTGTCGCCAATGTGTAGAAAGCACCATTTCAGCCCTAAACCCTGGCAGGCTGGGCAGGATTAAGTAGCCTTTCTCAAACTTGGGTACCCAGGTGTTGTTGGACTACTACTCCCATCATCCCCAGCTACCAGGGCCAGTGCTCATGGATGATGGGAGTTGTAGTCCCAAAAAATCTCTGAAGAGCCAAGTTTGAGAAAGGCTGAATTAGGCAAGCCCATGGTGCTGCAAGGAGTGTATCTGCTCATCATGCTGGGAGTTGACCAGGAAAATAAATGTGTCCCACCAACTTTAATTGAGCAAAAGACTCCGGGCAAGTAAGACAATTATTTAAAGCTTCTAGATTAATCTAGCTGCTAGGGCCTGCGTCTCACTTGCTGTGGTTCTTTGCTTGACCACCAGGCAAGAGCAGAGGAGTCTCTATTTAAAATTGACCGTGCGAATGCAAAGGAGTCTATCCTGTCTTTTAACTGGTAGACAGAAGGTCTGTTCACTCTTATGGGAACAAAACATACAACAAAGACATGCCAACTATGAGGCTGAAGAATGTAGGAACTCAGTTTCAACCCAACAAGTCTGCTAGGAACTCTATCAGCAATCCACTCAGAACTTTTTCTTTAGATCAAGGCAGAGTATGGAACTGTGTTTTAGAAGAACTTTGTGCAGACAGTGTTTGTGATGGAAAACCTATCCACTGTGTGAACTTAATGGAGATCTGTTAAGAGTGCTCTACTGTATAAGAAGACATTTAAAAAAAACACACCAATAACCGCAAAAGGGCATTACAAAGAACGTCATCCACCAAAGGTTCAAGCAAAATCCTCTCCATTAGTGTGCGTACACACACACACACACACACACACACAAATAAATTGTTCAGTCTGTAATCATGTGACTACATCTGGCAAGAGGGATCAAGCAGCTCAAGCTTGCTAATAACTGTTAATTATGTGTGACGTTAGTATTCCACTCCTCCTCCAATAAGGCTGAAAGATCACAACAACCTTGTGAAGTAGGGAAGGCAAACCAGCAGTGGTTCTGCCCAAGGCCAATGAGCAGCCTCCATTCATGAGTGCATCCAGAATCCGTCCAGCTATCAGGGGATACAAGGGAGAATAGGAGGGATCACTTATCTACAAAAGGCATTTACAACTTTGATATCCAGCTCACAGGACACTGTTCTCTTAAGTCACTGGCTCATAGGCAAGATTCTGCCATCACGTACAAGCTGTGGCAAAAAAAGTCCCCTTGATACTAATGCGGAGAGGGACGATGTCACACCCCATGGGGAAACGAAGCAAAGCAAAATGCAACTTTTAATGAAAGGGCACGCCAGCCTTTCGTGTTGCATGGGGAGCGGAGGAGAAGGCAGGCAGGGATCAGACCCCTTCGACCAGGAGCGAAATCGAAATAAACCAAAGCGCCACTGACCACAGCATGCCTTCCCTGACACAGATTGAATCTCTCTAACAAGTAAACAATTCCCATGCAACCCACAAGAGTGTCCTCCCTCATCTTATTCCCTGGAGCAAAATTCAAAATAACCCCACATCTACCACCAGCCCTTTACACACACACACACACACACACACACACACACACTTAACCCTTCCTATTCCAGAAGAGCACAACCTTATTAACCACATGGCAAAGCAAGGAAAAACAATATCACAGAAGAGGGGGGGGGGACAACTGAGAGGCACAAAATATGGACAAAAGGCAATATTATTATTATTATTAATACCCCACCTATCTGGTTGGGTTTCCCCAGCCACTCAGGGCAGCTTACAGCACATAAAAACCAGCGCCTCCACTAAAAGGAGAAGAAATGGCATTCCCTCCTGAAAACTGTATCATCTCTCTGGCCAAGATATTGTCCATCATTCCTACAGGGGTTCAGGAATGTAATTATTTCTAAAGAGGATGGTGGGGAGGCGGAAACTCAGCCATAGGCAAGGCATAAGCGACAATAGTAACAAGGGGAAAGGAAGACTATATGGCTGAGAAGAGGTCAAAGGAGAAGGAAAACAGAAAAGCGGTTCCCAGGAAACCGATGAAGCTCCTTGCTTCCGACAGAAAGAAAGAAAGAAGATTCAATCCTCTGGAAAAACCGAGGCTTTTTTTTTTTAGATGGTTAGGAATGGGGTCTCCCCTCCCCAACCTTAATAATGGAGGAAATGGAAGAAAAAGGGAGCGTAGCAGCGGATTAGAAAGGCTTAGCCGAGAGCCGTGCGTAAAAGCAGGGGGTGGGGATTGCTTCCTTGAGCCGACCTAAGGAACTTCGGGAGACCCACAGAGCGAGTGGGGCGATCCCAAGACAGATGTGGGGATAAGAGTCAGTCGGAGGGGGAAGGAGGGGGGGTCTCACACCAGCAGGCTCGGTTTTGGGGGGCATTAAAATGTGGGCCTCTCCAAAACTGCCACGGTGCGCATTGGCGCTTAGGGAACAAAAGGGGGTACCAAAAAAGGGGGCTCCTTTGGGGTCGGGAAATATTATGGGATGGATGGGGAAGGGGCTGCAGGGTCCTTCCCACATCAGGAGGAGGCAAAATAAAACACAACCCAGAGAGACGTGGGTGGGATCGGCGGGCGAAAGTGGGGAACAGGAGCGCTTTGTTCCTTACCCGGCGCGCAATTCGGACCAAACTTTCATTCACGCTGCCGCTCCGGCCAGGTCCGCGCTCTCGGCTCCGGCTCCGCTTCTCCGGCTCCCGCTGCGCCACGGGACCCCTCGGCGGGGACAGCAGCAGCAGGTGCCCGCCCGCCTCGCCTCCTGCTCCGGCCGCCAGGCCCGCCGCCGCCGCCGTGCCAAGGCCGTGCCGTGCGCCCTGCGCAGCCGCCGCTGCCGTCACCGCTCGCCCCCTTCCTTCCAGCGCTCGCAGCGGCAGCATCCTCGGCGCGCAAAGGGGGCCGGCCGGCCCGCGCGCCGCTCCGCCTCCTCTCGGGTGATTGGCGAGGCCGCGCGCCTCCGCTGCGCGCCGCCGGGAGGAGGAGCTCGCCCAATGCGCGCCCGCGCGCGCGCGCTCCAAGGGACCTCTGGCTTTGGCGGGAAGGGAGCGGCGGGGGTTAGTTAGTTGCATGAGTTCTTGATCCTTTAATTAAACGGCTGTTAAGGGACGGGTAGTACCACGCATAGGAGCTAGGGGTCTTCGGTCCCCCCATAAAATATTTGAGGTGGCTGCCTCCCCCAAACTTGATGGGCGTTGCCATGCAATGCGGCGCGTGAGCCATTGTGCAGGGCGGGATTTACCTGGACACCGCCCCCCATATCCGAGCACAATTCAAAGTGCTGGTGCTGACCTTTAAAGCCCTAAACGGTCTCGGTCCAGTACACCTGAAGGAGCGTCTCCACCCACATGGTTCTGCCCGGACACTGAGGTCCAGCGCCAAGGGCCTCCTGGTGGTTCCCTCCCTGCGAAAAGGCAAGTTACAGGGAACCAAGGCAGAGGGCCTTCTCGGTAGTGGCACCTGCCCTGTGGAACGCCCTCCCACCAGCTGTCAAAGAGAAAAATAACTACCAAACTTTTGGAAGACATCTAAAGGCAGCCCTGTTTAGGGAAGCTTTTAATGTTTAATAGATTATTGTATTTTAGTGTTTTGTTGGAAGCTGCCCAGAGTGGCTGGGGAAACCCAGCCAGATGGGTGGGGTACAAATAATAAATAAATTATTATTATTATTATTATTATTATTATATTGTATTCAAATTGGCACCCCTGGTAGTGTGGGCAAGGCCCCACCCTAAATCAAGTAACTGATTCTGTCTGATCTGCAGTAATTTGTAAAAATCGATACAAAATAATTAGCAAAAATGAATAAATAAGTAAGTAAATCAAGTGACTAAATAAAAAAGTAGAAATAACCGTAATGCTGTATTTGAAATGTTTTCACCGATTTTTCTGAGCTCTTGAGGTCAAAAGAAAGTAATCTGAAATAGCTGTTGTTGAGATAGTTTGTTCCAAATCAGCTAGGCAGAGCCAGGCTGGATCTACACACGGGGGAAATGTAATAAGTCAGACATTATTAGATTTTATAACAAAAGAGAAAAAATCCCCATGGAAAATTGCGTTGCAAAATTTCCTGCTCTCTGGCGCCATCTGGTGTTGCCTGCTTATAGCGCATTCAAATTGCTGTTTCTTTACTAATGTAGCTGAGTCCCCAGACAAAGGGCTGAAGACAGGTGTGTGTCCTGCCCCCCCCCCTAAATTCTGGCTACACCCATGGGTAGTACCTGTGGTGGGGGACACGTCCTGCTAATGGGCTCACCCTGGAGCAAAATGCAGGCCAGCACAGGACTTTTAATTTTGCCGCCGTATCGACCCAACTAAAAGTACTCATGGTGTATCAAGAGAAAAAAAAATGCAAGCCAACTGTCCCCCTGCAGCCTCAGTCCCAGGGTCATGTGGCTCTCCCAGCCTTTGTATGTAGCCCTTGGAATCCTCTCCAGGCCATGCCCGTAAGTGGTTCTGCCAATAATGCCTCTTCTTGTCTGGATGGAAGACACGAATGTGAATGTAGAAACTAGCCTACTATGGGGTGTTATGGGACAGGTACTGTCTCTGGGTAGGACATGTCATGCTCCTTCTGGAGTAGTTTGTCCTCCTTTGGTCCCTGCACACTCAGCTCTCACCTGTGGTTCATTATTATTATTATTATTATTATTATTATTATTATTTTATTTATACGCCGCCCTCCCCTGCCAGAGACTGGCTCAGGGCGGCTAACACCAGTAAAATTACAGTAAAAACATAAAGGGGGGGGGGGTTAAAATACAGGTTAAAATGTAGCCTCATTTTAAAAGTAGCCCATAGATCAACCATAAGGGGAGGGAAACATAAGGGTCAGACTGAATCCAAATCAAAGGCCAGGTGGAACAGCTCTGTCTTGCAGGCCCTGCGGAAAGATGTCAAGCCCCGCAGGGCCCTAGTTTCTTGTGACAGAGCGTTCCACCAAGTCGGGGCCAGCACTAAAAAGGCCCTGGCCCTAGTTGAGACCAATCTAACTACCTTGTGATTTGGGACCTCCAAAATGTTGTCATTTGTGGACCTTAAGGTCCTCCGCTGGGCCTACCAGGAGAGGCGGTCCCATAGATACGTGGGTCCTAGGCTGCATAGGGTTTTAAAGGTCAAAACCAGCACCTTAAACCTGACCTTGTACTCCACCGGGAGCCAGCGCAGTTGGTAAAGCACTGGATGAATGTGATCCTGCGGCAAGGACCCCATAAGGAGCCTTGCCGCGGCATTCTGCGCCCTCTGGAGTTTCTGGGTCAGCTTCAAGGGCAGCCCCGCGTAGAGCGAGTTGCAATAATCAAGCCTGGAGGTGACCATCGCAGGGATCACTGTGGCCAGATCAGGGCGAGAAAAGTAAGGGACCAGCTGCTAGAAGCTGTCAGCATGCGGCAGCAACCACAATCCCGGGAATGGTTTTAACTGGCTGCAAAGATGGGCTCTGGTGGATTGAGCGGACAAGACCAATAGTGCGTCCAACGGTCAAGAGGGACGTCTCTGCAAATGGGGCTCGTCAACCTGGGAAGGTAGCCCATCTGAAGGAAGGAAAACTCTGAACCTACTGCCTTGCGAAATAACTTCGGGAGAAGGAAAGGTTAAGGAGGAAACCTTACACAAATCCAGAGTGGAGTCCCTAAGGCAGTTGCGTGGTGCCTTGTGGGCCCTATTCTGGCAACTCCTGCAGCCAAGCTGGCGCCAAACGTACAGTGGTGCCCCGCAAGACGAATGCCTCGCAAGACGGAAAAGCCGCTAGACGAAAGGGTTTTCCGTTTTGGAGGTGCTTCGTAAAACGAATTTGCTATGGGCTTGCTTCGCAAGACGAAAATGTCTTGCGAGTTCCTGCGATTTTTTTCCGCTCCCCACCCCCTTTTTCTAAGGCACTAAGCTGCTAATAGCCTTTTAGCAGCTAATCCGCTAATCCCTTAAGCCTTTAATAGCCGCTAAACCGCTAATAGCGCTAATCCGCTAATAGGGTTGCTTCGCAAGACGAAAAACTGCTAGACGAAGAGACTCGCGGAACGGATTCTTTTCGTCTTGCGAGGCACCACTGTACTGCTTTCTTCGGACCACACTAGTGAGGCCAAGAGAGGGGTCTTGTTGTCTGGGCAGCCCAGGAGCTCCATACAAGGTCACTCAAGTTCTGGTTTGACTTCATCCCAGAAGGCGCACTCCATTGTCTCTCAAGACAGACGGATGCCAAGCACTGTGAGTATATCGGTGTGCATATCTCAAGTGGGTGGGGCAGCCCTTCAGTTTCGGGTGGCAGTAGGTATCATCTTAGAAGAAATCTTTCTGCAGGGGACCACATGAACTTGTGCCCAAAGTACATGAGCTTTTCAAAGGTTTGCTGTCCGATTAAATGGGAAGTGCATCTTCCAAATTCAGCAGAAGGGCTTTAGCCATTAATGCACTTATTAGACTTGCAGCTGCCCTAGAGCCATAGTCCTTAAGCATGATTGATGGAGAGTGTTATTTCTGGGGGGGAAATGAGGAAGATGGAGAATACCTCCATTTGTAGATCCTAGCCATCGCTTTCTTTCAAAGCCATCTCAGAGGTCCAGGTATGTGAAAGTGAACTACCAAAAAGTTCTGCTTACCAGAAAAAGGGCAACAGCAAGCAAACGATAAATCATTTTATTAGTCCAAGTGTGGAGAATGAAAATTATTAACAGGCAGGGGGTGCTGGCATGTCGAGGTTTGCAGAAACCAGCGATTATGTTTTCCTATTCTGCCCTGGAGAGGCATAAAGTCTTCCAGGTGTGTGACCTCTAAATACAGATTATTTTGCTTAGTCATGAAAGAGCAGCACAACCACATGATACATCATTTGCATTTTCTGGATGTGAAAAATAAATGATTTATGGATAGGGAGGGCATGTGTTCTTTGAGAAAGCTAGCTATCCTATTTTCCCATGTCTCTTTCCCAAGCAATCTAGATTAGCCCCGATTCCTGCTTAGTCACAGTGACTCCAGGATAAATGTGTTTATTTTATCTAATGCAGGAGTGTGGAACCTATGGCTGACAGAAGTTGTTGGTTCCCAACTCCCATCAGCCCCAGCCAGCATTCCAAGAGCAGGCGCCGGCAAAAATCACGTTGCGGGAGAAACCGTGAAGCCAGCCGATGCCTCTACGTAGCTCCATCCTTATATCAGACATCGTGATATATCACAATGTTTAGCTGGTGATATAGCATGATGATGAAAACCAGATATCGCCCAAAGCAGCCATCAACTCTTAGGATGAATTCTGTTCCCTCAAGCAACTTATCTGCCCTTGCTTTCAGATGACAAAGGAAGTCGTATGAAATATATATGCTGCGCTGTGCTTTTATGTGAATTCAAAACCCATTGTCCTTTATCTTTTATTCTGGGGTTGCCTACAGGTATGTGCTAACAACATCTAACCATCTTGCTGGTCCCACTGAGAGGGAACGTGCTGTCCCCGCTAGCAACGGAGAACTGGAAAGCTAACTGCATAAAACCATCATCCCCCAAAAAGGCTTCCCACTGGGCTCCCAACATAGCTCCTGAAACTCCCACCCCACCACCAAAGAACTATTTCCCGCCTCCGCTACTCAGCCAAGATTCTCCTCTTATTAATCCCCTCTTGTGCCTGAAGTCAAGACACAAACAGAAGGGAATGAGCCCGTCAAATAGATAATTTTGGGGGGAAGAGCGCACCTGTTGCTGTTCTCCCTTTGCTTGCATCTTGGCTCCTATGGGAACTGCCCAACATCTTCAGAGATGGAGGGAAGCACACTGTGACCTTTGCCACTGACCCGAGGACCAAGGGTCAGCCAGAGATGGCACCTCCTACCTCCCAGAAATAGCATCACGGCAAGGGGAAGACCAACCTGGCCCCATCCATCGGCCACGCGAGGAGCAACGGCTTCGCTTCCCGTGCCAGAAAGAACACTCGGCTCCAACTGTCAGTTGTCCCTGCCAGAAGCAGGAGGCAGGGAGAGAGATAATCTGGCCCCATCCCACCAGCCAAAGGAGAAAAAGGCACCAGAAAGGGGAGATCACCCAGGAGTAGAGGCCAATATATATAGATCAAGACTTCACACCAGCTTAAAGAACTAATTCCCCCCCGTCTGCCTTTCCCTTCTACCCCTTTCTGCTTTTGTCTCTTTCAGTCTTATTCTCTCTCTCTCTTTTATTTATATCGTATATAAATGCATCTATAATAGATGTGAACAATAATTGTCTGGAAAGCGGCATAAAACATGCTAAATAAATAAATGAGAATGAGTTGGCAGGGGAGCCAAAGCTGTTCCAAATGTTGTTTTTAAATGCTGTATATGCCCCCCCCCAAAAAAAATGAGTTGCCAACTAGAAATGCCCCAGTCCAGCTCAAGTTTGTCGTCGTTTAGTCTTCTCCGACTCTTTCTGAACAAATCTACAAGCTTGTACTTACTTCTGAGTGGACATAAGCTTGCCCTGTTAATGAGACTAACTGTAACTGGATCCAGGGCCCTGCGTTCTATACTGCATATTTATTTGATGTTCTATATTGCATTGGATGACACAGTGTTCGACTGATCATACACAGACAAGCTCAATTCAATCTAAATCCCGGTCGCGCATTTGCCATGCAATGTTTGCCGCTTGTTAAAATACGCTGCATTTCTCCGGCCCCTCTCTAGCACACGCTGCTTAGGCATAGGCAATATATTTCATCGTTTTCACCTGCAAAATGTTTAGCTAACAGTTAAGTCCCACACATGCCTACTCAGAAGCAATGAGTTCTGCGGGGCTGACTCCCAGCTTACTTTGATTGCAGCCTGAATTTGAGTAAACAATAAGCCATACCTCATTATTGGGTTAGATTTAGCCTCTGGTCCTGCTTGTTATCTGGAGTGATGTATCCTTCTGGAAGTGGCCCTGTCATCTTTATATTTCTGCTTTCTCGTGGCAGTGGGGATTTCCCGTCCCCACGGGATTTCCCGTCCCCACCCACCCACCTCCACCGTGACGCTGACTCAAAATGTTCCCGTCCTCGGGAACGCTGGTGGCTTTCATAACACATTGTGTCCTCTGCTCACATAAAATCCTTGCGTAGTAACTTCATAAGGCAGTTATGAATTAAGCGGCAGTAAGAGAGTGAGAGCAAGCAGGCTCTGAGCTACTCAACTGGGGGAGAACAAACACAGAAAGGGAACGTTGGGAACACCACCTGTCACTTACAAATATGTTTTCCTTCGGTCTCCATTTGCTGTTAGTAAAGCTCACGTTTCTTAAACTGGCAAATCAGCTTATCTGGACTGCCTGGATCTTCACTCCAATGTTTTAGCGGCTGTTTTCCTCCCTCTGATTTGCTTCTCATATGTCACAGAAGCTTTCCACCTTGTAGAAAGAGCTTGCTAATGTCCCTTCTGCATTTCCCACACCCTTTCCCTTTGTTCCCAGGGTCTGACATGCAGAGAAATGACAGCTTATTTGCCTAACAGCGCATTACATCTATTTTTTATATAACAGAGCTTTCTTCCTTTCCTCCTTATTCATTCATTCATTTAACTCTGCATTTCTGGCTGCCCAGCAGCATAAGCCGTCCACGTGACTCCCGGAAATGTCAAATAATAAAATACAATACTAAGTATTGTTGCACATTGCCACAATCTCCGAGCAGCGTGCTATTTTGGGGTTCCAAGTGCTCACCTGGGGTTCATGCTTCCTTTTTGAATGAGGCACAGTGGAGACAGTGGCGTCTTTATGATAGATGGTTTATTTGCACACATGCACGTACAACCTGAACCTACGATGGAGGGGTTCACAGCATCAACACCCCAAAAAGATATTGCTTTTCCCATAGCCGCAACCTTGGGTTCAAACAGGAATTCAACATTGCTTTCTGCTTGCTGCTTTGCTTCTAGGTTGTGCCACAGCAAACTCTGGCCTAAAACTTTGTCCTTCTAATAAAGAGTTGAAGGAGGGGCCCCACCCATTTCGCATCTGGCAGATCCTCCCCTTCCCTTTGTGAGATGTGGAACACATAGCAGTCAAGTACAACATTCCTAGAGTGAACATGCTAGGAGATGCTTCGTACTAGCCAGGAGGAAACTTCCTGTTTCCTCCTGAGCTGGGACAAACTTCCTCTGCATGTGACTAGAGGAGGATGTGGTCTAATCTGGCCCTCTCTCTGCCCGGGAACAAGAGCAAGACAGGGAACACACCTCTCTCTTTCGGCTCTTCTCCATTTTGTTTTTCTAAGTGTGAGGAGAAGTGACTGCTTGTTCACAGTCACTTAGGAACTAACTCCCTTCTGGGATAGTTCCACATGTGTATATACTTTTGTAACATAAGTCTGCCTTCAGGGATCTAGCTGTGAACTGAATGAATGTGAGTAAACTACTTTTATATTCACTTTAATAAGATTGTTGTGTATATTCTTTTTAAGAGGGACAAGAAGGGATCTTGCCAGGAATCTTAAATAGAGAGCTTCAGACAAACCTGCAACAAGCAAACCACTGTGCGTTTAAAGGGGAATCTTTAAACTCTGCTAAGACATAGAACTTGCTAACACGAGTTAGGAAGGATATCATTAAACAATATATCCTCTCCTGCCTCCCATAACATTCCCACACCCTTTGTTCTTTTCATGGCCCATCACCCAGGTGATCATCTCAACAGGAAGCTAGCTTGGTTTATATGTTAACACTTGCTGGATCCAGGGCTTCGGGAAGTTAGCCTGGCTTGGTGAGCTTTTAACACTTGCTGGATCCAGGAATTAGAGGGGTCTGGCACCCACAAACTCTTAACATAGAACAAAAACAGTAAAAAGCAGCACAGAAATGGTTCTTTAGCAACAAGACTGAGGTGCACTATAAATGGGACTTACCACATCCCATTTACGGGGGTGGGGAGAGGGCAGGGTGTATGTGTGAGCTGACTCACACACTGAATGAATTTCTCTGGATCTTATCACGTTCTAAGAATTGTCATCAATCAAGCCACAGAAAACAGTCTTCTTGTTTTTGTAGCAGGCCAGCCAGATAGAGACGTGACCAAGTGACAGAGAGTATCACTACATAATTTTAGCAGTATGTCAGATTTAGCCAACTGACTTATTAGAATTTAGCGTATTGTGCAAGTGCTTTATCTGAAAAAAATTGATCTATATTTTGCATTAGCCGATTAGCAACTAGATAAGTTGCTATTTAAATCCCCTATCTTTGGAAGAGGCATATCACATATCTGTTTGCATATCTCAAATTTGTTGAGTATGCCAACCAATTGAAAGATTCTACCATACAGAAGTAAAGCTAATGGTGGAACCCCAGGAATTAATCCTTTCTTATCCCAAATCTGGGGGGGTTGAAACAAGGTATTTTCTCTGAGAAGGAACCTGAAGACCTCCAAAGGTTCTCAGAGTACAACTCCCATCGTCTCTGACCATTGGCTGTGGCTGGAGCGCAGCAACACCTGGAGTGTCAGGGCTACCCTAGGGTTAAAGGTCAGGATTTGTTACTCAAGCACAGAAGGACTCCGACCATATTACATTGTTCAAGATACTCGTCTCACCACTTAGCTGAGTCAAGATTAAAGATATTAATAAAGATCCATAATAATATAGTATTGTGCTCAGAAAACTGATCCCATATTTTTCTTTTTCTTTCTGGAAAACCTATGTAGTTACCGGGGGTTGGGAGGAAGGATCCTGCTGTGATGAATTGTGATATGCTATGTCATTATCACAGCGCACTTCATGAAATATAGAGAGATCAGCTTTTGCATAAACCTCATTTTTGCTTTCCACAGCCATAAAAATACTGCATTGGTTCTTTGCATCAAGAGTCCTTCTGATATTCTCAATGACAGATATATTATTTGCTAATACATTCTCAGGGTTTGAACGGATTTTGATTTATAGATAACTTTACTGGGGAGTCCCTTCCCCATGATATATAACAAGCACACACATACACACATTTTAAAAGAAACATTTGCCACGGGGGGGGGGGGGAATTCTCCACAAGCTCTTAAACAAGTAATGGGTTAAAAACAACAACCATCCTATACATCTCAAACTGGACTGAAAATTGAGGGGGTAAGATTTAGTTTTATTCACAGCACGTGGAAATTATATGATTTGTTCTTTCCCTGTTGGCATCCGCCTGTCTCTAAATTCTATCATTTTATGATTCTATGTGTGCCTTTGACCTGTCCTGGAGATCAAAGACTACCTTGTCTGTAGCAGCTCCCTGTTGATGAAATTCCTTGCCCTGGGAGGTCTGCCTGGCACCAACTTCGCCATTGTTTGAGTAAAAGGGGTAAATATGCTATTGTTTACCTGCACATTTGGGCAGCGCCAGGTATTCGTTGCTTTTACTTTGATACAGTTCAATGTTTCTGTACTACTGTTACAGTATTTTATTTGTTCTGGACTAGTTGTCCTGGACAGCATCTTAAAAAGCAGAGACATCACCTTGCCAACAAAGGTCCATATAGTTAAAGCTATGGTTTTCCCAGTAGTGATGTATGGAAGTGAGAGCTGGACCGTAAAGAAGGCTGATCGCCGAAGAATTGATGCTTTTGAATTATGGTGCTGGAGGAGACTCTTGAGAGTCCCATGGACTGCAAGAAGATCAAACGTATCCATTCTGAAGGAAATCAGCCCTCAGTGCTCACTGGAAGGACAGATCCTGAAGCTGAGGCTCCAATACTTTGGCCACCTCATGAGAAAAGAAGACTCCCTGGAAAAGACCCTGATGTTGGGAAAGATGGAGGGCACAAGGAGAAGGGGACGACAGAGGACGAGATGGTTGGACAGTGTTCTCGAAGCTACAAACATGAGTCTGACCAAACTGCAGTGGAAGACAGGAGTGTCTGGCGTGCTCTGGTCCATGGGGTCACGAAGAGTCGAACATGACTAAACGACTAAACAACAACAGTTGTTTCAAGAAGCAATACATCAATTCAACAAACCAGGGCACCCTGGCAGAAATGGTCCAGTTTCTTTTTAGTGACAATAATAGCTTTGTAACACAGAGACCTCTATGCTCCAGCTGCAGAAAAGAAAAGAAAAAAGAAGTCAGAAAAAAAGGAGTTAGAAAAAATCACTATAAATTGTTGTGATGATTCAGAGGTTTAATTTGAAATCAAGTTGGATGTGAGTTTGTTGGTGTATCAGGTAACGTCACTCTTACATCATTGATGTTGGATCATATTATGGATGTATGAACTGTATTGTTTTATAGGTACTGTTGCTACGGTTTCTCATGGCTTTTGGGTAGAACAATAAACTCACGTTATTAAAAATAAACCTAATTATTGGCATGCTAGCTGGGGCTAATAAGAGCTGGGGGGTGGTCTAACAACATCTTGAGGGCCGCAGGCACCCCACCCTTGTGATAAACATAACCTAACCTCTACCTTTTGGTATGAATCCACACTAATTTCTACACATACATATGAAACCAATAAGAGCTCTTCCCCCTGCCCCACTCCCCTGAGACAGAGAACAAAATCATTTACAGGTGGGGGGATGATGACTTGTAGGGCCTCTGAGGCTGGATCTACACATAGGGGGAAAACACTATGAATAAGTCAGAAATTATATCGTTATAACAAAATAAAAAACCCCTATGGAAAAATGTGTATAAAAATTTCCTGCTCCATGGCGCCATCTGGTGTTGTTGCATGTTTATAGTGCATCCAAATCATCGTTTCTTTACTAGTGTAGCTGATCCTGAGAAAGCCTGCTGTTTTCCTATCATTTTTATTCATTTATACCCCGACTTTTTCCCTAATGGGACTCAAGGTGGCTTACAGAAAAAAACACAAGAATTGTTAAAAACCTAGGAAAAACAACAACAATTAAGTTTTAATGGAATTAGAACTATGCACAGATATAAAGTCTGTCTGGAATAGGCATAGGCAAACTCGGCCCTCTAGATGTTTTGGGGACTACAACTCCCATCATCCCTAGCTAACAGGACCAGTGGTCAGGGATGATGGGAGTTGTAGTCCCAAAAACATCTGGAGGGCTGAGTTTGCCTTTGCCTGGTCTGGAACATACCAATAATTACAACAAAAATAGCACAGCACCAGCCCTTCCATTAAAAGCAGTCAGTTCCCAAAAGCCTGTTGGAACAAGGAGGTCTTTGCCTGCCGGAGGAAGGACAAGGTGGGAGCCAGTCTGGCTTCTCCAGGGAGGGAGTTCCAAAGTTTGGGAGCCACCACCGAGAAGGCCCTCCATTGCGTTCCAACAAAGCATGCCTGTGAGGGGGGCAGGACTAAGAGAAGGTCCTCTGCTGAAGATCTCACAACCCAGGCAGGTTTGTATGAGGGAATACGGTCTTTCAGGTATCTTGGACCTAAGCCATATCGGGTTTTACAGGGCAGTGGAGCTGCTTCAGCAGGGAGTTGTATGCTCTCTATAACCAGCCCCGGTCATCAATCTGGCTGCAGTTCTTTGAGCCAGTCGAAGTTCCTGAGCACTTTTCAAAAGCAGACCCACACAGAGAGCCTTATAGTAATCCAAAAGGGTTGGATCTAAGGCGTACGTGTCGCTGTGGCAAATTTAGACGCCTCAAGGCTTGCACACTAGATTTAACTGTGCAAATGCACTCCCATGCCAGGCCCAGAGACTGCAGGAGCATCATCACTGGCGTTATTCAAATTTCTGCCTACCGCAAGTGACACACGCAGCTAATATATCACTTCATGTATTTATTTTCCGATGAGCGAATGAAAACCAGCGATATTATTTTCCTACACCTGGCCCAGGCAGATGAGGAAAGTCAGGTCATGTTCCAGGTGTGCAGTCATTTCTGCTTATCCAGAAGAGTAGCACAAGCACCTAATAAATCAGTATTCTGCTCCCCACCCCACGATGTGGAGGATAATATGATATATTGGGAGATGCTGGCCTAAAAGATTGAGAGAAATCCAGCTATTATATTTTCTTATGGCTGGCCCAGAGATACCCCAAAAGGCAGGAAGTTATGCAGGTTTGCTCTCAATAACCAGCAATTTTTTCTTCCCCTCTGGGCGGCTCCCAATAAAATGTTAAAAACAGTACAGCATTAAATAATAAAAACTCCCCTGAACAGGGCTGCCTTCAGATGTCTTTTAAAGATAGGATAGCTGCTTATTTCCTTCACATCTGAAGGGTGTTCCACAGGGTGGGCGCCACTACCGAGAAGGCCCTCTGTCTGGTTCCCTGTAACCTCACTTCTCGCAATGAGGGAACCGCCAGAAGGCCCTCCGCGCTGGATCTCAGTTTCCGAGCTGAACGATGGGGGTGGAGACGCTTAGCAAAGTTAATAAGTGTAATTTTCAATAAGGCTATGATTTATGTTTGTTTGTCTTGTTTGTTTGTTTATAATATTGTGAAAACTAATAAAAAACAAAGCCCATTACACCTTTGGTAAAGGCTGTTCTCCTCCTTGGGCTGTTTTTTTTGGGGGGGGGGTGTTCTGCCTTAGGCTTTAAAACAAAAGAGATTTTTTCATATTTCTGCAAACCTTGGGGTTGTCCTGAGCATGTTAAAACCATCTTCGTGTTTTTCAGGTTTGGGTCCATTTCTGATGCAGTCATTCTAATTCCCCATTTGAAGCAAGTGGTATTTTCAAAGTAGAAAAAAAGGCCTGTGGGAATTTATCCTGGTAGCTATTTGTCCTTGGTCAGGCTGCGCCCTTCACGGGTCCTTGAGACTTCTTCCTCAGGCACTTGACCATAAGCTTGAGCAACTGGGACCCATTGTGACATGAATTAGCACAAGATATGCCCTCAAAGAGCTGCTTAGTGCTCCTTAATTGGCTGTTTACCCTTTGGAGCTTTGTATGGCCATCCTCGCAGGAACAATGGCAGGCGTCCCAGTTGTGCAAAGATACCCTTGGCAAATATTAACTTCCTCTTTCTCCATCGACTTAAAACCTTCACTCAAGCGAAAGCCAAGGATAGCTAGACGTTTTCCGGGACTCGCAGCTGTGTCCGATTCATGGCGTTTCAAGCCAGACTCAAAGAGCTCAAGCTGCGGGGTGAGAAGACCTCAAGTCAGGGAGGCCCTGGAGAAAAATGCCAGCCAACCCAGGACTTTGATTTTGCCACAGTATCGAGCCAACTAAAAGGACTCATGGCATACAGAAAATTTTGCTATCCACCTGCAACCTCAGAGACATGTGGCTCTCCTGACCTTTGTATGTGGCCCTTGGAATCCTCTCCAGGCCATGCCCTGAGTGGTTTTGCCTGCCTGATAATGCCTCTTCCTCGCCTGAACAGAGGACACGGGTGGAGAACAGCATGTGAATGTATACACAACTATGGGGTGTATAAGAATTTTAAGACAAGAATTTTAAGGTCTTGTTGTTGTTTAGTCGTTTAGTTGTGTCCGACTCTTCGTGACCCCATGGACCAGAGCACGCCAGGCACTTCTGTCTTCCACTGCCTCCCGCAGTTTGGTCAAACTCATGCTGGTAGCTTCGAGAACACTGTCCAACCATCTCGTCCTCTGTCGTCCCCTTCTCTTTGTGCCCTCCATCTTAACCAACATCAGGGTCTTTTCCAGGGAGTCTTCTCTTCTCATGAGGTGGCCAAAGTATTGGAGCCTCAGCTTCACGATCTGTTCTTCCAGTGAGCACTCAGGGCTGATTTCCTTAAGAAAGGTCTTAGATATATAATAAATATTCATAAATGTTCATAATAAATGTTCATAAATGTACCAACCAAGCACATACATAGATCAGCACAGGAAGACCGACCTGAAACCATTTTGACTCCCAAGCTGACCAAATGTTTTCTGTGCAAGGAGGGAGAGAGTCAGGGAGGCTTCCCATTGTCTCAGGAATTGAGTAATCACCATTTCAAAGGGTGACAGCCTACCAGGAAAGGCAGTCAGAAAAGGCATTATCAGATAAACTGGCAGACAGGAAAAACATTCAAATTTCTGTTGTAGACCACCTTTTCTGTGATGTAGGTATGATGTTTGTGGGGGGTGGTCTTGGGTTACACTCCTTCTGTGATGTATGTATGGTGTATGGAGGGGTGGTCTTGAGCTCCAGGGCAGGGAATTGAAAATGTCTATATAAGGGCAGGCACACCTTGGTTCTGGGTCCTCCTCCTTTCCTGTGTGTGAGGGGAGCACCCTGTTGCAACAGATCAATAAAGATCAGGCTTACTAGCTGCTTTGCTTCTCAATCTGTTATTTTCTCCTACCAATAGGGAACCCATGTAAGGACTCTATACGGGCTCTTGGATACCCCCTAAGGGGAAAAGGGCAGATTTTGTTTACAACAGGGTGTTGTTGTTGTTTAGTCGTGTCCGACTCTTCGTGACCCCATGGACCAGAGCACACCAGGCACTCCTGTCTTCCACTGCCTCCCGCAGTTTGGTCAGACTCATGCTGGTAGCTTCGAGAACACTATCCAACCATCTCGTCCTGTCGTCCCCTTCTCCTTGTGCCCTCCATCTTTCCCAACATCAGGGTCTTTTCCAGGGAGCCTTCTCTTCTCATGAGGTGGTATTAACAGGGTATTAGAGGAGGTTTAGTACTTTTGGTAGGGGACATTTCATGCTCCCTCTGGAGTTTTGTCCACCTTTGGTCCCCTCTCCCTCCACTCCGCTCTCACCTGCAGCTCCTAGAAGCTTGCAGCATGCGACAGCAGCCACACCCCGGAATGGCTTCGACTGGCCAGCTAAACCTGGTGAGGGTGGCCGGCGGGTCTTAAACCCTCAGTGAGCTAGGGACTTCCCCTGTCTGCGAAGACAGGCATCGGCGGACTGAGCGGAAGAAAAGGCACAAAGCATTTCTCTTAGGTATAATGGGTACAGATATACTGAGAGATTTGAGGAGGGTATTCATGTACGCAACCACCGCCACAAGAACAATTAATAGCCAAAGGTTGGAAAGGAGAGAATATGGAACAAAGAACAAAAATGGAATGGCTGGCGAAATTACTGGATTATGTAGAATTGGCAAAAATGACAGGGAGAATTAGGAATCAATCTGATCAAAGGTTTAATAGAGAATGGGATAAATACATATTATATTTAAAAGAACCCTGTAATTATATGAAATCTTTGGCAGGCCTAGAATGACTTCTGCAAAGTCACATAAATTACAGATGTTTTAGAAAAACTGAAGTCAGACGATAAATAATATACAATTGATATAGAAAACTTGGAACCCACAATGGGGAGATCAGAAGTCATAATAGGTGGAAGGAAACTCTTATATATAAAAATATTCTGGTTTTGGGAGGTTTTTTTAATATTGATGTGTGTGTGTGTGTGTGTGTGTGTGTGTGTCATTTGTTATTTGTTTCGTTAAAATGCTTTTATTTCTTTTGTTAGTGTTTAAAATCAATAAAAATTATTTAAGGGGGGGGGGGAGAAAAGGCACAAGGCAATCTCTCATGAAGACTTGCCTGTACTTGGCCATCCCAGGCCCCCTCTCAAATAACGTACCTGTCTTAAGGTTGCACTCTTGCTTAGGAGTAAGCCACTGAATTCAGCACACCTACTCAGTCATTCTTGTACGGCGTCCTTATTTTGTTTTCATGTTGCCATCATTTTTAAGGACAGAGGTTCTATAACGCAGTCCGCGTAGCTCAGTACACCAAACTGGTTCACAAGACGGCATGGATGTGCAGGATCCCAGAGAGCTTTGCTCCTTCCCAATCCTTCTTACTGCCCTGCCCTGCCCTGCCCTAAACCAAGGATTGGCTTAGGGTGCTCTCCAAACTTGGGCTCCAGGTTAAACTCTCTCCTTCCTAACCATGAGCTGCAGTCAATGTCTCACTCAGCCACTGTGTCTTGCTCATTGTCTTTAGCAGCTGCACAACGGGTCAACATAAGCAGGCGAACCTTTTCTTGCTGCTTTTATCACTATTCTGGAAAATATTTACCGTATTTTTCGCTCTATAAGACGCACCAGACCATAAGACACACCTAGTTTTTGGAGGAGGAAAACAAGAAAAAAATTATTCTGAATCCCAGAAGCCAGAACAGCAAGCGGGATCGCTGCGCAGTGAAAGCAGCAATCCCTCTTGCTGTTCTGGCTTCTGGGATAGCTGCGCAGCCTGCATTTGCTCCATAAGACGCACACACATTTCCCCTTACTTTTTAGGAGGGAAAAAAGTGAGTCTTATAGAGCAAAAAATACGGTAATCTGCTGATTTGTGTCGTGGCTACGCCATTACTAGAGGATAGGATCCTTTGGCTTTGATCCACACATAGCGTTGCAGCCAAAGAATCCTAACATCACCTCAAATGTACAAAATCTCCGTCCTCTTTTGATGAGCTAAGAAATTCAAGTGCAAGCACATCGGAACTCATTTACTTTTCGTTTTATCCTTCAAAATCTGAAGAATGCGGGCAGCTAAGTTGTGTTTTGCCTACTCTAGGGTTGTTTGGAATACGGGCGGTCGTTTTCCTTTACTGAGCAATGAAAAGGTTCTTATTGTGCAAAGAAAAACCGACAGAGCCATAAAACATGTAGCCTAATAGCATTAAGAAGGGAAATATCTGCTGGGATCTTGTCAAAGAACGGTACACTTGCTTCTGAGCACAGCACAGAACATGGAGTACAGCTGAATGCATTATGGGTGCTTGCAGACTGCCACTATTTAGCTGGAAGGCTTCAAGCGCAGAGCAGGACTTTAGGTTTGCACAATTAAAGCGAATCAAAGTGCTTTGTCGCCTAAGTGCAACTACGCCATTTCAAAAAGAAAAAAAAGAAGACTTTGGGTCATTTGAAAAGGAAATGAAAAGTGTGGGAGGAACAAATGGTTAATGAGAATATGAGTAAGCATCCTGCAAACAAATCAGTGCAAATGCTCATTGTCATATAACTGCCCTGCAAACAAATCAAAACGAATGCTCAATAATAATAAATACGGGAATAATGCCACCGTCATGCAAGGTTAGTGCTAGCATACCAGGATGAACGCTGAATGAACAGGTTGTTCTTTGACTGGCAGAGTTAACATGCAAGAGTTGAATGCCCTTTACAACCCACAGCGCCACCCGCGTCCCTATTTAGGGTACAGTGGCAATAATTCTCTCTTGCTGTGCTCCAACAACTGGCATTCTGCATCCTGACTAGCAGCCACTGACAGTCTTATCCTCCATGAATCAGGCCCCTTTTAAAGCCATCTAAATTGGGGGCAGTCGGCACATCTTGTCAGAGCAAAAGCCACAGTTTAACTCTGCACTGTGTGAAGAAAGATCTCTTCTTTGCATGCCCTGAGTTGCCCACTGTTCAGTTTCGTTGGGTGACCCTGCCCAATGATGTGTGTAGCACATTAACTGATTTACCCCATGAAAGAATAATATATACATTATCCTATATATTAGACATAATACATATATGTTTAATTATGCATTAATAATTTACCCCATGAATATCCTTAAATATACTACAGTGGTACCTCAGTTTAAGAACAGTCCTGTTTACAAACGATTCAGTTTATGAACTCCGCAAAAGCGGAAGTAGTGTCCTGGTTTGCGAAGAATGGAATCCGAATGGTGGAAGGGCACCGGTGGCGGGAGGCCTCATTAGGGAAAGCGCGCCTCAGTTTAAGAACGGTTTCAGTTTAAGAACGGACTTTCAGAACGGATTAAGGTTGTAAACCAAGGTACAGTGGTACCTCGCAAGACGAATGCCTCGGAAGACGAAAAACTCGCAAGACGAAAGAGTTTTTCATTTTCTGAGTTGCTTCGCAAGATGGATTTCCCTATGGGCTTGCTTCGCAAGACGAAATGTCTTGCGCCTTTTTTTTTTTAAACCGCCAATGCATTCCTATGGGAAACCGTCAATACACATTGGTGCTTTGCAAGACGGAAAAACTCGTAGAACAGAAAAACTCGCAGAATAAATTAATTTCGTCTTGCGAGGCACCACTGTACCTGCATTGCAGGGGGTTTTACTAGATGACCCTCACAGTCCCTTGTATGATTCTGTCTGGCAACTTATGCCAGTGAAGTAGATTAGCCAGGAAGGAAGGCTCATCGTCTTCAGAACACTTGCTACTCATTTACACAAAAAAGGACGATGGGTGGCTTAGCCAGGTGCCAAACTCAGCCAAGCAAAATATGCCTTAAGCAAGTCATGGGTGTTTCGGGGAAAAGTTGGAAACTGGTTCTGTGCAACTGCATTCTTACAGATCAGTAGTTGCTGACTATTAATCATCTCGGCTTGTGACCTCTGCAGTTCCAGTTGTGCTCATGCCGCTATAAATAGAGATCAGATGCCTGTGCTATGCAGATGAATGTAGTTGCAGGTAATCTTCCAGATCCTCCTTATAGTACAAGAATGTGGGGAAATTCAGCAGCCAGAAACATCCTAGCCAGACACTGGAGAGACCTGTCAGGAGTAAGCATGGACCAATGGTATCAAGTGGTATGGGAATCAGCCTTATTAGAAAAACTAACCAATAAACCAGGGGTCAGCAAACCTTTTCAGCAGGGGGCCGGTCCACTGTCCCTCAGACCTTGTGGGGGGCAAGACTATATATTGGGGGAAAATGAATGAATTCCTATGCCCCACAAATAACCCAGAGATGCATTTTAAATAAAAGCACACATTCTACTCATGTAAAAACACCAGGCAGGCCCCACAAGTAACCCATTTTAATTAAAAGCACACATTCTACTCATGTAAAAACACACTGATTCCCAGACCATCCGTGGGCCGGATTTAGAAAGTGATTGGGCTGGATCAGGCCCCTGGGCCTTAGTTTGCCTACTCATGCAATACTCTGACACAGGGACAAATAGAACCCCGGTATGGTTCCCCTTTATCACATACACAGCCCAACAAGACAACAACAAGAATCCGCCGACAGCATACAAATCAATCTGGCTAACCTGACTCAAAAATACACATTCACACCCCGCTCACACATAAAAACAATTCTCAATACAGCCAACCAAAAACAACCAACCACACCCTAAAGGTAAAGGGTAAAGGGACTCCTGAACATTAGGTCCAGTCATGGCCAACTCTGGGGTTGCGGTGCTCATCTCGCTTTATTGGCTGAGGGAGCCGGCGTACAGCTTCCAGGTCATGTGGCCAGCATGACTAAGCGCACAGAAACGCTGTTTACCTTCCCGCCGGAGCAGTACCTATTTATCTACTTGCACTTTGATGTGCTTTCAAACTGCTAGGTTGGCAGGAGCAGGGACTGAACAACGGGAGCTCACCCCGTTCCGGGGATTCGAATCGCCGACCTTCTGATCGGCAAGTCCTAGGCTGTGGTTTAACTCACAGCACCACCCGTGTCCCTCAACCACACCCTAGGCTACCCATAATCTCTCTCACCACCAAGGAAACACAACGAGCGAATAGTAAGAGAACCCATACAAGTAACGCTGATACAAAACCCACACATACACTAAGGAGAAGAATAGAAGCATAACCGCCTGACACCACCCCACTTACCATTCCCCTCTCCCCCTCTCTTTTCTTCCTAATTGTTCAAACCAATTCATGAACCAGGAACTTATACAGTACATTGACCACAAATAATGAACCATATGTTGTAGATATTACTCCACATTCATTATGCTATTTTTGTGATATACAAATGACATGAGAATACTTGGTACGCTTGTTTGTATAACATTATTCTTGTTTATAAAACCCAATGAAAAAAAGAATGTGGGGAAATGAAATGGAGGAGGGTCTTTGCTAGTCCCCTGCTAAATGTATTCTTCCGCATGCAAAAAATAAAATGCATTCAGTATTTTCCACATCTTAGTTTCTGTTGCAATCCTATGCTCATTTAAATGGGAGTTAGCTTCAGGGATAATGTTATTTTTACTTTTTACTTTAATTTTTGTGCCCAACTAGCTGGACCCTGTCTCCTGGCTGCCAGTTGTCTGCAGCTCAGTCTTGACTGCCTAGCAACTCTTTCCATCAGCACAGTTTTGCTTTCTTCCCTCTCAATGAAGCCGTACTGCCTAGATTCTCTTATTGGAAAACAGGAATAGGAACACATAAAGGAAATAAATGCCAGCTGTCATCACAGCAGTTCACATCATAATTGCTTGAGGTGTCAGGACTGTCTCTGAGTCCGATGCGTTTTCTGCGAGGACTAAAATGCCCAGTACAAGAAAGTATCATTTTTCTTGGGTAGAAAATGTGCAAAGATTTTCAGCTTTAGCCTAATTCTGCCATTAGCTACACTCGTAAGAAACAGAATTAAAAGCTTTCGTTTAAATGCTTGGCTATTGTTTGACAATTCCTAAAAGCTTTCCTTTTTACCAAAGCAAAAGGTTGTTTGCAGCTTCTAACTCCTATTTATGGAATTAATGTTTCTACCTTGTGGTCTTTGTTTCTTTTAAACATGTATATTATTTGACGAAGGAATTGTTTTGTTGCTGATTCCTTAAACTGCTTCCTGTGCTGAGAAGGGAGTCTCTAAATATTGGGAATGAACAAATAAGATTTGTTCCGTTCTCCTTTCTGAACTGTCAAATGCCAAACCACCTCTTCATCTCTAATGATCCCATACAGAAATACATCCCATTGAGTTAAGTGGGTCTTATTCCCGTGGATATATAGGATTTCAGCTTAAATGTTTAACTCTGTGGTCCGATGGATTTTTACTCTGAAGCAAGTGTCAAGTGAGAGTACAAAGAATGGCGGTATCTGACGGTTAGATGCTCTGTTTCAAAGCCGGAGGTTGCTTGCAGCTTCTAAACGGATGCTGAGTAGAGGTTAACATGAAACTCCTGTGGTTAGAAAGCGTTTGCTGGGTTGACAGGCCTGTAAATTCCAAGGTGATGACTCCTGTCACCTACATTCTCAGCTGCAACTCAATCTGCTCCAATTCCTCATTGGCCTGGCGTTAGCTTGTTGACAACTGCTGACTCATGGCTGTCATTCATATTATTTGGAGCGTCTCTCCCCCACCCTCACCCCTCCATCTCATCTGTGGAAGCAGAACAAAACGTAAGAAGCAACTGTTCCCTCCGTTCAGATCTCCAATAGCAATAAAACAGCCACAATGGAATTAAATTACCATTGTCAAAAGTCCTGCAGTCGTGACCGGAACATCACCGGAGCTTTACACTAGACCAGCTCCTTCAGACAAGGTCGGTTCTCAGATTGATCATAAAGGTCGCAAAACAGTTCAATGAACCCAGCCATTTGTGCGAAACCTTCCTTTAGGAGTTATGAGTTAGCGAACTGTAATTCTATGTATAACATCATCCCCTACTGGTTTGACGGGAAAATAGGTTTGCAGTGCTATCGATACCAAATGTTGATCGCGCATTTCTCAGCTCAGAAGAGGCAAATATTCGGAGGGTAAAGGTAAAGGTAAAGGGACCCCTGACCATTAGGTCCAGTCGTGACCGTCTCTGGGGTTGCGGCGCTCATCTCGCTTTATTGGCCGAGGGAGTTGGCGTACAGCTTCCGGGTCATGTGGCCAGCATGACTAAGCTGCTTCTGACGAACCAGAGCAGCGCACGGAAACGCCGTTTACCTTCCTGCCAGAGTGGTACCTATTTATCTACTTCCACTTTGACGTGCTTTCGAACTGCTAGGTTGGCAGGAGCAGGGACCGAGCAACGGGAGCTCACCCTGTCGCAGGGATTCGAACTGCCGACCTTCTGATCGGCAAGTCCTAGGCTCTGCGGTTTAACCCACAGCGCCACCTGCATCCCTTCTATTCGGAGGGTACCATGCTGAATAATCAGAGGTAGACAACATGGTCCCCTCTGGATGTGACTGGACTGCCAGCTTCTTCCATTCTTGACCTTGGGCCATGATGGCTGGGGCGTTGGGAGTCCAACAACAACTTCTGCACAGTGCCATGTTGCCTACTGTTTATTCTGTTTGCGGCATTTATAGTTGTCTTTCTGCCAATGCAATCGAGGCTGTTTGCAGTTTAAATTATTTCAAGAAAAATAAAAGTGAAAAGGCATTTTCTTTTCTTTTCTTTTCTTTTCTTTTCTTGTTAAGGCAGAATTCTCTCAGGCTGTTTGGTAGTCTTGCCGGATGCAGATGGCAGGGATTTGAAGGCCCGGGCCTCTGCTCTTGCTGTCCCTTCAAGGTGTACACTACAGCCCATAATTTTGCTGGTCTCATTACTACAGTGCGGGGAAAGGTCATTACTATTTCTGTAACTGCCGATGAGGGAATTGACTCATTGGCTGCATTTGGACAAGCATACCATGGATGGATTTAAAGTTGGTTTCATAGCCTGACTTGTTTGAGGGCCATTAACCATAGTTCAGATGTGATGGAAAATGGGGTATAGTTAACTAAAGGCTTCCTGGCTTCTTTCCCAGCTTCTGCAAAAGGAGCAGCAAGGTAGCACACAAGGCTTATTCCTTAAAGCACTTTGCTTTCCCAAAAGAAGATTGGGAACTGGTATTTTACCTCTCACTGAGCTACAATTTCCAGCACCCTTAACAAACTACAATTCCCAGAATTATTTGGGGGAAGTTGTGTGCTTTAAAAACAGGGTGTGTCCGCAGCTCATATTTTGGTTTATGAAGCCAAATTAGGATTGTCCTATTGGCACTGGGAGAAGTCTCAAATATGTGGAAGATGGTCTTATGCGCTTCAGCATAATGGGGATCGGCGTGATGAAGACTGTTATGTACTGAAGTTCTCACCCTGGGCCAGCAGGGGGATACTGTAGATAGTTATGCAAATGAAGGATTGAAAGTGACGTTCAGTGATTGGATAGTTTTTATGCAAATGAAGGATCGAAAGTGAAATTCAGTGATTGGATAGTTTTAGAAAGCTGCTACAGTAACGTTGTACTGGAGCTCTATATAAGCAGGCTGACTGAGCTCTTCAGTTCAGTTCTATTCTGGCCTCGGAATAAACAAGAGCTGTTTGAAGAATCGCTGTGTCGTCTGATATGTTCACCCACAACTTAACAAAGACAAACAAGAGCACCACCATATCCTGAATGCATGTTTGAAGCATCTCTCAGTGAATCAGTTCCTTTTTCACTAATAATACAAGTACTGATGACTTCCTTTTTCAGTAGCGTCAAAGACAAATTCACTCTTGTGATGGCAATCAGCCTGAAGGAGAAACCTGTCCAAAGCATGGTGCCACGTTTCATCCTAACATACAGAAACTCCGATATGGACATCAAATAAACTGGCTATGCTAAGGGTGTGCCTGTTGGAAAGCCAGTACTGTATATCACCGGTTTCTTATAGGGTATACCTAACAACAGGGCTGGCCCTATGTTGAGGCAAAGTGAGACGGCTGCCTCAGGTGGCAAATGCTGAGGTGAAGGGAAGCGACAGAGCTGTGGGTACCATGTGGCCTGCCCTGACACTCCTATGCTAAAAGAGACTCCTGGGAGGCCACTGGGACATTGCTGAAACAACTCTTGGGTTGGGGCAACTGGCTATTCTTGCTATTGGTGTTATTGATTTGTGGGTTTGTTTGTTGCTTGTATAGGATATCTTGTTTTTTAATGTTTGATCTTTTGTTGTGCTTTATGTTGTAAGCCGCGCAGAGTGACTGGGGAAACCCAGCCAAATGGGCAGGATATAAATTAAAACATTTATTATATTATATTATTATATTATATTATATTATATTATATTATATTATATTATAATTACAGTGGTGCCTCGCAAGACGAAATTAATTCATTCCGCGAGTTCTTTCGTTGAGCGAGTTTTTTCGTCTTGCGAAGCACCACTGCAGTTAAACACTAACAACGGCGGGGAGGGGCGGGGAGAAGCAGGGCAGCTGCCGCAGCCGGTAGCTCGGACTCACCCGCGCCTTGTGGCCACCGTGCGACGCGGCTGCTGGAGGGCGGGGGGGCTCAGGAGCGCAACTCCGGCTGCAAAGCTGGCTGCTGGCGGCAGCGGCTCTCTCAGAGGAGCGCGTGAGGGCGGTGGGCAGCGGCGCGAGGCAGCCGGAAGGTCGTAGGGAGCCGGAGGAGTCGTCAGCCGGAAGGTGGGAGGGAGCCGGAGGAGTGGGGAAGCGAGCGTGCGTGCGTGCAGGGACCGTCGCCATGACAGGAGAGGCAGGGCTGTTTCGTCTAGCGAAGCAAGCCCTTTGGAAAATCCGTCTTGCGAATCACCTCAGAAAACGAAAAACCCTTTCGTCTAGCGAGTTTTTCATCTTCCGAGGCATTCGTCTTGCGGGGTACCACTGTACTGTATGTTATATTATAATGCTAGCCTGCTGCCCTCAAGTCCCATGGAAGATACTGTCCTTTTGCCAGGTTCAACCTGGCTTCTGTATGTTCCTTGGGGGAGGGAGCTATCTTGTCTTTGCTTCAGGCAGCAAAATGTATTGAGCCAGCCCATCTTAACAAATTATTTTCACACGTTGTGATGATGCGCGCACAGTTTCTCTCTTCTCTATTATATATTCCCGTTAAAATATAAAAATAAACAGTTGTGTGTGAAGCAGGCCTTAGCTTTCTCTCTTTCTAGGACTCAGCTGCCATCTATAATATGGGGATAATACTACTGGCCTAGTTTATAGGGTTGTGATAAAGATTAAATATTATGCATGCAACGGGCTTAGGAAAAACATTGTATAACTACCGAGCATTCTACGCAATGGGATGCTGTTGTGGGAAGCGGCCAGAAATCCAACGTCCTTATAAAATAAACAGTATGGATACTGCTGAATATGAATATTCCTGTACAGGAACACTAGCAGACAACTCAGTCTTCCAAGGCAGGCGGGCAGAATATGTTTGCAAAAATAGCAAGAGTGGGGAAAACAGCTTCCCAACAGTGTGGCTAAGCTTCAAAGAACGCTGAAAGATTTATCGCAAATCCGAGAGGCAAAGAGAACAAAAACATAAAACTGTTGATATTGCTGCTTTTGTTGACACAACAGAAAGTGAAAATTGCTGATGAAGACCCTGCAGTCTGAAACTTAATCCAGATTTGGATACATTAGAGCATATATTTGAAGGAAATGGAGCATGTTTGAACAGCTATTATGAAACAGAACCAGGGCCGGAAGAACTGCTCATTCTGGAAATGTCGAGTGCTGTTTCATAGGTTGTTAAACACTAACATGGAAGGACCATTTTAGCCTTATTCAGACACAGAGAAAGAATTATCGGGCAATACATGATGCTCATTATGGACAGTAGGAATATGTTGTGGAACAATGGTGAGGTCCATAAATTATCACATTGGTTTGAAGGCTTACAGTGGGGGCAGGGGATTGGGTTTGTGAAGAGTTTATTAGAGGTTCCTCAATTAGAACATCACTACTGCTGGGCAAATTGCTGTGGCCAATTTCTCCCCTTGCAGGAGAGTCTTTTGTGTGCATTTTATGTTGCATGAACTAATAAAGCAGCGCCAACAATGCTCCAGGGGAACTGATTGCTTACCTAGAACATGGAATGCTTTGGAATTCTGTGGTCAAGTTTCACAGTGCATCAGAACTGGTCATGACCCCTATATTTGCCTCTGCTTGCCACAACTATGATGTAGAATGGAAAGCGAGAAGCGAGGGGCACCAAATTCTGGCATTCCACAGGGACCAGCTGGAAAATGGAAGTGACTTGAAAAGGAGAACGGCCTTGTTACATTTCAAGCTTCTAACATGCACATCGTTCAATATACAAAAGGGATCCACATCTGGTAGACTTAGCTACAACTCTACTGCAGCAATAAAAATCCACAGGCAAGTCAATCACTTTCAGTCATTCCACCTGTGTAATGGGAATAAGAGTGACCTCACACAAGGTTTTCACAAGAGCCAATGAGATATAAAATGTAAGGATCATACTGATGTACAGCTGAGGAAAGCCCAGCAGAATCCATCTAGTTCAGCACCCGGTTTTCCACGTTGCTCAATCAGATCTTTGGGAAAGCTCACAAGATTATAGCAGCACCTTCTTGCTTGTGTTCCATGAAAGTGGTTTGTAGAGGCATGCTGTTTCCAACTCTGGAGAAAGCATACAGCCCTTATGATGAGCAGTCATGTCCTCTGTGAATTTATCTAATCCCCTTTGGAGCCATCTCCTGCCAGATCTTTGGGTGCTCACAACTAATTCTCTAAACCACCTGCCTCACACCTGACATCATAGGCAACATCAGGTATGGGGCAGGTGTTGAGATGGCTAAGGTAAAGGTACCCCTGCCCGTACGGGCCAGTCTTGCCAGACTCTAGGGTTGTGTGCTCATCTCACTCTATAGGCCGGGAGCCAGCGCTGTCCGCAGACACTTCCGGGTCACGTGGCCAGCGTGACAAGCTGCATCTGGCGAGCCAGCGCAGCACATGGAAACGCCGTTTACCTTCCCGCTGGTAAGCGGTCCCTATTTATCTACTTGCACCCGGAGGTGCTTTCGAACTGCTAGGTTGGCATGCGCTGGGACCGAACAACGGGAGCGCACCCCGCCACGGGGATTCGAACTGCCGACCATGCGATCGGCAAGTCCTAGGCGCTGAGGTTTTACCCACAGCGCCACCCGCGTCCCTATGGCTACAAAGGAATAATTGGTAGCTTAAAGTAAACCCACTAGTAAAATTGGGGTAAAAACCCCAAAAACTTTGCTTTAGCAGCAGTTTCGATTAAAACTGTTTTGCACTATCAATCACCTGATGACATAATCTCATCAGGTGATTGACATGTGGGTTGTCCCACCCACCTGTCAAAGTTGCCCTACAGGGGTGGAACCAGTTAAGGATCTGGCCCACTGGGGCAAAAAGTTTCCCCATCCTGGTCTCTGGCACCTGACATTCAAATGCACTGTGCTTCTCAGAATGGATGTCCTTGGGGCTTTCTTTTGGCCAGAACTCACCGGCACCTCTCAGGTGGGAGCGAGTGCCGTTATAAGAGAAAAGGGAGGTGTTCGTGGTGAAGTTCCGGCATCTCTTTTTCTAGAAAAATAGCACCGGATGTTCCATTTAGAGATCATAACCCTGTAACTATCAGTTTAACCAGTCCTCCATGAATTAGTAAAAAAAAATTCATTTAAACCCTAACCATAGCATCTCATAGTGGCAACCTATTAATGCAATTAGCACATTGTAGGCTCCGAATGCCACATAAGGGATAGACAATAGGCTGCCCAGGACAGCTTTGGAACTCGGGCAGAGAGATTTAGCTGGGGAGGGTGGGGGAAAGTTGGTGGATAATTTCCGCCTCTTCAATAATGGTCTTCAGACTCTGGCTGGAATCCCAGTGAAAACTGGACGTGCGTCTGCACAAGAAAGTGGAAAGAGTCTGAGTGTCCATTGTCCCTCTCTTGCTTCCCCGGGGGGATCTTTCACAGCGCTGAGTAAATATTAATTTTGGCACCGGCCCTTCTGTGATGTGGCGATTTCCCACTCTAGCTGCCTTCTTGAAGTCACAGTGCCTTTCAGTCTGTACTCCTGGGAAACGGAGAAGGTTCACCAAGAAATGAACCTCTCCTTTTCATAGCAAACAAGTTTGGAGGGGAGGTAGCCAAGAAGGCTGTAACCAGATCACTTAATATTTCGGCGGTGGTGGGCCATATCATTCAGGAGAGAGAGAGATCAGCAACTGTTCCAAAGGAGATGAAACCGGCAATATAATTCCATCAGCTCTACAGGGCGTTTAACCCACTTAGCAGCCAATTAAGTTGCTTCCCCACCGGGTTTTCTTCTGGGAGAGCTCACAACCCCAAAGAAGGTGCCTGTGCATCAGCAAGCAATGCATAACATACTAGCCCAATTTCTTAGCAATCCTGTGCATAATTGGCTAGCATTGTACAGCTGAAATTCTTTTTAATCGTTTTCTGGGAGTAAGTGCTCTTGAACTCCGTGGCAATAATAATAATAGTAATAATAATAATAATAATAATAATAATAATAATAATAATAATAATAATAATTAATGTATACCCCGCCCATCTGGCTGGGTTTCCCCAACCACTCTGGGCGGCTCCCAACAGCATATTAAAAACACAATAAAACATCAAATATTAAAAACTTCCCTAAACAGGGCTGCCTTCAGATGTCTTCTAAAAGTCAGATAGTTGTTTATTTCCTTGACATCTGATGGGAGGGCATTCCACAGGGCAGTTGCCACAACCAAGAAGGCCCTCTACCTGGTTCCCTGTAACCTCACTTCTCGCATGAGGGAACCGCCAAAAGGCCCTTGGAGCTGGACCTCAGTGTTTGGGCTGAATGATGGGGGTGGAGATGCTCCTTCAGGTATACTGGGCCGAGGCCGTTTAGGGCTTTCAAGGTCAGCACCAAGACTTTGAATTGTGCTCAGAAACATACTGGGAGCCAATGTAGGTTTTTCAGGACTGGTGTTATATAGTCTCAGCGGCCGCTCACAGTCACCAGTCTAGCTGCCACATTCTGGATTAACTGTAGTTTCCGGGTCACCTTCAAAGGTAGCCCCATATAGAATGCTACCTTTGAAGGCGACCCAGAAACTACAATTATTTCTTACTGCATGGGCCCAGCTTGTAAAACAGTGAGCTTCAACAAAGATATTAAGCCAGCTGAAATGCGGCTTTCAACTGTTAGTGCAAAGGATTAGAAGCGCAAAGGATTGTTGGCAGAGAGCAGGTGTGAAGCAGGGACCCCATTTATAAAAAGGCAAGAAGTATCCAGCCTCTGTCTAATTCCCCTCCCTCATTCTCCAGCTTCCTGTATTCTAATATATCCCAAACAACAACAACATCAACAACAAAGCTCCATTATCAATCACTAGCCAGAGCAAGGAGATTCCATCAGTTGCTCTGGTGCTCCAGCAGAGGATCATCCTTGCTCCTGAAAAATGTCCCACATTCCTCCACTAAGCTGCCCTGATGATCTTTGGATCAAAAGGCAGTGGACGCAGCTTCTGACTTAGGGATGGGGAACCTGTGGCTCTCAGATGTTAGACTCCAACTTCCATCTGCCGCTCTCCAACATGGCCAGTGGTCAAGGTTGATGGGAGTTGCAGTCTGAGAATATCTGGAGGGCAATAGCTTCCTCATCCCTGTCACTAAAACAAGTGCAGTCACATTCAGGGAAACTAAACCCTTCAGTGCCTCTCACTGCTCCTGATATCTCACCACCCTCCCTGCCTCCTCACGTGTTCAGAGAAGTGGGGATCAGGTAACGATATCTAGCCAGAGTGCTCTCCTATTTATGATCAGAGAATGCTATAATATTTCATTGTACAGTACATACTGCTCTAGGGGAATTTTGATTTCCGGTTAATTGCTTTACTTATTTTCTTTAGCAGCCGAATCCATGGTATACATCTGTATGTAAACTAAATCAATACAGGTTTTTTAATGCCTTGGATGCATAACTAGATAGCTGGAGCATGATTTATAGGAACTGTTACTACTCCCTTCTTAGCAAATTGACGGTATAATGAGATTTGGGCTGCAATTCTAGATGCACTTACCAAGGAGTAAACTTTACTGAATTCAATGGGAGTTGCTTCTCAGAATCCAAGAAATATGTTACTTTCATTTTCCTTGCAGAGGAAACATCTGCATCGATGAAACCCATAGGGGTTTCGTGAAATGTTTGAGTTAGCGGAGCAATTTTCTAAGAGGTTTTGCTTCTACCTAGTGGTAGAAATGTGAATTGTGCAAAAGGCTGCCCCCGCTTCCTTTGTTTGTAAAAGATTTGGCACCAATGAACTGTGAACTCTGCCAGCTCAGAATGTAGGAATACATGCCTTGGCTCTGAAGCCAAGCTCTGAAGACGATTTATACTCTGAATCATGGTACATAAATAGGCACTTTCCCAAGCAAGAAAGAATTGCTTCCAGTCAATGAGACAGGGAAGTTTTTCTAGAGAGACCAGTACAGGTATTTGTGGGCTAGCAATTTTTGATGACTTATTTGCAGTCTGTAGGACTGACCTGAAATACAGAATCATTCTGACTAGAGATTCAGAATTCTAGATTCTGTCCTCATTGGCCAAGCTCCTCCCACTGGCTCCCAAAAGCCACTGTGGTTGGGTAGGAAGAATTGGCATCCTTCTGTCTTGGGGAACAACAGAGGAGTGTGCCTTTGGGGGTGAGGTCAAGCTGTTGGAAAGTTGCAGCGCCTGCTGTGGCTGTAGAGACTAATACAGGAGAGACATGTTTTGTTGCAGCTGGGGCAGATGAAGGTATCTAGTTGTGCTGCTGCAGATGCACCATTGTGCTTCTTCTCCCTGCGCTCCTCCCAGTGGTCATTTCTCCTCTGGTCACTCCTGTGGACGCACGACCTGTCTACATCTAAGCACTGCGGTCCTCTGCAAGGGTTGATGTTGCCAGCAGGTCATGTTTGCAGACATCTTTGTAACACAGAGTTGGTTTGCCAACGGGCATGGTGCCTGAAGCCAGCTCCTCATAGAGGATCCTGCCATCTTCCCTTCTGTGGGTATGACCAGGTCAGTGTAGACGTCGCTGAGATAGGAGTGCAAACATGCTGGGAATGTGGGCTTAGGAGACCACGTCTTTGTTTGAAACTCTGTCCTGCCGTGTGGTACCCAAAATTTTCCTTATGCAGAGCATGTGGAAGCCATTGAGGCATTGCTCCTGGCAGTTGTAAGTTGCCCACAACTTACATCCATAAAGCAGGGTGCTCAACACAAAAGCCTGTTAGACCTTCATCTTGGTATTCATTGATAGCAACACATTCTCACATACCCTTTTGGAGAGGTGAGCAATTGCAAAATGACCCGGTGAAGCCAGGACCATTAAGGGCCATTGGCAATGCAAGAGAAGAGTCTTGCCCCTCACCCTGAGGTGTGAACAGAGATAGGGGATTTGGAAGGTTGCCTGGGTAACTGGACATGATGTCACAGGAAGAGTTTGGGGCCTCTGGCATGAGGCATGGGATAGCTGAGGAGAGGCCAGACCAACCTGGGCAAGCTGGTTGAAGGGAGGCTGGGAGAGATGCCTTGGACTACTGTCATCTTGAGATGACTATGCTCGAAGATCTGGACTCCTCCCATCTAAATTCAATATGTGAATAGGTCACATTTCTTAAAGCTATGGGAACCTCCACTGCACCTTCAATTCTCCAAAGGGTGCAAACACTGGTTGAGGACCAAGACCCCTGGAATCGCATGCATGGCTCAGCAGGGATTGGGGTGGGCTTCTGCAGTGCCCTAATCTCTTAACCTGTTCCTCAGTCTAAGCAATTTGTCTGTGATGTGGAGGCACTGCCTAGGCAGCTCTTCTTTTCCATCTCCTCTATTTGGTTGCTGCTCTGGACTTGTTTTCGACCTCTCTGTTGTTGTTTAGTCATTTAGTCGTGTCCAACTCTTTGTGACCAGAGCACGCCAGGCACTCCTGTCTTTCACTGCCTCCCGCAGTCAAATTCATGCTGGTAGCTTCGAGAACACTGTCCCACCATCTCGTCCTTTGTCCTCCCCTTCTCCTTCTGCCCTCAATCTTTCCCAACATCAGGGTCTTTTCCAGGGAGTCTTCTCTTCTCACGAGGTGGCCAAAGTATTGGAGCCTCAGCATCACGATCTGTCCTTCTAGTGAGCACTCAGGGCTGATTTCCTTAAGAATGGAGAGGTTTGATCTTCTTGCAGTCCATGAGACTCTCAAGAGTCTCCTCCAGCACCATAACCTCTCTGGGATGCTCTAAATGCGAGGTGGGTGGGTGGGGGGAACCTCTCAAAGAAAGAGTCAGAGGGCATGCCTTTCTCGGCTCCTCAGCTGAGAATGATGTAATCTGGGTGTCTGTGGGTTTTTGTGGGTTTTTTTAGAAAAAAACAATAGAAACTGAAGCTTGAACCCCCTTCCCCTCAAGTCCACCTACTGTCTCTCTTCCAGCCTCTGTGTCTGATTCCATTATTTAACAAAGACCATCCATAAAAAGAATAGTGCATAATAGGAAGTGCGGGGAATGGCTCCTGTTATCTTTGGTGTTGCTGTGAGTCCCCACTCATTTGCTCCACAAATGAATCAAGTTGGCGTGGTCTGCAAACTGTGCATCCTCACTTATTCTTTTTCCCCCCCTTTAAAAAAATTTTTATTTTATTTTATTTTGACAAATTGATAATCATAAATAAATAAGAATAAAAATGTGCACCCTACCACCAAGACCATTCCGTTGTTAACTATCAAACTCCCCAAAATTTCAACACCTCTTGCGATGGGTTTGACCCTTTTCCGTTTTAACAGTACAAATTCTACAATATCTCCTCAAAATCATATCTCCTGCATATTCCCCGACTTACCTTAATAGCCCATGTTAATTTATCATTAATAGCTATATCCCACTCCTCTTTATACCATTCTTCCATTTAATATTCTGCTTGCCCCTTCTACTTCCTAGCTGTAATAATTTGTGCTGCTGTCAATAAATTTGTGAGCAAATCCTCACTTATTCTTAGGACAAGAAGAGATAATGCTAAATATAGGATATGGATTCCAGGGTTAGGTGAGGAACGGGGAGAGGGATATGGTCCACCCTGCTTTGCCCATTTGGGCAAACACTCACAAAGTACTCACCCCCCAACACACCTAGCGCCACATTTCTTCTCTGGTTTGGGCTGGCCAGTTTGTTTTCATTCTGGGAAAAAACAACACTGGGGAATTTCCTAGGTTATAATTGCCCAAGATGACATAATTATAGCTAAACTAACAAGCTTACACTTTAACGCACGTAGCTGACAAGCAACACAGCAATACCAGTTCAATTTATTAAAAGTGGGAGGGTTGCTTCCCTCTCTGTTTATGAAACTTTACTGAGTGATCCCTTTTAATGAAATGATGCAAGGTGCCTGAATGATCTGGGTAGCAAGTACAGGCTTGGATTCAGGTGCATATATAACAAGAAGAGAGAATTCCCCCAATCTGATGAGCCTGTCGCAAGCCTCTTGCTTGTGTATAGGTGGATTTTCTGGGCTGAAGGCAAACTATATGGCACATCCCAAGAATGCCCTGTATTCCCCTGCTTCCTTGGTTTCACAGGATAAAGGACAAGGAGAGAGGGTGTGCACATACAGGGCAGTTTGAAGATGAATTTGATGCATCCCATGTATGTGTATTTTTCACATCGGCCGCAAGACATTGCCCTGCACTTTTCCCCTATTTAATTGGGATTTCCCCAATCCATGCGGTAAGGGAATCCAACACAGAATCGCATGTTATCTAAGGCACTGAAATGGATTGTATGGGGAGCATTTTTCTACATGTGGTGGTGTTTTCCTAGATGCCGCGTAACGTCCCTTGCTTCCGTTGGTGAGGTTCCTTAGTGGGCTGCTGGTGGAGTCCAACGTGACATACACTTTAAAAATCATTTTTCACCCGCTCTTTTGTGCAAATCTGATATATCAGAA
Organism: Podarcis tiliguerta; assembly: GCF_965153285.1. NCBI lineage: Eukaryota > Metazoa > Chordata > Lepidosauria > Squamata > Lacertidae > Podarcis > Podarcis tiliguerta. Next base: position 10,338,195 of record NC_139543.1, on the reverse strand, counting down.
AACTTGTATCTCAATTTATTTACCGTATTTTTTTATGTCTGTGCACAGGTAAACAACTACCTGTGCATATGGCCATGATGGACCTCAAGTTTCTGGAACTCAATGAGGGAGGGCAAGTTCTAACTAAGGAGAGAGGACAGAAAACAATGAGACAGATTTCAGTTGAAAGCATTTATGCATGGATGAACATGCCCCAAAGTCCACATGGAAAAATTGGATATATGTGTCAGGCTGCTGCCAGCGACTCCTGGCCGGTTGCCCGGAACGTACAAAGTCAAGGAAATGATTCTTACCGTCTGCTTTTTATTCAGTATTTACAGAGAGAGGCTATAGAACCCAGCCTCTTGGATAATGGCGTTGTCCCAAGTGAATCTCCACCCCCCACGTCTCCCCCACTTCTTCATTCATCACTTCTACGGGTGCAGCTAAGTGCCCTCCGCTTTTGAGCTATTTGCTCTCCTACTTTTAAGACACGCCGGGTTCTGGGAGATGAAGGGTCTGGAATGCTTTCTAAAGACACTGTGTCCATCAGCTGTCTACACTTGATCTTAGCCAAAAGGCCGAGAAGCGATCGCATCACTTATCGTATCAGCTGTCACCTCCCTGGAGCTTCCTCCTCCTCCTCTACCATTATTTCCCAACTTTCCCCCTCCTCTGCCCCTGAGCTGTGACCTCCCACAAACCCCTGTTGTAAATCTCAACTGTCTTCCTCTTCCTCCTCCCTGGAATAGTCAAGCTGGGGAGGAGGTCTCCACCATTCCTCCTCTACCCAGCCCCTGACAATGTGTGGCCCACAGGCACATTAACAATCTGCTGAGTGCGCAGCCAGAGAGCTATTTCTAAAGTGATCATTTATGCCACTTAATAAATTGCTCCTCTGTAATGGACTATGAAGGGACGCGGGTGGCACTGTGATCTAAACCATAGAGCCTAGGGCTTGCCGAACAGAAGGTCAGTTCGAATCCCCGCAATGGGGTGAGCTCCCTTTGCTCGGTCCCTGCTCCTCCCAACCTAGCAGTTCAAAAGCACGTCAAAGTACGAGTAGATAAATAGGTACTGCTCCGGCAGGAAGGTAAACGGTATTTCCGTGCGCTGCTCTGGTTTGCCAGAAGCGGCTTAGTCATGCTGGCCACGTGACCCGGAAGCTGTCTGCGGACAAACGCCGGCTCCCTCGGCCTATAGAGTGAGATGAGCGCACAACCCCAGAGTTGTCCGTGACTGGACCTAGTGGTCAGGGGTACCTTTACCTTTAATGGACTATGAAGTCTGTCTGTCTCTGTCTCTCTCTCTCATGCACACACACACACACACACACACACACACATACACACTGCCCTTTATTTGCAAAACAAGAACTCAGAGGAGTTCACAACAACATAAAGACATTCTACCACCAACCACGAGCCAGACCATACCGCAACCTTGATATGAATGGTGGTCCGTAAATGCTAGGTGAACAGATGAAAGGACATTCAGGAGCAATTGTCAATGACCTGATGAAGAGAAGGCTGTCACACTGCTGTCCCCAATTAGAAATCTAATTGGGGAATTGTTAACATGCTCCTCTCCACATGGCAGGGAGTTAATTCCTTGCTAAGGGCTTACCAGTGGTACCCACAGCACCATGTTGCAGCATGAGGTCACTGTTTAACAGAGTGCTCCTGTTCAGGATGGCAGTTATTTTGCTTAACGAAACTGGTGTGTGTGGGTGGGTGTGAAGGTAGCCCATCTATGAGAAGGAAAACTCTGCTCCTAAACTTCCGCTGCCTTGTGGGATATCTTTGGGAGAAGGCAAGGCTAAGGAGTAAAGCCCTAAGACCAGGCATAGGCAAACTCGGCCCTCCAGATGTTTTTGGCCTACAACTCCCATGATCCCTAGCTAACGGGACCACTGGTCAGAGATGATGGGAATTGTGGTCCCAGAACATCTGGAGGGCCGAGTTTGCCTATGCCTGCCTAAGACAGTTGGATGGCAGTTGCCTCCTTCCAGCAACCCCTGAAGCCCAGCTAGTGCCAAACCTATTGCTCTGCTCTCCTTTGGACCATATCAACAAGGTCAACAGCGAAGGTCTTGTTGTCTGGACAGTCAGGGACATCCATTACACACTGCCCAGTCTCGCACCCCGGAGAGGTCACTTTGGTTCTGCTTACGCTGCTGTTTGACTTCACCCCCAGAGGCTCACTCCATTGTCTCTCAAGACAGACAGATGCCAACAACAAAAATCATCTAAATGGTTTATAAGGGGCAATCTAAACTATTCAGGAAAAATAAAAAAAAAATACATTAAAATGAAGTTAACATCTATAAATAAAATCATCAAACTTAAAACCATTATATATAATCAAATTATTTGTTATTATAAGCTACATGGGGCTCAGGTAGGCCATATTGCTCAGTGTTCACCGAGTTTCCCCTTCCACCCCCCACATTCAACCTCTCAGGGAGTTTTTCCAGCTGATGAGCGTGGTATAAATGCTCTGAACAAATAAGCAAACTTTCCATGTCTACCGGGCATGATCAGTACCAGGGAGATACTTAATTAGTTATTTTTCTTAATTTAAAGTTAGCTCTGTAACATTTGGAGTTTCCCAAAACATGCCAGTACCTCCTTCTTGTTTCTCCCAGACTGCTGGGCAACTGTCGGGGGTGAAATTCAATCACACAGCTTGCGTAATTTAAGCTGATTTGGAGGTCTTGTGCAGCAAAACCCCTTCCCACCCCCTTCCCCAAAACATTGGACTTTTTGCAATAAGGGAACCAACGAAAAAATGAACTTGGGGGGGGGTGGGGAGCGCAAAGAAACCCTCACAAAGTCAAACCGATTGCAACAAATGTTTGTTGAATAGCTAGTGTCATCTAATATCCCTGCAAGCAAATTAGGACGAAGGCTCAATAAAGAAGTTGCCTGGAAGTGACCTCAGTGAGCCTGCTTTTGCTTCATTCCTGTTGGCACTCAGCACCCAGGGTGGGTATTGGAGGGGCTGAAATGCACATGGTGGCCGAGTTTCCATTCTTTAAATGGTCCCCAATGGTGTTTTCTCCAGGGTGGTACTCAATGGTGCTTTTCAAATGTTCCTCTTTGACTTCTCAATCAACTTTGCTGCACAGATGCAGCCCCCCCCCCAAATGCATAAGGCTATTTCTATTAATAAAGCATTTCTGAAATCGGTCCAGCTGTGCTCTTTTGAATCTCCTAATTATTTATTTGTGCTGAAGCTGTTCCCGTGGAAGAGATCGCTTACCCCATCCAAGCGCTAAAACGAATGTGCATTAATTCACATGCATATTTGCACAATGTTATAATGACCTACCCACATTTATCTTCAAGATGCTCCTTCCTCCCTTATATGGTGTTTAAAAGTTTATGAGACTGTTATGTCCAACTAGAGTACATTTTTGGTGCTGTAATGGGCAGGCTATAAATGATTTAAATAAATAACTTAGTGAAGCTGGACACAGTAACACTATAATCGTATGCATGTCTGCTCAGGAGTCAATCCCATGGAGTCAAATGGGATTTATGCCTAGCCTAGGCCCAGATAAATAGGTATAGGATTGAAAACGAACAGTGGGGATGAATTCAGTGGGGATGACTCTGAGGTATGTGTGTATAGAATCACCCAGCCCCCAAAACAAGTCATGCTCAGCACAGACTTGCTAAAATCAATGGACTTAAGTTTGTCATGATTAAATAAAGACCTGTTTACTTAAGCTCACTGGAAGGACAGATCCTGAAGCTGAGGCTCCAATACTTTGGCCACCTCATGACAAGAGAAGATTCCCTGGAAAAATACCCTGATGTTGGGAAAGATGGAGGGCACAAGGAGAAGGGGACGACAGAGGACGAGATGGTTGGACAGTGATCTCGAAGCTACCAGCATGAGCTTGACCAAACTGCGGGAGGCAGTGGAAGACAGGAGTGCCTGGCGTGCTCTGGTCCCTGGGGTCACAAAGAGTCAGACACGACTAAACGACAAAACAACAACTTAAGTGACTCTACTCTGATTAACGGCTAATGTGAATGCCACATACAGTACCCCAAGCAACAAAAATTGTTACATGATCCCAAGGATTGTGTGGATGAGCTAAATCTGCTGCCCACAAAATGAGCCTTCGGTGCCCTAAACCACGGGGTCACGGTTTCGCCAAAAACTCGATGTCGTCGGATTCACTCCAAAGCAGCGCCAAACACTTGCAAAAGACCCTCTGAAACGTCTGGCAGTAAAACCCCCATGTTTCACGACGCCACAGAAAATGAGCCAGAGGCCCCCTAACACGCAGGGTCACAGTTTTGCCAAAAACCTGGCATCATCTGATTAACTTGAAAACGGTGCCAAACACTGGCAAGGGACCCCGGCAACATTTGACGGTGCAAACCCCATGTTTCATGATAAGCCATAAAATGAGCCATCGCCCCCCCCCCAGCCCACAGGGTCACGGTTTCGCCAAAAAGCCAACATCATCCGATTCAATCCATAGCAGCGCAAAGCAGTGGCGAAATGCCCCCTGCAACGTTTGGCAGTCAAAACCTAACATTTCACGATGCCCCAGAAAATGAGACTTCAGCGCCCTAACCCGAAAACCCAATGTCCTCGGATTCACTCCAAAGTGGCGCGAAACACATGGAAAAGGTCCCTTGTATCATTTGACAGTGAACAATCCATGTTTCATGGCACCCCACAAAATAAGCCTTTGGTGCCCTAACCTGGGTTTGCCTTGCAGGCCTTTTCCACCTGGCCTGGGAATGTGGAGCTCCTGATTGACTCCAACTACAAAAGTGGAGGCTGCTGAACAGACTCTTTGGCGGGGATTGTTGGACTGGGGGAGGTGATTGTTGCTGTTGGTTTTTTTGCATTATTGGTATTTTTTAGATTTTGTTGTGATTTATGTGGAAATTGTTCAGTTTGTGTTTTGTCTTTTTTAATGTCTCATTTATTGTTTATAACTAACTTTTGATATATATTTTTATCATGTTGTAAGCCACCTTGATCATGGTTTGAACTGTGCGAAGGTGGCATACAAGTAAGTATGTATGTATGTATGTATGTATGAAGAGGGAAAGCAATAAATCCCCAGGATCTCTTGCGAATCAGACCACAGGGGGGAAAGACAGGCTATTTTCTTCCCCTAAATAAGGACATCAATCAGGAATATCCCTGGCATGAGCAAAGCCACCCAAAACATCATCTAAAGCAAGTTTTATTGGGCATAGCTCCATCCCACCTAACGGTCATTCGTTGGCTAAGGTCACTTCCAAATGACCAATTTATTGAGCATTCATCCTGATTTGTTTGCAGGGAGGCTAGATCACACTAGCTATTTATTGAGCATTTGTTCCGATTTGCTTGTGATATTACACAAAAACATTATCCCACACTTTCTGGAGCACTTCTCTACCAGGAAAGGTCAGATCTTCTGAGAAAGCAGGTTTATTGCACATGACCTCAAAATTAACTTGCGCAATCTGAACTTGCCAGTATGTAGCTGGATCCCGTTCAAAAATACCAGCAGGCTGGAGTTGCCCTGAGAAAGACAGTGTGATAATAGAGTTGTGGGTTGTGAGTGAGGGGCTTCTTCCTGCGTGATCTTAGGCTGATCAGTCTCCATTTCTCAGCTTAGCTCTTGGGGTTTTTGATGATAAAACGGGGGCGGGGGGGGGATGTGGAGCTCTCCCTGCACTTGTTGGTGGAAGGGTGAGATGCAAATGTAAATAAATAATTGCTGCAGACATTGATAGCACAAAGGAAAAGTAAACGAACAAGATTTTGTGCAATGAACCACAGAAGCAAAACAAGACCACTTTGTGCTGCCAGTGCGGGATTGAACAGAAATGGCAAGGTATACACACTTGCATGCATAAATCTGACAGTTGCACAATGTACTGTATCTTGTAAGTTTCTTTACAACATTTGCTCATACATTAAAGCGCCAAGGTGCTGGCTATAAAATCTGATTCAGGGGCTTATTTTTCCTGCAAAAGAACTCCAGGGCAGCCTTTGTGAAGTGTCTATCTAGATGAGAGGCAATTCTGGGAAGAGAACATGGCTGGATTAATTGGAATCAGCCTTTCAAGAGATCCAGACAATTAAACAAACATGAATTGTGAGGCGATAGTCTGAGCATAGATATAAGCCAGACTGCTTGCAGCTAAATTGAGCCCTGCTAAGCATTCTCTTTTAAGTTTTAAATGTCATTAGCATGATGTTTAGATATATTCCTTACTCAAATCTACTCAGAGAATGAATAAATCATGCTTCCCCAGTAGCAGAGACTGAGACCGCGCTTCAGAGTTGCTTATTGTCTCTGTTTAATTAATGCTTTTGTTTCAATGCAAGTTTTAACTTGTGTATTCCCCCACTGATATATGGGGAGGCGGGGTGTTGACCTTCATGTTTAGAGTGTGGAAAATTCACAGGTAATGTTAATGCAGGGTGGAGAGGGCCTCCTGAGGGTACATTCAGCTTAGAAGAATGTCATCAGGTTTAAAGACATAAATAAGTTAATTACAGCCAATGATAGCCTTCGCCTGTGCAGTTTTTAAAAACAGCAGCCGTGCTATTGGGTGAATAAAATTTACAGCAGGAGAGTCGCAACTTGTTTCTTTTCAGGTACAAGGCTGGCTGGTGTGCTGCCAAGATGTCTCGCACAAAAAATCTTGGCATAAGGGCTGTCAGCCGTTGAGAAAACTCTTCCTGGCTTTCAAACAATACAAGTCAGTGGGAGGAATTTTGCAGAGGCATTTCCAAGAACAGCGATAAGATTAGTGCTTGGTTCTTCATACAGATGAAGCCTAGAGCTATTCCTTCTTAGAAACAAACAGGAGAGTAAGTAGGCTTCTTGCATCTTGCTAAAGTCCTTTTCTCGCAAGCCCTGCTCAGCCAAGAAGTTAACTGGGTGATCTTGGGCCAGTTAAAGCCTATCACCTTACCTGCCTTACCAGGACATTTGCAGGGAAACCAAAATGCTTGTTTACAAAGCTATTGTACTACCAACCTTACTGTATGCTTGTGAAACATAGGCTACTTATAAATGCCATCTCCAACCCCTCGAAAGATTCCATCAACGGTGTCTCTGAAAAATTTTACACATCACTTGGGAAGATAGGTGAACTAATGCCAGTGTACTGGAAGAAGCAAAGATCACCAGTGTCGAAGCAATGATTCTTCAAAATCAACTTCGTTGGACTGGTTGTGTTGTTCGGATGCTTGATTATTGTCTTCCAAAGCAACTACAGTGGTACCTCGGGTTAAGTACTTAATTCGTTCCGGAGGTCCATTCTTAACCTGAAACTGTTCTTAACCTGAAGCACCACTTTAGCTAACGGGGCCTCCTGCTGCTGCCGCGCCGCCGGAGCACGATTTCTGTTCTCATCCTGAAGCAAAGTTCTTAACTCGAGGTACATTTCTGGGTTAGCTGAGTCTGTAACCTGAAGTGTATGTAACCTGAAGCGTATGTAAGCCGAGGTACCACTGTACTCTATTCCGAACTTAAAAATGGAAAGCATAATGCTGGTAGTCAACAAAAGAGGGTTAAAGACTCTCTGAAGGCAAATCTTTAAAAATGCAGTATAAACACCGACAACTGGGAAACACTGGCCTGTGAGCACTCCAGTGCTTACCAAAGGTGTCGTGGGCTTTGAAGACGCTTGAACTCAGGATGAAAGGGAGAAACGTTCTAAGAGGAAGGCACGCTTGGCAAACCCTCACCATGATGAACTCCCACCTGGAAACATATGTCCCCACTGTGGAAGGATGTGCAGATCCAGAATTGGCCTCCACAGTCACTTTCGGACTCACTGCTAAAACTGTGTTTATGGAATGACAATCTTACGTGGCTACGAGTGATCACCAAAGTAGAAGACCTGCCTCACAAGGAGGAAGAGCACAGTAGCTGTAGCTCAGTGTTGGAATATGCACTTTGTATACAGAAGGTCCCACGTTTCCCAGCATCTCTAGATAGTTCTGGAAAATGCCCCTGTCTGAAACCCAGGAGAGCTCATGCCGGTCATTGAGAACAATACTGAGCTTGATGAAGCAGAAGTCTATCTGTTTCAATGCATGCTTCCTATGTTCTTTCATAGACAAAACCGTAGAGATCTGTTTTTCCATTCCAAATTTTGATTGCACCTTCATTGCACCTAACTCCAACACACAAACCCCAACACTCCTTCTTAACCAATAGATTGTAAATATTGATAGTGACCACAGCAGGTGAATTCATCATGGGAGCAATTTCATCAAGGACAGATATTTCTGAACAGCTACCTTATTAAGCACATTGTAATTTTCCTATAATTTCCAATGATTTCGCCACGGCAGATGCAATCCATACAAACCTAAGTGCAATCCATTACGGAGAGCATGTGCATGTTCTGTTGAAATCAGTGGGAATTGAATTTTTTTTCTGAAAAGAACCATGGATATAAAGTATTTTAGGGATAAATACAGGACGGTATGATATGCAGTGGAAAATGGTTATTAGCAGACTCCACGGAGGGGAGGAAGGAAGTCCAAGATTTCAGAGAATTCTACACTTTTTGATTCTATTTTATGTGTGAATATAAAATTAAACTGTAAAACCAATAAAATTTTATAAAAAAGAAATCTTTTTCTGAAGCAGGTTTACCCAGACACAAACCCTACTGAGTTCAGCGGAACTTACTTCCAAGTAAGTATACTGCAGCCTTGTGAATGACTGTATTTGACTGATTTTAACAAAACTTATCTCAACTGAACTTTGCTTCTAGTGATCTAAATGAAATTTAATTTCACATAACTATGCTTATTTTGCACCACAAGCAGTTTTTTTGATTATCACGACGGCCAAACATCCTATAACACAGCTTTGTCTAATAATAACGCGCAGAATGGCTTTAAAATGAATTCAGTTGGAAGGCTGCGCAAAAGCAACTCTCTCATTTGCCACTAGAGGCCACTGTAGCAGTGGGGAAAAGGTGCAGCTCAAAGAAGCAAATTCAGAAGCAGTTGGAACTAGGATATACTTAAAATACCTCCAAGTTGTGTATGAGGGTAGAAGTTCTGCATCTCAAACAGAACAACTGAATATGGTGCATTGTGCTGTTGCAGCATGATGCCATAGAGATCTGATTTTGGACATATGGAAAATCATAGAATTGCAAGGAAGCCCGGGAGTCATCTAGTTGAATGCCCTGCGATGCAGGAATCTCAACCTCTACTTAAAAATCTCCAAGGAAGAAGACTCCATTCCACTGTTGAACAGCTCCATTAGAAGGTTCTTCCTGATGTTTAGTCAGAATCTCCTTTCTTGTAACTTGAAGCCATTGGTTCGAGTCCTACCCTGCATAGCAGGAGAAAACAAATTTGCTATTATAACTCCTCTTAACCCAGTCAGATGGGCAGCGTACAAATAATAAATTATTATTATTTTGAGCATGGCGCTGATAATAATAATAATAATAATAATAATAATAATAATAATAATAATTTTATTATTTATAACACGCCCATCTAGCTGGCTTTCCCCAGCCACTCTGGGCTGCTTCCAGCACATAAAAAAACAGCAAAACGTTAGACATAAAAAACTTTCCCGATGCAGGGTTGCCTTCAGATGTCTTCTAAAAGTCAGACAGTTGTTTATCTCTTTAGCATCTGATGGGAAGGGGTTCCGCAGGGCGGGTGCCACTACCGAGAAGGCCCTCTGCTAAGGTTGCAGTAAATTGGCAAAATGTATAAATCCAAACCAAATAAGTGTTGGAAATGTAAAGAGAAAGAAGGTTCTTTTTATCATATGTGGTGGTCTTGTTGTAAGGTTAAAGCTTACTGAGAAATGATATATAATGAATTGAAAAGGATGTTTAAAATAATCTTTGTAAAAAAACAACCAAGCTTTTCTTTTGGGAATTATAGGGATAGAACTAGCTGAGCTGTATAGATTGTATTCATGTATGCTACTACAATGACAAGAAAGTTACTCACCCCAAAATGGAAAGAAGCAGAAGTCCCAGCAAACGAAGAATGGCTACAAAAACTTATGGAATATGCAGAAATGGCAAAACTTACTGGAAGAATAAGAAATCAGGAAGACCAAAATTTTAATAAGGAATCGTTAGCAGGATTTGAATAACACTTGTAGTTTAATGGTGAATTTTGGATACAATTGAGATGTAAAATATCTGGATTATTATAAAAGATGCAGGAGGAAATGACTAATAATAGGACCCACAAAGGGGAGGAGGGCAGTCCTGGAGATTCTTACGAATCTTGTCTTTATGTTGTGTGTTTGTGACTATAAAAATGCAATTAAAAAAAGCAAATAAATGTTTGTTTTTTAAAAAAGGAAGAATAAGATATCAAGATCAAAAACTTTTTATAAATGAATGGAAACAGTTTATTTAACACAGCACAAAACACTGTTGCTGTATGTAGGTTTTATTGTATTTGTTTGTTATCTTATATTTTGGAAATGTACATCCAGGGTTTTTTTTTCTTTAATTTTTGGGGGGCCCCCAAGAGTGTGGGGCCCTAAGCTACAGCTTGTTTAGCTTATACCTAAATCCGGCACTGCTCCTGATCCTCAAAGTGAATGCTGACCATCCTAAAGGGCATCGGAAATTAATGTTTATTATCTATACGCCGCCCATGTGCTTTCCCGGCAAACTCCTGCCTTGCGGACGACAGGGGCCGCTGCCGACCAGGCGAGGCAGAAGGGGCCCGAGCCGCCCCGGGACCGCCTCTCCCTCCCTCTCGCCGGCAGCTCCTCCGTCCCAGATTCCCCGCCTCTCCCTCGGCGCAGGTTGCCTCTGCTCCGTTGAGCGCAAAGGCAGGAAACGCCTCCTCGGGCACCGACGGCTGCCTGCCCGTCCGATCGCCTGCCTCCTCCTGCTCGGGGGCGGCTTTTGCAGCGGCCCATCTCCCTAGAGATCTCCGGTGGGGAGGAATCAGCTGCAATCAGGAGAGGCGGAAATCCAGAGCCCGGGCGGCGAACTTTTTCCCGAGCGCACGTGCCGGGAAGCCAAACTTACCCCGGACGGATCCGTCGCCGGGGATCTGCCGCGGGGGAAGGGAGGCTGCGATGGCTCGGTGAAAAGGGGCGAGGAGAAGAGGAGATCGCGCAAAGGCAGGAAACTCCTCCTCGGGCACCGACGCCTGCCTGCTTCCTCGGGGGCGGCTTTTGCAGCGACCGATCTCCATAGAGATCTCCTGTGGAGGAATCAGCAGCGGAGGCGGAGAAGCGGGGATCCAGAGCCCGGCGGCGAACTTTTCCCCAGCGCACGTGCCGGAGCCAAACTTAACCCCGGACGGTTGCGAAAGGCTTTTTTTCCGTTGCCGGGGATTGAAAGTCTGCGATGGCTCCGTGAAAAAGGGGCGAGAAGTGGAGGAGATCGACGGACTGGGATCCGCCAGGGCACTGGAGGGGGAATCCCGTCCCCGAGTGCCGGGCGCCTGAGGGAGCGATGCTTCGGGGCAGCTGCTGAAAGGAGCCGCCGGCAACACCGCCGCCCGGGCTGAGGCGAGAGGGGCAGGTTCACCTCCGGTGGCGGGATACGGGGAGCCATTTTGAACTTTATATAAAAAGGAAAGTTTGCCCTCCTGAGGGGGCACATAAGCCGGCGCTCATGGACGCCGCCGCGACCGCCGGATGAGCAGCAGCGCGGCCGGGTGGATGGATTTTGTCGCCCCGCGGCCGCCCTGGAGATGCCGCGCCGCTCGCCCGTGGCCGCCTGGCTGCCGTGGCTCGCGCTGCTGGGCCCCGCGGCCGCCGCTTGGGAGCTGCACGTCGACGAAGCCGCCGCCGCCGCCGGGGCTCCGCTGCTGGACGTGTCCGTGGGGCCCGGGTGGCTCTACGCGCTGGACGAGGCTCGCACGCCGCGCGCGCTGAGGGAAGCCGTGGAGGTGACGCCCGGCGGGCTGCTGAAGAGGACCGCGGCGCCCGCGCGGTGCGGCGGGGCGCCCAACCCGCTGCCTCTGCGCCTGCGCTTGGTTTCCCGCGCAGGCGGCGTTTCCCTCACGCTGCGACTGGCGGCCTACCTGCACGGGCCCGGTTGCCTCAGTCGTCGACGGGCGGGAGCCCCCGCGCACCTGTCCCTCCCCGACGTGGGCCCCGCGCTGAGGCGGAGGCTGCGCGGCCGGCCTCGCTGCCCCGCCGCCCCGGAGCCTCAGGAGGGGACGGAGGAAGAGGAGACGCCGCTCCTGGAGGCGCTGCGGGCCTTGACGAGTTTCCCGCGCTGCCGGTGCCTCGACGGGCCTCCCCTCAGGAGCCCTGAGGGAAAAGGCGGGAAAAGCCTCAGGCTTCTTTGTCACGCAACCAGGGGTCCCGGGGAGGTCTTGGTCGAGTTTGGTGGGCGCCATTTTGAGGGAAGGGAGTGGGCAGCAGGTGGGCAGCACAGGTTGGGTAGGAAGAGGAGGGCGGCCTCTCAGGAATGGCAAATGGGGAGGGAGGGCGGCCGGGGTTCTTGGCCCCGGGGTCCGCCATCACCGCCACAACGGACGCTGAGGAGCGCCAACTACCCTCCGCAGTTCAAGCTGCCCAACTACCAGGTGTCCATTGCGGAGAACCAGCCGGCGGGCACGGCCGTCATCACCTTGGAAGCCCACGACCCGGATGAGGGCGAGGCGGGCCGCCTGACGTACTCCATGGAGGCATTCTTCGACAAGCGCTCCGATGACTACTTCGCCATTGACGCCGACACGGGCGTGGTGGTCACCACCCGCAGCCTGGACCGCGAGACGAAGGACACCCATGTGCTTCAAGTGATTGCGGCGGACCACGGCGTGCCGCGGCACCGCTCGGCCGTCACCTTCCTGACAGTGACGGTGAGTGACACCAACGACCACGGCCCGGTGTTCGAGCAGCCAGAGTACCGGGAGAACATTCGGGAGAACCTGGAAGTGGGTTACGAGGTGCTGACGATTCGCGCGACGGACGAGGATGCCCCGGACAACGCTAATCTGCTCTATCGTATCCTGGAACCGGGTGCCGGGGAGGGAGTCTTTGAGATTGACCCTCACTCTGGTGTCGTGAGGACCTGTGCCCCTGTCGACCGAGAGGAGGTATCTGAATATCATCTTGTGGTCGAAGCCAACGACCAAGGTAAAGAACCCGGTCCTCGAAGCGCCACAGTCACGGTGCATATCACAGTCGAGGATGAGAATGACAACTCGCCGCAGTTTAGCGAGAAACGCTACTTGGTGCAAATCCCAGAGGATGCCCCGGTAAATAGCCAAGTGCTGCAGGTGCAAGCTACAGACCGAGACCGCGGCAACAACGCCCAGGTGCACTACAGCATCGTGAGCGGGAACCTCAAGGGACAGTTTTACATCCATTCTTTTTCCGGTTCCATTGACTTGATCAACCCCCTGGACTATGAGACTATCCGAGAATACACACTGAGGATCAAGGCCCAGGATGCGGGGCGGCCTCCACAGATAAATTCTAGTGGGATGGTGTCCATTCAAGTTTTGGACGTCAATGATAATGCCCCCATTTTTGTAAGCACCCCTTTTCAAGCCACTGTGCTAGAGAACGTCCCTTTGGGTTACTCAGTGTTACACATTCAGGCAGTAGATGCTGACTCTGGGGAAAATGCCCGCTTGGAATACAAACTCATTGAGCTGCCTCACCCTTCTGCACTGGTGTCTCCAGGTGGGGACATGGGCTTCCCATTCCAGATCAACAATAGCACCGGGTGGATTACAGTGTCAGCTGAGCTTGACCGGGAGACTGTTGAGAACTACCACTTTGGGGTGGAGGCCAGGGACAATGGCGTCCCTGTCATGACTTCCTCAGCCAGTGTGTCCATCACCGTCCTCGATGTCAACGATAACAGCCCTACTTTCACTGAAAAAGTTTACCAGCTCAGGCTTAATGAGGACGCGACAGTAGGCAGCAGTGTCTTGACACTGACGGCGGTGGACAAGGATGTCAACAGTGTGGTGACCTACCAGATCACTAGTGGCAACACAAGGAACCGCTTTGCTATCACTAGTCAGAGTGCAGGTGGCCTGATCACTCTGGCCTTGCCGCTGGATTACAAGCAAGAGAGGCAGTATGTGCTGACTGTCACTGCTTCCGACGGAACTCTGTTTGATACTGTCCAAGTCTTCATCAATGTGACAGATGCCAACACGCACCGACCAGTTTTCCAAAGTTCCCACTACACCGTGAGTGTCAGTGAAGACAAGCCCATTGGCACACCCATTGTAACTATCAGTGCCACTGATGAGGATACTGGGGAGAATGCTAGGATCACTTACATCCTGGAGGATAACATCCCTCAATTTCGCATCGACCCTGACACGGGCACAATCACAACTTTGATGGAGCTAGACTATGAGGACCAAGCCTCTTACACACTGGCCATCACAGCTCAGGACAATGGGATCCCTCAGAAATCTGACACCACCTATGTGGAGATCCTCATTTTGGATTCCAATGACAATACGCCCCGTTTCCTTCGTGACCGCTACCAGGGTTCTGTCTTCGAAGATGTGCCCCTCTCCACCAGTGTCTTGCAGGTGTCCGCCACTGACCGTGACTCTGGCCCTAATGGCCGCATCCTTTATACCTTCCAGGGTGGTGATGATGGTGATGGTGATTTTTACATTGAGGCCACATCAGGGGTGATACGGACGCTGCGCAAGCTAGACCGCGAAAATGTGGCTGTCTACAGCCTGAGGGCTTTTGCTGTGGATAGGGGCAGCCCACCCCTCAAAGCCTCTGTGGATATTCAGGTTACTGTGCTGGATATCAACGATAATCCACCTGTATTTCAGCAAGATGAATTTGACATTTTTGTGGAGGAGAATAGCCCCGTGGGTTCCATTGTAGCCCGGATCAGTGCTGTAGACCCGGATGAGGGAACTAATGCACAAATCATGTATCAGATCGTGGAAGGGAACATCCCTGAGGTCTTCCAGCTTGACCTTCTTAATGGTGATCTCACAGCCCTGATGGATCTAGATTATGAGAGCCAGACAGAGTATGTAATTGTGGTGCAAGCTACCTCAGCCCCACTTGTGAGCCGAGCCACCGTACACATACGCCTTCAAGATCAGAATGACAACCCTCCTGTGCTACAAGACTTCCAGATCCTTTTCAACAACTATGTCACCAATAAGTCTAATAGCTTCCCTTCTGGAGTGATTGGCAAGATCCCTGCACATGATCCTGATATATCGGACCAACTTGATTACACCTTTGTCCAGGGCAATGAGTTAAATCTGCTGCTTTTGGACTCTGCTACTGGAGAACTTAAGCTTAGCCGCGACTTGGACAACAACAGACCCTTGGAAGCCATAATGAAAGTGTCGGTTTCAGGTAAGGAAGCACATTGTTTGTTTTTAATTTTGGTGACTACAGATAGTAGCTACAAATGGTGGCTGAAAGTTGTTTAGTGGCCAAATATGTTGGCATAGACAAGTGTGGACTTTGTGCCTGTTTGTGCCTCTTTGATACCCTGAGACTTCTTTTGAGGGGGGGAGGGTAAATTTTTGGAGAGCAGCCATGGAAACTTGAAAAGCTGTGTGCTTTGCCCTGACATTACTTTGTAGTGGAATTTAACCAATCTTATTTTGATCCACAGAAACATTTCTGTTTAGGAAGAAAACTTAAATGTGTCTGCATTCTTGCTGCTGGGTAGGATTAAGCTATTTGAATGTTGAGAATAATACTGGTAATTAATTTAAACCTAGTTACAGTTTTCATTGAAAGGCTGTAGTCAAAAGAAGTAGTAAGAGGAAGCTTCACTGACTTCTCTAGAAAGAGATGTCTGCCTGCCTTCATATGTATATGAAGATTAATGTGTTTTAAGATTAATGTGTCTTAATATTGCATAAAATATGTCTCTTGCATTGTAAAATCACAGTGGGGTATTACACAAAGATATGACAAATGTATGAATTTCTTTTGCATTCTTAGCATTTTAGTAGCCAAATTTGTAAATATTAATAGTCATACTTATTATTAGTGGTCAAAATACGAAAGCAAAACAGAAGACTCGCCAGAATCAATTCCTTTTGTACATCTGTTGCCATTCTTTCCAAACACATCTTAGTAAGAGGATAATACTTCAAGGCCAAATTCCATAGCATCCTGTTTGATGATTAACACAGCAGATTCTGCTTAGCCAAAGTGAATCTAAATGCATTTGCTATATTAGTGAGGATTAGACTGATGCTGCTGTGGGAACAATGCACCACTAGATCTGAAGCAGAGAAAAGAAGAAGATTGTTCACATTCAGAATTAAATGGGCCTCTAGAAATATTCTGAGGCAATATTGGATCTTGAAGGACATTTTTTTGAAAGAGTAGTCTTGATTGCCTGTTGCAGGAAAATAAAGTGCAATGGCACTTAAAAAGTTAACCATACATGTGCCAAGTTTAAGCACATTTTGATATCTCTTTCAACACACTTCTGTTGAAATAAATGGGATTTAAAAGTGCTTAACCCATGCTGGATTGTGTCTTAATACATGTATTTTTGCATATGATTTCATGGGCAAGACCTGCTTCATCAGTTGTATTTGCTTCTGAGGCTTGTTACCAACAAACAGATCGGTTTGAAGTTATAGGTTTGAATTGCAATGGTTACACGAAATTGGCTTTGAATGTAGTTTCAGTAAAGTCTGCACTCTGATCCAAGGTTAGGAGTTGGTAAGAAATGGTAGAAGTGTTCTCAGAAATGACAGATGTGATTACCAGGTGCAGGGGACAAATGTCAGGAGATGATTATCTCCTTCGTGCCCTGTTTATGAGTTTCCTGGGGACATCTGGCCGGTTAGTGTTAGGGGGGGAAATTGTCTTTGGTGTGATTCAGCAAGGCAGTTTGTGTGCTGTTTAAATAGCCACGTATAATATGCCTATGTGTGTGTGTGTTCTATATGCTAGCAAGCATTTATTGTGTTAAAGTGCTATGCTTTTAAATGATTCAGTGATTTTGATGATATGCTTACAAGTTGCAAATTTTTATTTGAAGGCTCATTCCCTACATTGGTATTTTGAATAACCCTTTAAAAAAGCTCCTGGGCAAAAACTTGGCCCTTAAGCTCGGCTTTCATTTTAAACTGTGGACTTAACTCTTTATAAATCGAAGCCCATACTGTGCATCAATAATGCAGTGCCTAGCCTTTTGCAGTCCCTCTCCACACTGTCTTTATTGCAGGTCTCCTGGGCAGCTGCAACTCTTGTTGACCTTTTGAGACCCATTGTGAACAGGATCTTGTTAGTAATGCTTTTCACTCCAGATAGTCTTTTCACTTTTGGGAGAAATGGCGTCAGCATGTGCAAATAACTTTTTGGGAGGTGTTTCTTTCTGGCTGCTTTGTCCTGGAACGTTACTCAAATTAGTGTGATTCTATCAACACCTAATTAGAATGTAGCGCTTGTGGCTTGAATGGCCATACTGAGATCAGTGGCACAAGTCACACCCAAATTCAGTGTGCTCCTCATATTTGCTGGACTAGTGAAAGTGGTGCTAACAACCATGCTATATTGCACTTGACAACTGACTTAGGTTTCATGCCCAACTTTAGAAGTGACTAATTGTAGTTAGCACGTAATTGTTACTTCCCCGCTAGTTAAAGATTTCCAGAGATAATACACTCAATTCTCTGGGCTTGCAGTGGCTTGTATTTGGGTGACATGCACAGAGCCATCAACAAGCTGAATCAACTGATAGAGAAAAGTAGCTTCTTATCTAATGTCAGAAGATGAAGAGTAGGTCATAAAACAAACCTCAGATGCCTCTGCTTGGGGTAATAAGACAGGAAGGAGCTATTTATAATTAGTGTTCACACTATAATAATTCTGAAGATTTCAGTGGGTGGACAGGAAGCATATTATCTTGATTCCCGTTGCTATCCAAAGAAATCTAAACATGCTAAGGTTCCAACATTATCACTTAACTTTTGTACAGTGGTACCTCGGGTTACATACACTTCAGGTTACATATGCTTCAGGTTACAGACTCTGCTAACCCAGAAATAGTACCTCGGGTTAAGAACTTTGCTTCAGGATGAGAACAGAAATCGTGCTCCGGCGGCATGGCGGCAGCAGGAGGCCCCATTAGCTAAAGTGGTGCTTCAGGTTAAGAACAGTTTCAGGTTAAGAACGGACCTCCGGAACGAATTAAGTACTTAACCCGAGGTACCACTGTACACAAATCTATTGATCTCAATCTATTTGGCTTTCTGTGCTTGTATCCATAGGTTTGCCCCATTGACCTAAACATCTTCATGCAGGCCCAAAACAAGGGCTATGTCAGACAGGTTAATTTTTACATGGAAAACATTCCCATATTGGGGGGGTGGGGTGGAGCATGAAGTCTTTGATTAGGTGTGACCATTGCGCGTGCATACACCCACACCTTTTTTCTGTATATACAAAGGATCTTTGTCCAAATCAGGTATCACAGTGCACATATGTAAAGTGGAACACACAAAGGTGTATTTGCCTCATCAGCTGTCCTTCATGTCTACAAAAATCATGAGATCCTGTCACCCTGATCCCAGTGTTAGAAACTCACATATCAAAGCTAATCTCCAAATGGCACCTTAAACCTAGGTTGTGGTTGCCACAGTGGAATGTCTAGGTGCCATTTCTTTTCAATTGGATTTACTATCATTATCATCATTTCTAGACCACTTTATATTTTAAATAACAAATCTCAAAGTTGTTTGCAACACATTAAATCATCAAATAAAATAATCCAGAATAAAACAAATTCAAGCTTCAAGGAAAATATTTCAGATCCTTCTCTAAGGGACATTTTGCTTTCCCCAGTCACCAGCCTGGCACCCAGAGATTGTGGTCACAATTGGACCTGTACCAGTTGCAAAATGCAACTGGCACATTTCTAACACTGTCTGATCCTCTACTCAGGTATCTGTCTACAAACATATTCTTAGAGCACATTTCTAGAAACGTTTATTCTCAAGTAAATTCCACTGTATTCTGAAAGCTGCATAGGATTGCAGCCTGTCATACCACTGCAATGTTTTAGTTCATGAATCGCTAAGGTGTTGTAAGCATTTAGATACTGAAACATCAATTCTTGGACCATTGGATATTTGTTACACCTTCAACATAAACTTTAAAAGTAAAATGAAAACTGACAGGAAATGTTAAATATCAGCATATCGGCAACATTTGAGCTCAATAAGTGAGTTGGCATAATTCTTGCTTTTCATAAAACCATCAGGTACATTAAGTCATATTGAAACTGAATAACCTTAATAAACTTACTGGCTACTGGATCTGAAGCTTTGTCAAGCTGAAGCTTGCCCCGTGCTAAAAGGCAGAGAAAAATTTAAAATATTTCATCACAGAGAGCTACATGAAACACGCATTACTACATTAATTAAAAATGTAGTTAATTTATGAGGAAGTTACTGAAGGTACATAATACTTCTGAAGCCAAAACACATCCAAAAGTTTGGCACACAATTGGACTATTACTTTCTTGAAATATTTTGCCTGTTTATTCTTTCCTTGATTTTAAGTGAACATCTTAAAAAGAAGAGAGAGACCAAGCAGCTACAAACTGCAATTCTAGTAGAATTCTGTGAGAAACAGTTGTTTTTTGAAAACGGTATCTGAGGTGATAAATTAAAATGTTGATAGTTGCCATGTAGTCACCATGTATTATCTTTTGAATTATTATATTTATTTGATTTTAAATCTACCTACTGGTTGCTGCAAGGCTGATTTATTCTAGATTCTGAGAAGTTCAAATTGTATAATATAATAATGAATATTTATATGTGAACTGGGAACTAATGTAGCTAGTTATATGGGTATTCCAGTACAAATCCTCTGCAAAACACTATTCTGACAGAAAGGTGGTGTCTGGTGGCTCACTGTATGAATGTGATGTAGAAACCAGCAAAGATCATAATGGATTAGGTATTTTATTTTTTCTTTCGCACTGAACTCCTCTTCTGAAAGTACTTTTGCTTTCATTATTTGGGTACAGCACACACACACACACAAAATACCCTAGGCTCTGGACTAAAAAGACCTGCTTGTACCCAATGGGGCTTACCGGTAAATAGGAGTAATGCTTGTGGCGGAGGCGGGGGGAGGGAGCGTTCTTTCAATGCTGTTTGTGTTTTCAAATAAAACCCAGTTAGGTGTTTTATTTCCCTTCATAGAGGTAGATCATATGTTAGACAGAGCTACCCCCTCACTGTTATGGCACCTTCAGTTAAATTAGTTACACAATTTCTCTATGCTCCAGTTGAAAAGCATCTCATCCAAATACTGATGTGACAAATTAATCACTTCCCTAGTTTGAAATAGGTTTGCTTGCTTGCTTGCTTGCTTGCTTGCTTGCTTGCTTGC
Organism: Podarcis tiliguerta; assembly: GCF_965153285.1. NCBI lineage: Eukaryota > Metazoa > Chordata > Lepidosauria > Squamata > Lacertidae > Podarcis > Podarcis tiliguerta. Next base: position 10,317,875 of record NC_139543.1, on the reverse strand, counting down.
TTGCTTTAACAAATATCTCCCTAAATATTGTTTTGTTGTGGTGAAAGTGACTGGAACTCTAATGCTACTGAGTGAGAAATGCAAGAAAGTTAGCATGAGCAATGGGGGGGGGGGGGAGAGATATCCAGACTACGTTGCACTGAGCTCCCATGGAAATAAATACTCATGATTAGCCATGGCTAACTTAAGTCCTATTGATTTCAATGGGAACTGTTTGCAACTAACTTTAGATCCCACCCAGTGCCTGAATCTGATTTACGGGCACAGATTCGTTATGAAAATGCTCTGGCCCTCATCCAGAGAACAGTGAGTCTCAATTCAATTCCCCAAAAGTAGAAATATCAAATGTTCAGATTTATTGCTGAGTTCCTCTTTTCCTCCCAGTTCTTTCAATTTACTTGAACTTCTTGTTCCTACTATTCCACCCACTTTTTCTTGTATTCCTCCACTTCCCTGAAAGGGTCCTTTTGCTGTTGTGTCCTTTCCTTCCAGCCAGTAAGCAAGATTGACACATAATATTTTACCTTGCCTACAAGACACATGCGCCTGTAGTGTATTTTCAGCCATTTACTATTCTCCATACCAACTATAAGCAGAAGGAGGCAGAATTTGTGTGGTGGTTACACACCCAGAATCAAACTATGAAATTCTCAGTTAAATGATCTCAGGCAGCCTGGTGGAAAGTCTCATCTGCCTGAAACCCTGGAGGGCTACGATCAGCACAGAAACCGTGGTTGGCAGTAGGGGTTTTGACAAACCATTAATATGTCTTGTTAAGCACCAGGTCCTGTTCAACTGCAACAGACTCTGGCTTTATGTAAGTGACCTTGCTCCTGTTTCAGTTATTAAATTTTTGGGCTGCAGTTCCAAGGAGGTGCTGAAGGCTTGTTTTGATAGAATTATGCAGAGCAACCAGTTCTTCTATGATTGACATATCAGCCTAATTTTGCAAGGACTTGTTTTTATAGTTCACTGTTACCTTGTTGCTTGGGAAAGAAAGGGTTGGCTTCAGGTGTCAACAAAGGAGGGATTAAAACATAAATGGTTCTAGTAGCCTCCTCCTTGCCGCTAGGGAAATAAATTCCATAAGTGTGGAACATCGTTGCCATGATATCACTGCAGGTCATACAATTATTGGATTATCCTACCTTTCTGAATGCGTGATGTATTTTACACATTTGCCTGGATAGTGATGTCCCCCATGCAGGAGACGCTGATCCACCATCTGCTGTGTAATAAATATAACATGAAAAAAACAACCACTGAATTTAATTCTATGACATGTGTGTCATAGAATTTTTGTTTAAGGAAAAACTGAGAAAAAGACTTAAAATATAGCAGTAATTTGAAGCAAAGGTGAATGTTATGGCTTAGGTGCAGGCTGCTGGTTTGAATCCAACAGAGCAATAGTGCAAGTGGAAGCCACCTCTGTTGATGCAAGAGATGGGCCCTTTGATTTCTCCCCATTGGTTGAAATCTATTGAACTACATTGAGCATCATTACACAGGGTCCCTGCCACTCAAGAATGGCTTTCTGGAGTTGCAGGTGGTTGCAGCGACAAAGAGCTGGGAATGCCTTTTTCTATGAGAAGAATTTCATTCTCAGTTCTTAGAATGCAAGCCAAAATTCTCCTTATCATGGTTAGGAGAGTGGAAGTGTGTTGCAAGAAGCATGTCCCTATATATGTATCTTTTTTGCCCAATTCTTACCTTTTTTACCCATTATGCATTGCAGTGGTAACAGTAACTATTCTTGTCCTTAAAGCAAGCTTTGAAACCAAGGTTAGAACATGGCTTGCAAAGCCTGCTTCGAGCTAAAGGTGATTGCCGTCAGTGTGAGAGTGGACATGGGATGTGACTCATAGAATCGCAGAATTGTGGTGTTCTGAGGGACCACGAGGGTCATCCAGTCCAACCCCTGCAATGCAGGGATCTTTTTGCCCAACGTGGGGCGAACCCATGACCCTCAGATTAAGACTGTCATTCTCTACCGACTGAGCTATATATACTGTGGTGATACTTCACAAGCTTGTGCAACATTATCGGTCTCCCATAGCCACGGTTACATTAAACCAGGGATGGCCAAATTTGGATCTTCCAATGTTTGGGGACTACAACTCCCATCATTCCTGACCCCTGGTCCTATAAGCTAGGGATGGTGGGTGTTGTAGTCCCGAAACAGCTAGGGGGCCAAGTTTGGCCAACACTGCATTAAACGGTATGAGCTTAATTTGGTGAAAACAAAATTAGTAAGTCTGAGAGCAATTTTTAAAATATGTGATTAGATCTGCCTCCTTTTTACTCTGGCAACTGCAAATAGAATGCATGAAAAGGAAAGGAATTTGAACCTGGAGTATAGAATACACTGGTACCTCGGGTTACATACGCTTCAGGTTACAGACTCTGCTAACCCAGAAATAGTGCTTCAGGTTAAGAACTTTGTTTCAGGATGAGAACAGAAATTGTGCTCTGCAGCAGCAGGAGGCCCCATTAGCTAAAGTGGTGCTTCAGGTTAAGAACAGTTTCAGGTTAAGTACGGACCTCCGGAACGAATTAAGTACTTAACCCGAGGTACCACTGTAATAGAATTGTAGAGTTGGAAGGGACCCTGGGGGTCATCCAATCCAACCCCCTACACAATGCAAGAATCTCAGCTAAATCATGGCCACCCATCCACTGCTTTAAAAACCCCCAAAGAAAGAGCACCCAGAACCTCATGTGGGAGTCTGTTTCACTATTGAATTGATAGGTCTACAGTTGTTGATAGGTAGAAAAATAAAATAAAAGCATCCCGCACACTGGCCAGTAGAACTGACAGTATTCAGCTGCTGTGCTGACTTCACTGCTCTTTTCTTTCCTGGCCCCCATTAGAATTGCTCTGTACGTCTTTTATCTAACTTATCAATTAATATTTCTTTAATCGAGTGACAGCCCTAACGGAAATCCACTATGTTAAGGTTAGACTGTTGTGTTTTATTTTTTTCAGCTTTCAGAGGTGCTTCGGAAAGAAGGCACTTTCAGGACTATCATCTCTTTTTTTAAAAATATAATTGCAGTTTATTTCACCTAAGAAGCAGTGAAGTGGATATGGTAATTTTGTGGCAAAAACTTTGCTTGGTAGCACTGGAAAAAAAGAGTGTGGTTTGCTCCAAGAGGAGCTAACAATCCACTTGCAGACTCTAGGAAAATGAAGGGTGTTGACTCTCCCAACATTTAAAGTTGTAGTGCTAAGGTGATGTACTTTGTCACTTATGAGAGACAAGCACTAAACAGCAATCACAGGAAAAGTGAAAGACCCGATAGATCTCTTGCTGCCGACATATGTAATCATGAACATATAATCCTTATCATGTACAAAGCAAGTGATGTAGAGCCAAACTCTTTTCAGCGCTCTTTGGGGAAGCATGATTTGTCTCAAAACCATCTGAGTGGCAATACAGCCCAAAACATTTCGGCAGTACAAATGAGGGGGGACCCATCAACAACACCCAAGATTTACTATGTAGGTGTTATGATGATAGGAAATTTTGCCACCGTAAATAAAAGGTTTAACGGCTACTATCTATATACGTATTGGTAGATGGGAGCAAAACCAAGTAAAAAAGAAACCTGGAGAAATAAGAGTTAAAGGGCAGAAACTTATTGCTTGAATTAAGAGTCTATAATTTAGTGGTAGAGCACCTAAGGGTTAACCCTTGGCATACCTTAAAAGTTCTAGAACAGTGGTTCTTAAAGGGTGTGGTGTGCAGGAGTATGGCAGGAAATGATGGCAAGTCTGGTGGGAATATTCAAGGTCCATCAAAGAAGCATGTAATTGTTTCATTGTAGTGTAGTATAATTTTCTTATCAGCAGAATATGGATATTTTGGAAATGATTCGTATTCTTACGTAGCTGCATTGTTTTATACTTTCTGGATGTCCCATAATAATATTATAAAGTATTTTTGTTCTATGTTGTAAATCAAGCACTGCTAGAAGTTTTTTCTTTTTTCTTTCCAATGTATTTCTTATCAATAACAAATCAGAGTTTACCTCTAAAAATTTTATTCTGACAGCGTGGCCCAGAAAAAAAACCTGTGAAAACCACTGTTATATTTTGCTAGGGTAGTTAATTTTGTTTGGATTTGTTTGTTATACTTGAATTTGCTTGTATTCTTTCCTATAGCATTCTACTGTGTTGCTGCACCAGGATGCCTGCCTTTTATCCTAATTTAAACTACTAGCTTTTTAAAGTATGTCTGCACAATGTTTCATTGCAAGCTGATATAAATTACTGTGAGAATGTGTTGCATCAAAATACATATATCTTGCAATATCCTCATTACTCAGCAAGAATTGCTGTCAATTACTGTACTTGGGCATTCCTCACAGTAGGAACTCAGCACCATGTTCCAGGATGGTCATCCAGAAGCTTGTCTGTCTCTTGTCAGAATTAGTTTTCTGCCTAATTTAATATGCTACGGGAGGCTTTATATCAGTAAAATGGCCTCTTTTTTTAAGACTCACAGCTTTATTAAGTCACTGTTGGCTTTGTTGGGCATTTTATGCCTAGTGAAGTGCTGAGAAAACAAGAAATGAGGGACTTTTTTTTATTTAAGTACTGCTAATCCTCATTACTGGTTGGCCTGTTGGTAATTTGCTGTCTTGCCACAGCTTGTTTCTTGGCATAGACGGCTTTGCCAGCAGTTCCCCAAGTGATGCCTGCCTGATACATTTCGTAAGGATGCTACAGGTTTTTGTCGATAGTGACTAGGTGGAACCATCCTTGGGGGGAAATGACTAATGTGTAGGCACACAAGCAGTTTGAAATAGGGGCTTAAATATATGGCACATCCGCATTCAAAAGGTGAACGTAAGCTTATCCTAAGCTTTTGGAAACTGTCTGGTATAAGTGGAGCATATCACAGAAATTGCTCTCTCTTAAGCTATTGACAAGTATAATTTGAATAGCATGAAATGACCTTACCATCTGGCAGATAATTTGTTTGCTAACTTAAATCCTCTCTTACACCTGACTAGAAGGTCCTTGGTATTTGTTCAGTTGTTTTCAACTTTTATGAATTGCAGCTGATTCTTAAGAGACAGTTGTTTATATAATATATATAATAACACATGCATATTTTAAACAAGGCAGCTTGCTTTATTTTATTAATAATATTGCACGCCACGCCAATCTCCGAGCTGTGCAAGATTTCAGGCGCTCACCAATGGTTTGTGCATCCTTTTGGAAATGAGACGCAGCAGAGACTGTGGTGTCATTATGATAAATGGTTTATTTGCACATATATGCAACCTGGGCCTATGATGGCATCAACACCTCAAAAGGCTGATCTTTCTCCCATAGGCACAGCCTTTGAGCTCTCAAGCATTGCTCTCTGTCTCCAGCTTACTGCTTTACTTCTAGCTTACAGCACTGCAACTTTCTGCTCTCTTCCTTTGCCTTTCTAGCTAACAGTTGAGGGAGGGAGGGCCACTCATTTGCTCTCTGGCACAAAGCCACTTGTTTTGTTACCTTGGGACCCATATTTAGTGGGTCATTATAGCCTGGCTATTCCACCCATTGAATCTGTACTGGATCCAGGCATTAGAAGCCAGGCTCAGGCATACAGCCCTAAAACAAGTAATGTTTTTGTACTTATTTCAGTCAGCTCATCTTTTCATAGACATGTTTAAGGTAATGTAAACTGTGGTGTCATTGGTACTCTGAAAATATGTGAACATGATTGTGCTTCAAATTACTTAATAGTTAAAACAGATAGTTATGAGGGATCTTGATGTCATATGGTGTATAAGGGCCAGTTCCAATATAACGCATGTATGGGATAGCTTTTGGAGTGATTCCCATATTGCTCTCTGAATATATGAACTATGCTAGTCAGAATATGTTATTTAGGTATCAGTGAACTTGTTTTCTTTATCCAACTTCATCACCTGGGATTTTATTTTGCAAGTCACATAGTTCCTGTTTTGTAATGTATCAGGGTTGAGGTGTTTTTTTTAAAAAAAGTTTTTATACAGCTTTACACTATCCTGATGTTTTATGAGATGGTGGTACATGAATACTTTTATTAAGTAAGTAAGTAAATAAGAACCAATATATGAGATGATCAGACTGTCAGATAAATAGTTTGCTAGAATCCGAATGTAGTTCTACAGTATAAGGTCTCAGTCCAAGGTCCGTGTGGCATGCATTCTACTGCTGCGTTACAGCTCTCTAGTCTGCTGAATTTCAATTTTTTTGTGGTCTTTCTGTTTTTCTGAATTAATCCGATTTCACAAATTCACATTTTTTTCCAGTTTGTCAGGCATTGTATCTTGGAGAGCTGATGTGTATGTTTCTCAAATTTAAGTGCAATTTACACATGTGCCGCTAACATAGGCTTGGGAGTTTTTTTGTTTTTTCTTTAAATCTAGTAGTACTTTTGGGAAACTACTGCTGCGATGTAAACATGTGCAATTTAGAACCTGTGTGTGTTATTTTTGCTTGGGGTATTTGTTCATTGGAATTTTATTCGACATAGTGCAGTCATACAAGGTCAAGTACAATTTCATTAGACATATGTCTCGCATCTGGTAGTTAGGGCCTTCTGGAGCAAGGCTGATTAACAATGCAGGGAGTTATCTCCGAGAGTTTGTGCATAGCTGGTAGACTAGCTATGGAACCCTTGTGCCAAGGTAAGATAAAACTATCCAAACGCTTTGTTATCAGTAATGGTTTAGCTGCAGTGCCTTTATTTGCTGTGGTAATTCTTTCGTTGCAGATAGTGTCAACTGCCACTGAAGTGGTGTGAATTATTCCCTTGTTCTTGCTGTTTCTGTCTGTCTTGTCGGACCCCACCACTGACTGTCAAAATATGAAATTCAAGGCCTACAGGGGGAAATCAAGTGACAGCTCTCTAGTTATGCCTGATGTCTAATTATTACATGTATAGTCAGAACGAACAGTTCTGTAAACATCTGTAAATAAGCTTCCTCACAAGATGGTGTGACTTACGTAGGCATTCTAAGATCATGTTTTGCTAGGATTCTTGTTCATAACAACATGTGTGGAATGTTGCTTCCCTTAGCATTTTAGAAAGCTTGCCCAAACGGGAACAGCTAACCAATAGGAAACATAGTAATATTCCCTGAATTATAGAAATATAGTAGAATATAGCTGAAACTAATCTCAGTCAAGTTAATATATGATGGCAGTTCTTAACAGAAGCATAAAACCTGGTAGGTTTTTTATGTTTTTGTTTTTAAGATGTCTCGTATGTTTGGACCACATGCTGTTCCTTGCATTACAGCGAGGAACTGTTAGTGCAGCATCTTTCTTGGGGAGAATCACAGACACTAGAGAAGAATCACGGCTTCCTGAGTGACAAAACTAAATACATTGGTACCTTGGTGTCCTTGAATTCTCACATCTCTTGCTTGGAGTTAACTCTTTATTAGCAAAAGCAGGATCTGCGCAGGAGTGTCAGGCCTAATGAGCACAGGCTTAATAATCTCTGGCAGGTCTTGTCCCCATGAAGCAGTTGCTGAGACTTAAGGTCCCCGCCTTCCCAGTCGTCTCCTCTCCAGGGTTTTCCCCAAGCAATCTGAGACTGGACCTGCATGAAGCCAACTTCTTCTCTACCCTCTTCATGTCTCTCCTGGTTCTGAGAGACCAGGAGGGAGGGGAGCTTGTTGCAGCAGGCGGGGGGAGAAACCTGTGCCTCTTCACCAGCCAGACTCATCTCTGCCTCTTGCCCCTCCCCCACCTCTGCTTCTGCCTCTGATTCTGGGCTGCTCTCTGCCACGACTGTTCCTGCTCACGAAGCCCTGTTACCTCTTCAGCTTCTGACACATCCTCTTCCCAGTCTTCTCCCTCTGATCTCTTATTGTTGTCCCACCACCAATCCCCTGGCTCTGAGCCTTCTTCCCTTGGGCATTCCCCAGCTGGTTCCTCCCACCATTCCTCTGCATCCAACCAGTCCATGACGCTAATCAGGATGGAGGACAGAGAGAAGTGTGTAGAAACTAGTCTGCCTCACAAATGTAGGTTGCTTCACCCACTTTTGTCTCTGGCCCTGCCCACCACTGGCATGTGACCCTCAGCAGACTACCCAGAAGAGAAGGCAGCCCTCCATCTGAAAAAGGTCCCACCACCCCTGCTCTATAATTACATCACTGGTGAATAGTTGTGTGTATTTGGTATCCCTGGCTGTGTTGTCCCTGGCCAGCGTTACTCCCAACCCCTTTCCCTTTCCCTGGAGTTTTTTTTTTATCTCAGTACCAAGAAGCAGGACATTTAAAATGGACATGTACTCAACATTAGTCTACGAACTATGGACGTTAAGTCACAGAAACAAGGTAATATCCATGTCATGGTGTGTGATATTGGGCACTGAGCATTTATAAAAACCCCTGTATGTCAGAGAGCAGGTCCACATTGGGAGAGAATACGGAATGCATTTTCCTTGCCTATTCTTTCAGTCAACCTGTACTGCACTCTTGACTATTGGAGATTATTACTCTCCTTGAGAGATAAAAACCTGATAGCTGCTTTTGAAACACCACTTTGTTAAAGCTGTAGAGTACGGTAATTTGATCATTTGGGAAAGCAAGACAATTAATAATTTAAGAACACCAACAAAGAAATTTTCTTTGTGTTCTTTCTTGCATGCCTTACACTTTAAAAAATGTTTTTAATTCGTGCTTTGTCATATTTTAACAGCTAATGAATTACAGCTTTTGATCATATTATTGATTATATTATTATGATCTTCAAAAATCCCCCTTGCCATTGGGAGGCAGCAATTATGTATGGTCTTTTCTGTTATTCTTCCTCAAACCCCTTTGAAGAAAAGGAGGCTGAATGACATTAGTAACTTTATAAATGGAGGAGGAGCCATAGCTCAGAGGCAGAGCAGATGCTCTCTATGTATGAATCCAAAGGTATATCCAGGTTAAAGAACTCCAGTAAAACAGTTTGTGGGGGAATGTCTCCTAAAAGGTTGTGTGTCTGTGTGCGCGCGCATGCACACCACTTGATTGTTTAAAAACCTCAAGCGGTTTACAAAAAAGTGTATTTTTTAAAATTAAATTTATATACTACCCTTCATTTGAAGATCTCAGGGCAGTTAACAAGATAATTTTTATTATTATTATTATTATTATTATTATTATTATTATTATTATTCCGCCAATTCAGTTTCCCCAGCCACTCTGGGCAGCTTCAAACAAAACACTAAAATACAGGATAAAAGCATAAAATAAATAGTTAAAACAAAAGAAAACAATACCACCACCCCACAAACCCATTTAGAAGCCCATAGAATATTAATTAGCCAAAGATCTGGTTGAAGAGGATTGTTTTTGCCTGGTGCCTAAATATTTATAATGAAGGTGCCAGACGAACCTTCTTGTGGACAGCATTCCACAATTGGGGAGCCGCTGCAGAAGAAGTTCCGCTCTTGTGTTGCCACCCTCCAGACCTCTTGTGGAGGAGGCACACAAAGAAGGGCCTTGGATGATGATCGCAGGGTCTGGGTCAGTCCATATGTGGAGAGGCAGTCCTTGAGGTATTGCACTGCCATACTAAAAAAAATAAAATGTATAGGACTATGTATCTGTCTCTATGAGAGATAATTAAAATGGACAAAAAATTAGCATAAAAATGGTAACTCCCTCCTCCCATTTCCCTAAATTCACCCCCCCCCATTTTTCCATTGGCTCAATCCCTGCAGCAGAACTGTGGGTTTGTACACAAATAACAACAGTTAATTAAATGACTCAGAGTAATTAAATGTTGCACAGATTCCCCCCACCCCCCCAGTTTCTTCTAATCTTAGAGCATGGAAATGCACAAAAATTGACCATATCCCAAACAATTCTCCATTTTTCTTGCTCACTGAAATGCTTGGGAGAGCTAACATTCATCAAGTATGTCTATCATGCTGGGGGTGGGGTGGGGCTGCTGGTGAGGAATGCTCTTTCACCAAGATTTGTATCTGAGATGGAAATTCTAATGAACACTGAGCAACAGGGATATACATTTACCTATACCATAGCTATGTGCAGTCAGTATAGCCATTGACCTTGACTACCTGCATATGGTTAAATTGTTCCCAATCCTTTTCATCACTAGGATTTTATATCAAGATGGTTATCTGGGAGGGAAAAACATTCACATTATTTAAAAAACCCAACCATAGACAAACCCCTTTCTTAATCTGCAGGCTTCAGTAGGAATGGGCATAACCAAAAGGCAGTGGGATTTGCAAAGCCTTTGCTTGCTATCCACTACAAACCCAAAGTCTCATTCCTGGTCAGTCACTGCCAGTTCATACCCCTTGAAATTAAGATTATTATTTTTTGCCCTGACATCCATCCCTTTACACTTGTTTACCTTAAATTGCATTTGTCATTTTACTACCCATGTGCTCTGTTTGGAGAAGTTCTTTTGGAGTTCTTTGTACTCCTTGTTTCTTATAACAACCCTGAACAATTTAGTATCATCAGGAAACTTTGGCATCTTACTGTTCACCCCTAACTCTAAATCATTTATGAACAACTTAAAAAGCACAAATCCCAGTACTGATTGTTGGGGGACCCCACTTTAGACATCCTCCGTCAGGAGAACTGTTCCTTTATTTCTACTCTTTGCTTGTTGTTATGTAACCCATTCCTGATGCACAACAGGACCTCTATAATTATTTATTAACTGCTAAGATTACTCAGGAGTGAGGCAATTTGTCAAGAGTTTTTTTGAAGTCTTAAGTACACCATGTCAGCAATATCACATCTATCTATATGCTTCTGGAAATTCTCCAAGAACTCCTATAGGTTGGTCAGATAAGACTCACTTGAAGCTGGTTCTGCTTCAGCAAGGCTTGTTCCTCTATATGCTTTGTTATTTTGGCTTTAACAATACTAGTTTTCCCAGGACTGACTTTAAGCTAATTGGCCTGTAATTTCCAGGTTCCCCCATGAATTCCTATTTTTTAAAAATGGTTTTACATTGGCCACTTTCCATTCCTTAGGCATGGGGGCTGATGTGAGGGGACAAGTTACATATTTTTGTTAGAAGATCAGCAATTTCACCTTTGAGACATTTGAGATCTCTTGGGCTTGGTGATTTGTCAGTTTTGATTTTGTCTCATTAGGACTAGTCTGGCATCTCTCAGTTCCTCAGACTCCCTTTTTGCAACAGTAGTTCAGGCACTGGAATCTGCCCAACACTTCCATTCCAAAGTAAGATGCAAATAATTCATCCAACTTTTCATCCACGTTAGACTAAAATGGCTCACCCTTTGCAAATAGCTAGGGATCTTGACCTCCCTTTTAGGATTAACTTTCTAAGGGTAGATTAAACAGCCACTTTGTTTGCCCTATGACTACTTCTTGAAAGCTTAGTAAAGATTCCCATAGTTCTTCATCATTCAAGCAAAATGCTCTATAAACGTGGCTATTGAAGATTGACTCCCATATCCTACCCATCCTAGAGCTGCCATGACCAAAATTTGAATGGCTGTCTAGAGCTAAGTAACTGGAATCAAAGGACAACTCTCCAGAGAGATGTCTCATCTCCCTCCCTCCCAAACAACACCCCTAGGAAGAACTTGCAATGCACCTGAAAGGGGAGCTGCTCAAAGTGTGGATGGGGGCCCTGACATTCTTTCACTTGCTGTGCTCCCATCCTACTCAGTTGCCCACCTTTTCCACATTGAGCAGCAAAGGTTTGCAGGGTGCTTCAATTTACATTTGCTTCAGTATGAGTAGAATGCTTCATGTGATTGGGGACCCTGCATTATCAGATACACAAGAGAAGAGATGAACTTGCATTGTGGAGAGACATTTGGAGTTTTAGTATTCCAGTTCTCACTTGAAATAGGCAGTCAAGCTCCTGTAATTACGCTAAGAAAGAAAAAGGGGTGAGGGATGTAGAAAGCTCCTATCATGAAATACAACAGAGATTTTATGACAGACTTTTTAAAGAACTCATTTCTCTTTCTCAAAGGAGTGTTCAGGTGCAGTGTGAATTCCTACTTTGTGACTTGGTGGTATTGATATTAGCCAATAAGTAAACTTCCTTCTTTTACTTTCAAAAGAAATGGGTGTGCAGCTCTGGCAGGTAAATAATGAAAGAGCCTTTCTTGGCACATTTCCTGATTGTGGATGATTTGTTTCTATTGCAACAGACTACAGCAGATTTATTCTGTTTCTGATTAAACACAAAATGCATCTGACTAGAAAGTCTGAAAAAGTGTGACTTCTAATGAAAAAGAAACTGCTGTGGTCATGCCATAAATTGTGACCAGAACATTAAAAAATATGTGCAACAAAACAGCAGAAACTGTATGGAATATAATATGCAGTAATTCCTGGGTGGGTGTCCGTGTATGTAAATAAAGGCTAGCTAATTAATTGTTGAACTTGAAGTGATTAACCTCCAAGCACTTGCAAATGCACAGAGCAAGAACCCTTTAGCCTCAGTCCTAATAATCTTACTCATACGACTATATGAGAAAGATTTCTCGCATAATGGTTCTGTTTGTACGATCAGCCTTGCCTTCCTCATGTCTTTAGGACAGTTCTTCCAAATGAGGTTCTTCTACATGGGACATCAGTGGCCATTTGCAGGAAATGGAGTACAACTAGGGCACAATCAAATGAAGGGCAAGTACAATACATTACTGTGGGCAGAATTGTTAGGGTTCTGGAAGGAGGCAGCCAGCGTAGTGATTCAGAATTGAGGGCAAGCAGCAGCCTCAGAGCAGAGGCTCACAGAGAGGGCACAGGGCAAACAGAAACAAAGGTCCACAATAAATAGACAAGAGAGAGGAGAGATCTCACTGTGGGGATCAGTCAAGTTGCTCTGATCAAATGCATTGCACCACATATTGGAAGCTTCCTTATGCTTGGATTGTTCGAAGAATGGGGCTGACAAGACTCTCAGGGATGATTGCTACTTGTGAGGAAAGATAATAGCAAGGAACTACCTGCAACTGCCACTGTCACATGCTTGAAGCTGAGGTGCACCTGAAAGCGTAGACATGGCGTGAAAGAAGCTCAGCCAGGTTTGGGGGCATTCATGGTCTTCTACTCCTAGCCCAGCCTGAGATGTGTGATGCTGAAACAGAGGCCACTGTGTGTGGGGACAAGTAAACTGTTCCACCCCCAACTTCCAGCCCTGCCAACCTTTATCCAAGTTTTTGATGCCAGTGCTGGAATGGGAGGCAGGGCCGGGCTTGTTTGCTGTTGGCCCCTTCTGCCTATCAATTCTGAAAGGTATTTATTCACATAATATGTTCAAAGAATGCACTAGCTGGCATGCTTGCTCTGTCTACAGGAGAAAGTCTTGCCAGTTCAGTTTCCTTCCCTGGTATGAAGTGGTGAATTATTCAGCCAGCATTTAAGAACTGACATGGAAGATTACAAGAGAATTCATGACAGTTGTCAGCGTGGAGTGAAATGTGCTACTGCAGAAGAAGTGGACAGCTCAGATTGCTTGAGGCTTTGCCAGAGGGCTGTCAGCTTTCTTCCTTGACAAACAAGGGGTGTTTTTACACAGTTCCCAAGGAAAGCTGTTTTAATTCTACTAAACTATACTAACTCTCTATTAGCAGGGTTGTATCTCAACCACAGGGGCGCGGGTGGCGCTGTGGGTAAAAGTCTCAGCGCCTAGGGCTTGCCGATCGAAAGGTTGGCGGTTCGAATCCCCGCGGCGGGGTGCGCTCCCGTCGTTCGGTCCCAGCGCCTGCCAACCTAGCAGTTCGAAAGCACTCCTGGGTGCAAGTAGATAAATAGGGACCACTTACTAGTGGGAAGGTAAACTGCATTTCCGTGTGCGGCTCTGGCTCGCCAGAGCAGCGATGTCACGCTGGCCACGTGACCTGGAAGTGTCTCCGGACAGCGCTGGCCCCTGGCCTCTTGAGTGAGATGGGCGCACAACCCTAGAGTCTGTCAAGACTGGCCCGTACGGGCAGGGGTACCTTTACCTTTATCTCAACCACACTTCTTCTAGACTGGTACTTTGAATTATTAAAGCTGTATACCACAAAGTACATGATCCCTCTCAGCATCTTAGGCAAAATGTATTTCACACACATACACAGCAGAACCCTCACAGAAGATTTGCAGTTACTCCTGCTGAAGTGAGAAACAAGACCCTGGTTATCAAAACCAGAGAGGGCTTCTGAGGCTATCCTAGCTGAAGGTCAGCAAGAAGCCAAGAACTTCATTATGGGCTTCTTTGGGAGGATGAGAGGGACATAAATTTGATAGACCAGTCAATTAATCAGTCATTACCAGAGCAGCTGGAGCAAAAGGGTAGTGAAATTGCAACCCCCTCTTTACAGTGAAATGCTGGACCTACATTTTTTGAGGATATGCTAAGTATATATTAACACTGGCCAACGGCTCTGGGGTTGTGGCACTCATCTCGCTCTATAAGCCAAGGGAGCTGGCATTTGTCTGCAGACAGCTTCCAGGTCATGTGGCCAGCATGACTAAGCTGCTTCTGGCGAACCAGAGCAGTGCACGGAAACACCGTTTACCTTCCCGCCGGAGCGGTACCTATTTCTCTACTTGCACTTTGACGTGCTTTCAAACTGCTAGGTGGGCAGGAGCTGGGGCCGAACAATGGGCGCTCGCCCCGTTGCAGGGATTCGAACCGCTGACCTTCTGATCAGCAAGTCGTAGGCTCTGTGGTTTTTAGACCATGTATGGTAGTAGTACAAATAATAAGAAATAGTATTTTTGTCTCAGTTCAGACCACTTGAAATGTGAATGGCTTCTTGGGATACAAATTCTGACAAGGAAACAGTAGCAGTTAAGAGCTAATAAAGATAATGGCTATTAGCAAGTATGATATGGAAACTATAAAGATGTAGCAATCCTCTTGTGTGCTCTTCGTCTCTTTGTAGTTGCTTTTTGAGGTAGCATTTGTTTGGTTTTGCTTGTGGTTATAAAATCGCATGGGATGAGTTTAGATACAGTTTCAGGGACTTTTCGAAGCAGACAGGTACAGCGAGTCCTCAAAGCAATTATGTTGGCATAGGCCTCCCCAATGGCTATTTGTAATTGAAATGAGCTTAGGCCAGAAGGGTGCTTTGAAGATCAGCCTTTAGCAGCTTTTTCTAGATTAGGCTTCCTGAATCAAGTAAATGGCAGAAGAAACTGTATTGCAGAAGAAGCAGATCTGAAAATGGGCTGCTGCGAGCTGAGCTGAAATGCACATTCAGGAAAAAAATACAGGCTGGAAATTGCATGCTTGATCACTCTACCACCAAGTAAAACAAAACCACCAATTGCATGAAGAAAACAAACAGAAGGCTCTTCCTAACATGCTGTCTTTTCTAGGCAGGGGATTTCTGAGGTAGGATAATATTCAAACACTAGACGGCTGTTTGACATTTTTAAGTGCCTTAGAGAGCTGTATCACGTGCCTTCTGATTGTGTAGTGACTTTTTCCCTTTGGGCTTTCAATAGGTAAAACATTAATTAATGTTGTCCTGCTTGATAAACTTGGGGGTTGTGGGGACAGCATTTTGGTGGCATGGAGCATAGGGAAGAATAAACAAAAACTCATGCCTTATAGTATGTTGGGCCTTCAGCGCAGTTACTCCTATATTTATGGAACCTATTTTCTTGAAGAGGTGATGACAGCTATCCTCTTTTAAGTTTTTTTTTCTCTGAGCACGCCTCTTTCCTCAAGCTTTTGATTGACAATATTGCTTTTGATACTATTGCTTTCTGTGACTATTTCCACAATGCTGTTGATTTGTTGCTATTGACTTCATGTTGTATTTTTGTTGTTGTAAAACTGCCTTGAACTCAGCGAGGTAGTATATAAAATAATTTAATAAAATAAAAACAGTATATTCTGATAAAATTCTAGTTAATTAATTCTTGGAATTCTGAGTGTGCACATCTGCACTGGCGGAGGAAGTGGGGGCGGGGGGAGCACACCGCCCCCGGCAGCATGATCCTGGTGGGGTTCCATCGCGGCTGCCCCCCTGCCCGTGCTGAGCGCCCCGCCCCCAGAACATGCACCACACACTTTTGGGCGACACGCCACACCCCCGGGACGCGCGTGCTCTCCGCCCCCGGTGCTAGAGCATGAAGCTTCGCCACTGCACATCTGCAGAGGGTTCTCAAAATTAGAACATGATTACCCTGTTCTATTCTGAACTCTTATGCATTGAGACCCTCCTCACATTGTCCTTCTTTGGATACTAAAAACAAAACAAAAAAACTTTTGCTGTTCCAAACATGTTATCATCAAATGAACAACAGTGAATTATTATTTTTTGTACTGAACTGTACACATCTATAAGTAGAGTATATTACTTTTCATAGCACTACTTGTCTTGCTACTCTTCTGGTAAGAGTACCTTGCACATAAACATTTTGATTACCCTCCCTGTTTCCTGTGTTTAATTAACTCTGTTAAATTCCTTTTCTAATTGATATGTGGTGCTGCAAGTACAGCCGTAAGTGAGAACCGTGTCTTAGGCACGAGGCCATCCTTTCTCATTAAATATTTTAAAGATTCTCTTTAGTGTTCTCTTACATATGTATAATCTCTCCCCTTCCCATTATAACAGGCTGGTGACATTTTTCAGGCTTCTGATTTTAGAACTAGAACTTACAAAATTAATAACATTCCTGAGGTATTCCTCCTACAGATTCTTACTCATTGTTAATTGCTTCTGCAGTTGGTCTTTGAATGAGTAGTTTGTTGATTAGGCTTTCAGAGCAAATCCACACACAAAAATCATACTGCCGCCTTTTTAACTAAAACCACTTTACCACTTATCTGGTATTTATAGCAAAATACACTGGACACCTGCTATCTATGTGTTTGTGTAAGTGTATGACAAGAATTAATAGGCTACAAAAACTAGCTGCATATTAGTATTGCCCTAAAGCATACTCTTTTATTTAGCACACTAAAGATTGCTGTATGGTAGGTTTTGTTGCTTCTTTATCTTTCTGGTTATCTGTTGATGGGCTTGTAAAAGAAAGTTCTATCATGAGGATCTAATTCATTCTAGGACTTGTGAGAGTCCAGCTCTGGCACCATTATTACATGCCATGTCTCAGTTATGGAATGCATCAGCCTAAGGTTAGATTACTTAAAAGTAGTCCTGTGCATGACACCTTTGCCTCACAGTAGAAATTTGGACTGGTGACAGGTTGCAGTAGGGCCAGACTGTAGTAGGGCAGGGGTAGAGAAAATTTTTCAGCCCAAAGGCTGCATTTCCTTGCAGGTTATCTTACGGGGGTTGCATGACAGTGGGGCAAAAAGCAGAAAGAGCAATGAATGTGACTCTTTCCTTTGTAGGCTACATTATAGCCATGTAAAAGCTGAATACATGTTTTACAGAGAGGGGATGATATAGCTCTCTATCTGGCAAGCAAGGCATGTCATTGCAGTTCAGGGATACATTCCAACCAAGCAAAAGCACTTGAGGGTGCAGAGTTGAGTTGGTGAGGGTGTGGCTTAGAGAAAGTCCTGGGGGCCAGATAGTAAGACCTGGGGTCTGCATATACCTATCTAGGCCTAAATTTCCCCAGTCCTGCTGTAGACCATTGGGTCCTTAGACCTGGGTCACTGGTTGATTGTTAGTCCAAGTGGTTCAGCGACATGAGTGCCATGTAGAACAGACAGTGGTTGGGTTCCAAAGCAGTCAGACAAAGATTGGAGGGACCAGATGCAGTCAAACATAGTCAAGGTCAAGCAGAGGATCAGGAGGACTCAAAGTAGCTGCTTATTTAAGGGCAGGCAGTAGTTAATATCCAAGGCAGAAACCAAGTAAAAGGGAAGCTAGGCTGAGAAACTCTTGAGTCCTGGGTTTTACGTATGGTGTGCTCTTTTATTCACATCCTAAAACATCTGGCATGTTTTGCTTGTAAGATATGACCAAGCAAATGTTATTCATTACCTACTGGCAGATGCCCTCAATGTGGCAGCACCTTATTTGGAGCCATTAAAAAAATCTCTCCCTACAATGAACTTTTAATTAATATTTGTGTTGGCTGGCCATAAGGAAGCCAGCCTGCCGCACAATTAAGAGCAGATGACTAAATATATATAACCTCTCCATTAAAACATTTAGGTTGGAAATCTCTGGATTTCCGTATTCAGAACGTACATGATATATGGGAATAGCCTTTCCTTTCAGCATTTGTATAGCATGACCAGAAGAGAGATTGTTGTCTATGGTGTTCCTTTCATAGGTTCTTGAGGTTTTTGTAATGCTTCAAAAAGCGGTGGAATCTTGCTTGATCCGAGATAACATGAGGACAAGAGAACACACACTAAGGGAAATAGTACATCCATGGTTCAACATTAATATCTCTTTTAAAACAAAGGCAACACTATCGTATATATCCAGCCAAAACCTTTCTTAGTAGATTATAAAAGACAAATGAATGAATGAGAACACTGCACATGCCAGTTAGGCCCAAATATTTATCATTTCTATAGAGATAAAGAAATGAGATTAAAACCAAGACATGGCAGCATGACCTGCATATTACTGCTAAGAGATCGTTTGTAAATAAGGATGTTGGCAGTGGAATATTTTTCTAATGTTGTACAGATCAGTATCTAAGGTGGTTTAAGCCTCTATGAAAATACACTCCATTGCAATCAGTCCTGCTAACTTCCAAGTACATATGTGCAGTGCCGAGAAATAAATGTTTAGTTTGGCAGACAGCAATAATGAGAGATATGTGAGAGAACTTTTTATAAAGATAAAGAGCACCTTCGGCGTTTATTTTGTTGCCTCCTGATTCATCAAGTACTTAAACTACTATGTGTTTTGATTTATTTTCTAACACTAATTTGTGGAAACAATGTTTCATTTGTAAATGTTTGCTGAGATCACATGCTTCATACTCTGTATTAATTTTTCATAAAACAGCTGTTACTTTGCCAACATTAACATAACATTCAGAATTTAGGTTTGACCAAACTGGTAACCTCATAGATTCTCTTCTTGTCAGTAAATGCTTGAACACAGTTTTGGCGCAGTCTTGCAACATGCCCTTTCTCAAGAAAGAATTGTCTGGGCTAGAAAAAGCGTTGGCGCAAGAAAAAGGGTTGACATAGTGACTGAAACCTACACTTAGTCATCCCTCAAGAAAAGTAGGCTGCAAGATGCACCTTTGTAATGGCCTTTTGAAAGTAAGGGACCCTTTAAATTGAAGAGCCCATTTCATTGTCTAAATGCAGATTTCTGTCACTTGCAAGAGAAAGGATCTCTGGAGTACGGTTTGTGTATCAATGCTTATTTTAATCGCTTTTCATCCAGAAATGTCTTAATGAGAATGAAGGTTCCTTTTCTGTGGTGCAGCAGGGCTCAGAGTTTTGGGCCCGAGCATGGATCTCAGTTTGGTTCCCTAGAGTTACAGAGAAAGAACATAGACCCTAGTACAGAGGCTTGAATAGCTATGATCAGACTTGAAAAGCACAGCTTGGGAATTCTTCCTTCACAGAGATCCTTCACCATTTATAGTAGCAGTGATGAATGTTAAAGGTTTAATGTTTGTCTTCTTTTACCCTGTAACGTGTGAGGCAGCTGCTTTTCTCTTTCTAGCACATGTACACTGAAGAAACACTATGAAATGTTGGCACAGACCCCACCTTGCTGTCGTATGATTCTGATCAGCGCACATACTGGATAAAAGACATATGACTGCCTCACATGCTATTGGGTAGAAGTGAAGTGTTTGCTTTTCTAAAAAAGTGGACTTGCTCCTACTATAATGTGTAAGGCAGTTAAAACAACAACAACCGCTGATTGTGGACAGGCGCTAAAGTTTAGTGTGATCCACCAAGATGGATGTAGCCCACCAATCTCACAGTGGGGTTTTATAAACTTACTGTTTTTCCTTCTGCCTCAGATAGTAAAACAGGAATATTAACTGGCAGATTAAAAGGGGCTGGGATGGTCTCAGCTTTGGTCGGTCATAAGTTGCTGTGCTGGACTGGTCTTGTGAAGGAACAAGATTACAGTGATCTCAAGGATGCACCTAGAACCACATACAGCCATTGTGAAGCTTCATAGAATCAAATAGTTGGAAGAGACCCTGAGAATAATCTGATCCAACCCTCTGCATTGCTGGAATATGCAGCTGTTCCATATGGGGATGAAACCATTACTTGTTCTGATATTGTCCAGGTCACAATTACAGTAGCTACATCATGAGCAGATACCTTGCAACTATATTTGCAAATAGGTTTCTTATAGGGATATAAATTGGGAGCCACGGCCTCATAGACACCTGATCAAATATAGATTGCAGAGTAACTTGTGTTGCATTTAGGCAGTTATGAAATGTGAACGATATACATAAGCTATAAGAATGCCTATTCATGACTAAATTCTATTGAATTTTGGAATATGTTGTACTGAATATATTTATCTATCTTTGGTCACAATTGCTCGATTATGCATAGACAATTCCTGTATGGCAACTGCTTGATTAGGTATAGTCTGCTATAGGCATTTAGACAAAACTGTTCTGTATCCAGAGGATGAATCCTGTGATCAACCTGTTCACTTCACTGTGTGTTATGTTGTTTTTCACATGCAATGACCCATTTAGAATAATGACTGAATTTCTCTGGGCCGGAGTCAGATGGCACTGTTTGTCTCAGTTATTTATTTTACCAGTGTGCTAGATACCATATGCCTGTGAGAATGCAACCATTCCTACTTAATCTTGCTTAAAGCCTTTTCCTTAAACGGGTATTTAAAAAACATACCCCTGCATAACATCTTATTTGGCAAATGTCAAAATGAGTATAGACCCATCTTTGGCTGATTTGGCATTTCAAGGGATTTATTTCTTAAAAGGAATAAAAAAAATGTAGCTTATAACATTGTCTAATGGGCTTTAGACCTGGCATTATACAGAAGCTGATGAAGAAAAATGGTTCAACAAAAACAGTTTCCAAATATGCAGTGAAATAAGGATCTTAAAGGGCTTCATCCTGAAAGCTACAGCATTTGGTTTGGAAGCGCAGCAGCAAAATGTTAAAAAGAAAGAAAGATGTGCAGTGTTGATACTTGTTGCTGTAGGAAGGTTCATCAGTGGTCCTAGAGAGAGACATGGAAACCAACCTAAATATAATAATCACGACAAGCTACAGGTGCCTCTTCCATAAGCCACTTGAAAAGGCTTCCTGTCATATAACTTTTCCAGCCGCCGTGCAGTGGTTTCATTCTTTGCTCTCTTTTAGACCTCTCCCTTTCCCCCTTAGCTTGTCTGGCATGTGGTAATTTGAACAAGTGTTCAGTGAATATCATTGTTCTCCTTAGTTACTCATAAACAGGCTGACTGGCAGAACTGCTAAGCTCAAAAAGACCCAAGTCTTTCACAGGACTCCCCCCGTTGCTGTGGCAACCAGAGAACTGTGCTACATTTGTAAATGTGATCTTTGACCATTCTGGATGGGTACGCAGGGATTTTCGCAGCTCTGAGAAGAAGAAAAAAACACAAAATTCTGATATGTAGACGGTTATCTGATACAAGCCAGTTGAAACAGAGGCTCGTTCTGTGCAATAGCACACATCCCTCCTCTCCTCTGCAATGAGTGTGAGAGAGCATGAAGGATCTTTTCTCTCACTTCGCAATCTACTTGAAATTTGAGCGAGATTCCGCGTTTGTAACTGCAGCGATAATTATAAGTTGCTTTCTGGCATATTTGCCAGAGAATACTCTTTGAATCATGGATCAGACATCGATAATGTTAATTTTTCTGCCTTCCTCAAGTTCATTAGTCTGAAACATAATACATATATTCCCTTTGGTACCAGCCCAGTGATCTTCTGCACGGATATGAACTATCCAGGCCCCAGTGTAATTAACATATCAAATACCCTGAGTTTTAAATCTCTTTCTCCCCTCCTCTTTCTTTTACACACACACACGGGGGGGGGGGGGGAGGGAGAGTTTTGTAGACCCCTACAAAAATTTGATATCCAGCCTGTAGACATTGGGGGTGAATGACAGAAAAAGAGGTGAGGGTGGGGGCTGAGCTTGATTCCTTTTCTTTTTCCATGGGTTGATTGTGTGTATAGGACAATAAACATTGACAAGCTGTTGCTTGTAATCAATAATTGGAAAGTGTAATCACAATTTTAGCCTATCCTATCATTTATTTATTTTTTGAGTCACTGAGCCCAAAGCAGCTCGGTAGGAACTAATATTTGATTGTCTCTTTCTATGAAATCCTCACTTTTATTTATAAAGTGGTCATAGTTGTGCTAGGTACTGTACAAGATATCTATACAGTCGTACCTTGGATGTCAAACAGAATCCATTCCAGAAGTCTGTCCGACTTCCAAAACGTTAAAAAACCAAATTGCGGCTTCAGATTGGCTGCAAGAAGCTCCTGCAGCCAATCAGAAGCCCCAGCAGACATTTGGGTTCCAAACCTGAACAATCATTTCCGGGTTTGCAGCATTTGGAAGCCAAAACATCCAAGTTCCAGGGCGTTCGGGATCCAAGGTACGACTGTATCTTAAGGCAAGTAAACATCTGTTAGATGGTAAGCTGCTACTATAGGGAAGAATCAGTTTTTGCTTCTGTTATAAAAGTGCCAACTTCAGTTGCACAATAACTTTTAAGAAGTTGCGGTACCTGATTTATTGGTCTTAGGTTAGGTATTACCACCCCTCTTCCAGTCTTCTATTCAACAATTCTATTCACTTCTTTCACCTCATTAAGCATAAGAGGAAACTATTGCACAACCACAAAAGCTGACTTTGATTGCAGAGTTGAATGCATTATACTTTTCTTTTCTTTTCTTTTCTTTTTAAAAAGGCATGTTTCTAGTCCTCAAAGCTGTGATTATAGACATGACATCGTGTGGACAATGGCTGACAAAATCTGAAAAGGGGGCAAGGGTGTGTGTGCTGCTAAAACATCCAGTAGTCAGGAGGGGATGAGTCCTCGAGTTCTCCAATAGCCCCTCCCTTGGCCAATCGAAGTTGACTGTATCATGCAAAACAATCAACTATATTAAAATCTGTCCAGTTGTGGTAGGTTGAATTCAGTTGTTACCACAGAATTTTGATTTACTCAATCCAGAGTTATGGTTAATAGTGTGGCGCACAAACAGTTCTAATCACAAAGCATATTGACAAATCATTGTGAGTGGTAACAGTGATATCAGAGCTGCTATTTAGAGAGCTGACTGTGATAGGTCTTCAGCACTTCTAGGTCTAATCAAAGACTACTGTAGTGGATGATATTTAGCACTTAGAAGGCTTAAGCCTTCATCTCTTATTTATCTTTTTTCTCCTCCTGCTCAGGATTCAAGTAATAATGCATGATTCACTCATTTTAGAGCCTCTGGCAGGCATGTTGTTCTGACGCATTTCCCACCATGGATTGTGCATAGCTGATGCAGGTTCAGTGTCAAAGACGTGTTGCTTCTTTGAGAAAAGTAGAAGTACCTAGTCATGCCACCCTCCAGATTTAATTAAGTTCCCAGGTTAGTTTATAAGAAAGTTGTTTCTACCTATCTTGTTGCGCTGCCTCCACAGGGGCAGGGAAGAAACACCCTGTAGCTCATGGACATTTCATAGAATCATAGCATTGTAGAGTTGGACCCCAAGGGTCATCTAGTCCAACCCCCTGTGATGCAGGAATTTGCCACTAGTAAATTGTACATACATAAAATGCTTGCCACACATACAATCTGGGCAATGCAGAACATTTCCTCAAAATCATTCTTGTCACAGGTAGCCATGGCACACAGTAAAAGATTGGTAGCAACATTGTCCATTAATTGTCTTCTTTCATTCCTTGCCACTTACTTGCCTGCCCTTGAATATTACATCAGGTTCTGCTCATATCCTGATGCTGCTTTTATCATTTCTGTCCTTTTTCTTACCGAAGCCCACTATGCAGTACTTCTCCTCTGCTGATCTCATGATGAAAGCATAACCTTTCCCGGCATGGTTAGAGAGATTTGTAATTCAGTAAACAATGAACAAAGTAAGTGGTTTCTTTTCTGGATTATATCCTAAGAAGGACTCCTGAGAACGGAGAGTGAATTGTTAAACAATGGGGGGGGGCAGTTCTGCCATATGATGCAGTATTTCGTTAATTGATTAAACATTGCTCACAGTTTCATTTGAAAGACTGTGTGTATCTGCCATATTCTTTTGTTATGTAGCTGTCTCATGTGCATTCTGAAAAGGCAACAGACCAATGGTTCTTGAGGGGATCCTTTATAAAAGATACCTGCCTGTCAGCTCCCTCACAGATGATGGTTTTCATGCCATCTGAGTACACTTGCCTATCAAGCTCTTATTGTAGGTTGATCCAGCTGTTTTGTGGGGGTTGGCTTGGTTTTATTTGGGAGTGGATGGCTGACCCCTGCAGAGATACATATTGCCTTACACCAGCCTTTGCAAACCTGATGTCCTCCAAGTTCTGTTCTGCAATTCTGTTCAGCTCCATCCAGCTTGCAGGTTCAAACTTTAACAATAGATCTGAAAATGAGTTTCAGTGATGTCTGCTTTTGGCCAATGTAGAATAATCTTGTCAAAAACTATTTCTAATTAGCTACATGAAGCCCTACAAAAGTTTATCAGGAAGTAAGTTTTTAATAAATTCAGTCACTTATTCCCAAGAAAGTGTGCATGGGATTGCAGTATAAATTTTCTGAAAGGTTAACGGCAAGGCCCCTTGTTAAATGTCCCAAATTGAGTCCAATATAGTGATGCAAAAACCATCCCATGAGTTACAGCTTACTTTTTAGGTACTTTAGATAGATCCCTGCCCTTTTGTTTTGAAGATAGCATACGTGTCATGTGTTCTGAGGAAACATACATTCCTATAATTTAACTAAACACAACCGCTTTGGACTTATAATCTTAGACAAGAATAATTATGGATACACAAGCTGTCAGACAACTGTAATCAAGAGGAGACACCAAAGGCCAAACACAGGGTGTTGTTCACTTAGAATAACTGAAGGCTGGTGCTGAAGCTGGTGGGAGATTGGAACATGGTATTACTGGCAGTGGCGTAAGAGACAGCATTTCTGCAATGCTTCATGCTCAAACATTTCATTTTACATCTTCTGTCTCCTTAACAGTAGCAGAGCCCTGTTTCCTACAGCTGGAGGGGGCAGAAGAGGGAAGAATACAACATTGTAGAATTAAAAATATTTTTATATTGCCCTAAAATCATATTCCCAGGGCATTTTGAGACACCCCCCCCCATGTTTCTATACTTTTCACCAAGGGTCCTGAAGCAGTTTCCAACAGATTAAAATGCAGGTTATAGCTAGAGAAAATTTAAAATCTAAGCATTTAACATAAGCCATAGGTTTTCAACCTTTTTGAGTCTACGGCTCCCTTGACCAACTACATGGGGGGGCTCAGGAGCCCAGTTATGTCACCCCTTGCAGCAGCCTCTCACTCTTTCGAACACCCTCCTTTGCGGAGTGTTCTTCAGCCTCCTCTCCTCTTCCCTCTCCTTGGAAGTCCTCCAAGCAGCCGCTGCTGCCGCCCCTGGTCTCTGAGCTCCAACTGGAGAACAGCCTTTACCAAAGGTGTCATGGACTCTGAAGACACTCAAATTCAGGACGAAAGGGAGAAATGTGCTAAGAGGAAGGCACATTTGGCAAACCCTCATTGTGATCAACTCCTGCCCAGAAACCTATATCCCTACTATGGAAGGACGTGTGGATTCAGAATTGGCCTCCACAGTCACTTACAGACTAACTGTTAAGACGGTGTTCATGGAAGACAATCATACTTGGCTATGAGTGATCGCCAAAGAAGAAGACGTATTTCAGTGCCACGAGACTTTTAACATGGTTGCCTAAAACCTGTCTCAAGTTTTTCATGTAGAAATCCCATTGCTTTCAGCAGTTTCTCTTCATTAAATGGCAGCCATCAGGCTTTGAGAACAAAATTATGCTCACTTGATTTTTGACCCTTAAGGCAAAAAATAAAATAAAATAAAATAAAATAAAATGCTGTCATGCGCCAGTTAGATAGAACTGAATATTGGGAATACTGCATCTAAGTGACTGCCCATAATTAATAGTTGGTGCACCTACCTTATAAGCAAGTCTACAAATTTTACCAACCCACCTGTTTATGTAAAGCAATACATTTTTGGGTCAAATTCCCAGAATTTTTGCAGGAGGTGTGGATGTGGATAATTAGCATTATATTTTAAAGGCTTTTAAAGCATTTGCTAATGTCCAACGATCGTTTCCCTTTAGTGTGCAGAGCTCAGACAGATCAATCATTTGCTCCAACCCAAAGTTGTGCTCCAATGCAAACATTTAAAGGAAGCACTGAAAATGTATCTCCTTTTTATGAATAGACCCGTCCCCATAGCTTAAATGTTTGAATCACGCGTCTGTTGGAAAATGCAGGCACCTATATCGATCCTCTGTCTCTCTGGCCATCCACATATACACACTCCCCCCCCCCAAAAAAGAGCAGCAGTACATAGCATAATACCCCAGTTTATTAGGTTTAGCTGACAGACATAGAACAGTGAGCTCACAAATGGTGGAGTCATGGTTAGCATGTTGGAATTTGATTGGGGAGACCAGGGCTCACATTCTTGATCAGCCACTTCGCATGACTGAAATCCTGGGTGTAAGCTCTGTTGATCTAAGTGGTGCTTACTTCTGACCTGCAAAACACATTGAGCTTTAACAAAAAAATTCAGTCAGCTGCCATGCATAATATCTTTCAAAGAGATGTGTTACCATTTAATCTGCATGAAGAAGGAACTTTGTCAAAGGAGAGGGAAGAAGTATCGAGCCCACTGTTTCTCAGACTTGAGTCTCCAAGCTGTTTTAGGACTACAACTCCCATCATCCCTAGCTAGCAGGACCAGTGGTCAGGGATGATGGGAATTGTAGTCCAACAACACCTTTGAGAAACAGTGATGTAGCCTCTGTTTATTTTTTCATTCTCTGACTTCCTCTTTGCTTATCAGTCACAAACAACAGTAAAACTTGAAAACTTTGTGTCACTCCCTAGCAAGAACCAAGAAGGTCCAATAATCTGGTGCTTCAGCAGACAGCATCTTGTTATTGTTCTAAAAATGTTCTGGAGCTATTCCCACACACTGCATTGCACCACTGGTCAAACCCATTCATTTCCAGAAGAGTAAACTCACCTAAGAGGTAACTAAGAGGTACCTCATTTTCTCTGTCTCTTCTGCTCTGTCTAATTCAGGAGATGTTTCTTAAGTGGCAAGGCACAATAGATTGACCCAAAAATGTTTAGGAAACATTAGAACAAATCTAGATTGTTATCCTTTTCAATAACTCAATTTGGACACAGTCTCAGTTACTGTAAATTAAAACTTCAAATAAACTCCTGCAGTTTTTTTTTAAATAAATATTTCAACTTTGTTCAAAGCTGATTTTTAATTATTATTAAAAATCAAATTGTGTATGATTCTGAGTACAGTTAAAAGTGTTGGTGCTGAACTTTAAATCCCTAAACGACCTCGGCCCAGTATACCCGAAGAAGCGTCTCCACCCCCATCACTCAGCCTAGACACTGAGGTCCTCTTCTGAGGGTCTTCTGGCAGTTCCCTCGCATGTGAAGTTACAGGGAACCAGGTAGAGGACCTTCTTAGCAGTGGCATCCTCCCTGTGAAACGCCCCCCCCTTCAGATGTCAAGGAGATAAAGAACTACACAACTTTTAGAAGCTGGATGGGTGGGGTAGTAATAATAATAATAATAATCGTGTGAACATTGCTTACGTGAATATCATGTTAACCAGTTGGTGTGTTATCACTGAAGGGAACTGATGGATTGTATCTGAAATGTGCATGGTGGAAAATCAAAACATTTTCTCTTTTTCTTGGACATAAGCCCATGTGAAGTCAGGCTTACTTACCTCCAGGTTGACACAGGGAGATTGCTCCATTGTTTTTTATGCTTAATGCAGAAATAACTAGAGTCACAGGCCATTAAGCACAGTTCTAACATTGATGGTAGTTTTCCAACCAAGTTTTTGAAGGTATTTCAGTAAATAGAATCTTTGCTGAATTATATTATTTTCAAGCCAAGAATATAAAGGAAAGAAAAACAAAAGCCAACATCAGTTTAAAATTAAAAACTGCATGTGATATAACAGAATGTCTTAAATTGCCAACTAATTCAGGGAGATAACTCAAATATGGGCTGAATCAGCTGACATGCCACTACTTCCTTTAGGCAGATAGGGACTATCCCCTCTTGCAAGTAGGAAGTCATCACTTCTCTGGCCAAGCTGGCCATCACTTCCTTGCTAGTTTTTAATCAGCCATGAGGGTCAAGAGCACAAGTCGGTGCCCAAACTGAGCCATGTTGCTCTGCATATGGATGGGGTTTTTGAGAGAGTGGGATAATGCTATGTCCTGTTTCATTCATGATCTCCCTCCTTATGACAACGTGTAATCCACAAACAATATAAAACATCCTAATTTCATTTCCTAATTTCATTAGTGTCAGCTGAATGGAACCATTTCAGGGGCAAACAGGGAAGTTTTAAGTTACTTGCAAACCTCTACATTACTGTGAACAGGCACTGCAAGAAATGTAAGATTTAACTTCTTTCCTTATTCAGTGGACACCAGATCTTTTATTCAATCCTTGGCATGCGTTACAATTCTCTAACACACAAGGTTCTAAAAATAGCCTGCCTCTCTTTCTGAATATGCAAAAATCTCTTTCAATTGAGGCTTAAGTAAAGTGACATTCCTTAAAGTTGATTGGCAACAAATCTTTCAGACTGTTGCTAACGTACTTTTGTGACATGTGCACCTGTTTAACTGGAGGGGAAGATTCTGTCTGCGTTGACTTAGTGGGAGGGAAAGCTGTTGGCAGCAAACAGCAGAAGCTCCAGTATTATGCAAAGGGGCCCCCAATGCATTGCATTGAGCTTTTCTCCTCCTGAATGTATTATGTCTAGGAAATGGAGATGCTCTTTTTGAATAGGCTTGTGAGAAAGCGACTGGGTCAAATAGCCAAGTTTGTGTGCTGACGGCTATTCCACTGTTTTTTGCGGTAAAGTTGTTGTGGATGAAAACAGTTGGCTTTAAACTTTAATTTACATATTTCAGTGTTGTCAATGTTTAGGCAAGTCATTGTTTTAATAAACAGTTAATTAATATTAATACAGACTTGTAAGCAGTCACTCACCTGGTTACCTGTGGTGAGTAAAAATTGTCTCCAGTTGACCGGGCAAGGAATCAGCATCTTTTAGGACACAAATGACCATTACAGATGCAAAAGCCGAGGAGCTAGTAATTTGACGAGCGGGGGTGGATGGAAGGTTTTGCAGTTAGGGTGGATTTATTTAGGAGCCTGTACTATTATTTATTATATCTGTATCCTACCCATCCTCAGTGGAGCTCATGGTAGCTGCCATGGGGATATTTAACCTCATAGCAAGCCTATGAAGTGGGTCAGTCTTAACAAACTTCATAGCTGAGTGCAGATTTGAACCTAGGTCATTTTAGAATCTGTGCCCCTGTCATCAGCCTCAGCCAACATGGTCAACATGGTCAATCAGGATAGCCAAATAAACCACAGAGCTTCAGACCAGGATGCTGCCCACTATAACATGCTAGCTGGTTCTGTGCTTAGCAGAAGACCCAGAAAATGGTAACTGGTGACTTACAGTGTACAAAGATACAACAGGAAATATATATGCTGGAAATGAGGAGGTGCTATATTTTTGTTATCACTCTAAACTTGTATTGTGGACACAGTTTCACTTTGGCTTATATCCTGAAAACATGTTAACTATAGTTGACGCCAAGGTTTGAATTGGGTTTTAGAGGGAAAGCGCTTGGTGCTAACTATGGTTAGTGCTGCTGAAGATGGCTCGGTAAAGCAGGATTAAAGTAAAAAAGAGATGTCAGGTAGGGAATTTGTGCAAGAGAAGAGAAGAGGAAAGAGGAGGAAGTCTGCAAGCTTGCTGACAATGTGTAGTTTTGCAATTTCCAGCCTTTAAACCCTGGCTCAGAGATTGGCAATATTATGATTGCACCAGGCCTCTGTTGGATTGTAGCCACCATCAGGGTGTAACCACACCATTTATAGTTCTGTGATTGTTTTTGTACACTGATCGATAGATAGAGAGACAGACAGACACACACACACACACAACCACACAACCATACACATGTGCTGCTGAGGCTGCAGGTTGAAGCAAGCGAATAGTGTAGCAGATGATGGACTTAAAAACTTCCCACCAGCACTGAAAATTGTGTAATCCCCTGCTGAAGAAAAATCATGGCCCTCAATGTAGGATAACTGCTACTAACTATGTTAACAGGCTGGCTAAGCCCAAGATAATGTCATCAACCCATATATATGGAACCTAACTGTTTGCTAATAGAAAACACAGAGTTGTGAATGGTGGTGCATATTTAGCCCTTATGTACAATGAAATAGCCTTAATTATCTAAACTGTAATTATGCAAATTGACTTATTCAGAGGTCTGTTAATTATTCTGTAAATTCTTTCAGTGATGCCCAGAAATCTTAATTACCAAACTTATTAAGTTGACTTTCCTTTGTTCTCCAGCACAGTTGAATAATCAACAAATGCAATTTTGGCAGTAAACAGTACCATACTACTTTCAAAATAAACGTGCTTGCTCTCTGTTTATGTATAAAAATAGTTTTTAAAAAATACCTGGCAGTTTTTAGCAAAAGAAAACTAAATAAAGAAAAGCTTCCAGAAGAATAGCTGTATCAGTTGTTTGCAGCACAAAGAAGAAAGAACTTTGTAGCACATTTAACATATTTATTATGGCACAAGTTTTCATGAACAAGAGTGTTTCATCAGATGCACACACACAAAAGAGGCAGACATTGAAATAACTACCCTACAAATTTTCAGTTAGATTATACTATAGTGCTAACGTGAAAAGATAATTAACCTTTAACTGTATGCCAACCTCATTGTGCTGGCTGAGGCTGATAATTGAAAATGTTTAGAGGGCAACAGATCGGCAGAGGCTGAAGTGTCCCATTTCTACTTTCCATAGAGAAATTTGTATTCCCAGTCACTACTTGAACTGGACATCTGGCAGTAAGAAGGAAGGGACAGGCTTTTCTCATAATGACTGGGCAGTGCAGCCATACCTGTGTGCACACACCTATTTACATCACAGCACAGTCCTATTCATGCCTTACTCAGAAGGTAAGGCTCTTTGGTTCAGCGGGACATACTCATGGAGAGTGTTGTAGGATTGCATCCTATGGCTTCAGTCCTCTTATCACTTACAAGGGAGTAAGCCCTTGAACTCAGCGGAACACTTAAGAAGACATGCATAGCCCTGCACTCTTGGTCATCTTGAGTTACAGCCAAAGGAGAAGGATTGCTTTCGAGGGCTTAAGAAAAGTAAACTCACTTAATCTTCTACCCTAACTTGTAAAAATCTTGCCTAATTGCTTTAGGTGAGAAGAATTTCTCCCCAGATGACCAGGGTAAGAAATCTTTACAAAAGCTCTTTTTTCTTTTTTTCAAAAAATTGTTTTGTCAGATAAACGAGAGAAATCAATGACGGATGGAATGTGGGAAAACAAACGAGCTAAACCCAGGCAGGAAGGAAGTACTGTTGGTTGGTGGAACCGATCTAGTGTTAATGTTCAGCCTCTTTTGGATGTTGCTGTGCTTCCTTTTAAGAATCAGGTTCTCAGCTTAGGAGATGTTCTTGGTTACCCAAGTGGGTGGTAGCAGCTTGGAGTGCCTTTTTCCAGATTAGGTCCCGCTTCATCCTCTGCTCTTTCAGAATTTCCATTTTTGGTCAGCTTCATACTCTTCTTGAAGCTTTTCTGGGTAAAAGGGTAAAATTTTGATAGTTGAAAGGACCCTTCCACACTTCCATACAAGAGTTCCCCACCACATAAGACGTCTTGGTCATTATCTCTGTTTGAGGGAAGCTGGTGACCTACAGTGTCTAAAGTTAACAGAGCAAACCTAAGTCCCACCTTAAAATACTTAGTGGGTTTGTCAAGTAGCACGTTTCCACTCTCCAAATTTTTATTTTGTGTTAAGTAAACAGAGATAAGAGATTAGGTTGTTGCAATCAAAATGAATAGTTAACAAGTAACATACATTGATTAGCCCTTTTTGCTATTCCTTTGTCACACAAAGTACTCAGTCAAACAGCTTGGCCAGTAGCCGAAACACACTGATTTCTGTTTAACACTTTTATTTGCCTAACAGGCGCACATTTCGAATTAAGCTCTTTAATTCTTACTTAGATAATTTAGTCACTTACAGTCCGAGAAAAAAGAGTGAAACTGGGGGTGTCCTATTAACTGAATCCTGAGTCTGGCAAACACACACAGATCCCACTAGTCCAATTATGAAACTTTGTTAAGAATAGAAGGAAGAGGGGAGTAGGCAAATGTTCAACAGAATTTTCAAAAGCCAAAGAAGACACCACAAACCTAACATATTTTCTAACAACACAATATTTCTAACCTATGTATGTGCAATCAGTGAGGATGGTCATCTTCCCATTGGTATGGGCCCCTTAGATGGAGGGAAGGGACAAATGGCCAGAGCACCCCAACTTTCATTAACTCTCCCCTGAGAGTGGCCCCTGGCTCCTTCTCACAAATAAAGAGCCATAGGCAGCCCTGTCAGGTACAAGAGCCCGTGTCATGTTTCCCAGGCAGGCATCTTAACTACTTGTGAATTTAAATAAATACTTGGTGGGAGATACCAGAAATATGTGACTACTTGGCTTATGGATAATGGTGGGGACAGGAGGCTAGTGTCTTTTTACACACATTGAAACCCCTGAAATATCAATATCTGTGCAATGATACATTTTCTAGTAGGTTCCAGAAGTTTGCTAGCATAACCCAGCTTACCACTGTGAACAAACATATACTGAACATGAACAGCAATTGGTGTGTTGGTTCCCATAAACCAGGCATAGGCAAACTCGGCCCTCCAGATGTTTTGGGACTACAACTCCCATCATCCCTAGCTAACAGGACCAGTGGTCAGGGATGATGGGAATTGTAGTCCCAAAACATCAGGAGGGCCGAGTTTGCCTATGCTTGCCATAAACATTGGGGCAGGTAGAGTTCAGGCTTTTTGGATCTACTTTGGTTTTTCACTAAAACCAACTGGAGCCATGTGCAAAATAGTGACGGGGGGGGGCACACTCTTAGAACTAAGGAACCAAGCTCAAGAATAGCCCCATTAAGATCAATAGATATAGGTCACTGAGTATTAGTTGTATATCACCCAGGGTGACTCTGATCACATGCTCAGCTCAGGAATTTGTTTTTTTCCAGTAGTCACACAGTCCTAGCACGCAAAAATCCACTGCTGGATTTTTCCCCACCAGACTTACTTCATCTCAGAAACCTATTTAGAAGAGGGAAAGCCATTTTGTTGTTGGTGTTGTTTAATTTGAGAGCCCAAATCCATGCTGCTGTACTGCATATCACTACTGAGAACTGCCCATAGGTCCAAATCTACCTTTTGTTCACCCCTGTTATATATTGCAAAGCAGGGGTGGGGAGCCTCTGGCCTGTGGGCCAAATTAGACCCACCAGGCCATTTTGGCCAAACTGCACCCAGTTGCCCTACACCTGACATCATATGCGGCAGATAAAAACCTGTTTCAGCTGAAAAGAGGGTTTACAGGCACTGCCATTCAGCTGGAGAATGTTGGGTTTGTCAAGCCCCTTGCAAAATACTATCTCACATAACATTTTGAAAGGGGCTCTGCAAGTGCAGGTTAAAAAGTCACCCACTATCATTGACATGTGGGCAGAAGTAAAGAGAATCATGGCAGTCTTTAATTTAGCAAAGCCAGGGATTAATTGTGGGTGGTGTACTAGATGGAGTCAGTTGAAGCAGATCGTATATTGCCCGGTGTTCAGAAGGGATGTAACTCTCAAAATGCAAAATTCATCTTCAGGTGGTGGGAAGTAATCATCCTCTGCTTGTGGATTTTCTTAACGCATGTTCCTTTTTACCCTTCAAGGTTAGCTCCCAAGGTCTCATTTAATCAAACTTTTGCCAACAATCAGTTACTTCCTCATAAGATCCTAGAAGAAGATAACAGCCCCCCTCCCCCCGCTCGCTTTAGAGACATAAAAGCAATTCTTGCTTTATGCCTTAATTTGTGAGTCAGATGAATATGTTAGATCATGATATGTTCGTACAGGTTACTGGATGAGTGAGCAGGGATGTAGGGAGAGCAGAAAGCTGTGAGATCATTGGGTCTGTTCTTCAATTTAAAAACACACTCCATATACCTGGTATTGCCTATGAAAAGCCAAACCAAGCTCCTAAATCTTTCACTGGTTGTAAAATTCTTGACACATACTTGAGTCAAAGGGTGTGTGTGTGTGTTTTAAAGCAACTGCTTATGAGAGGTAATTGAAAGTGCTGTTGAGGCACAGCCTGCCGTAGGCTTCCTTTATGGGCAGAATTCAATACCTTTCCAGCTCCCCCTCCTCCATGAAAATAACTTTTGAAATGTCAATTTAGTGATTGCATGTGTGTACAGGTGAGCTTTTAAATATTTAAATAAAATTCAGAAGCTTTTACTTCCAACACTCTTTGTATTTGTGGAACTTGATTTGCTTGACTTCTGGTTTTTTTAAAGATGTGCTCCATTTACTTTTCAAACATTTTACTGGATTAGTCAGTCATTAGGATTTTAACTACTGTATAACCACCCAAACCAGTTTAACAAAAATACACAATTATGTCTCAGTATGGTAACAGAATCCATTCTGTACAGCAGCAGTCATGGCTACTGTACTTGCTTTGTGAAATAAACGGTCAAAGTATAATGGACTTCGAAACTAGTTGTAGGAGTTACCTTACTTCTGAGTAGGGTGTCTAGGACATTGTGCAAGATATGACCTCTTCTAGCAATCATTGATTGGCATGCACAGAATGTGGAGAATCTAAGCTTTCATTCTGAACTGCAAGTTTCTAGCCTTCAGGGTTGCTCATGAAAATCCTTGAAACATAAATTTTCTGCCTAAGGCATAAAAAACTGAGAGGTGACTAGGTAGATATAGTTATTCAACAATAACTGTTACTATTCCTATTTCAGATTTGGGGTGTGAAATCTTCCATCAACTCAGCTCTCAATTCCCATCTCTTTGTGCTATATGCTGTTGCTCTCTCCAGTTTACCAAGTTTCCTATCTCCATAATATTTGGAGTTAGAAAGATCAGGTGTGTAATTGTTTGTAACTGAAGTACAGTGGAACCTCGGAAGCTGAACGCCTTTAAACTCGAATGTTTTGGCTCCCAAATGATTGAAAACCGGAAGTGATTGTTCCGGTTTTCGAATGTTCTTTGGAACCTGAACGTCTGGCACAACGTCCGTGGCTTCCGATTGACTGCAGGAGCTTCCTGCAGCCAATCGGAAGCTGCACCTTGGTTTCTGGAGGTTTTGGAAGTCAAAAGGACTACTGGACAGATTCTGTATGGCTTCCAAGGTACCACTGTATAGATCCTGTGTGAATTGTTACATTTTCAGAAAGTTTGTAAGAGCAGCACTTGTAGCTTTTTCTGTGATTATTGTCTGACCTCCCTTTCTGCTGAAGACATTGTAACACACACAAACATGGGCTTAGAAGAAACTTGTACTGTGGATGAAGAACAAAAAATTAACACCTATTTTTACTGTGGAATACCTCTTGGTTACACATACTGTATACCCTTACAGTCTGGGCCTTTTTCCAGTTGGCTAATTCCAGTGGGATCAATGAGATGCTGACCTTGAGAGGTGTTCCAGTGAAACCATTTCCTGGATCATTGAGTTCCTTTTGCTAGCTGAATGCCTATGTCAATAAATAGAGTGGTGCCAGTAAACAGTGTCCAAAAGTTTGTTAAAGGACCAATCCTGTTGTTTCTCTTATGTTTTCTGAGAAAATTGGAAGTATATGATTTATCATAGAGATTAGAAATAGCATGCGTGAGGAAGGCAGACAGTGTACGGGAGGCCTCTTATCAATATAAAGACAGGACACACACACACACACACGTCTCTTTGAGCTTGAATGGGCTGTAATTGGAGTTTCTGTCATGTCTGCATAAGAAAATGGTATTTATAATAATTCACTGGCTATGACAGCAGCCAGTATGACAGGCACTGAATGCAACTAGACCTATTGCTTGCTCAATGGTAAGGTAAAGGGACCCCTGACCACTAGGTCCAGTCGTGGCCAACTCTGGGGTTGCAGCGCTAATCTCACTTTATTGGCCGTGCTCAATGGTAGCCTAGCTAAAACCCTATTCACACTAGAAGGGTGAAAGGGAGGAAGCCAGTGTCAAGATTGTACTGTACTAGGAGTAAATACAAGATTGAAGTA
Organism: Podarcis tiliguerta; assembly: GCF_965153285.1. Classification (NCBI taxonomy): domain Eukaryota; kingdom Metazoa; phylum Chordata; class Lepidosauria; order Squamata; family Lacertidae; genus Podarcis; species Podarcis tiliguerta. The sequence goes on along the minus strand of NC_139543.1, from coordinate 10,281,522 downwards.
AATTGGGAGAGAGTCAGTAATTATTAGCAATATCTTTCTTTTTTCATGCCGAGGTAAGTGACCATTGAGTTACTATCTCTGACAGGTGAAGTTCATTGAATCCTATATCTATAAGTGACCAAAGACCACTTGCAGTCATTCATAGATTAGATCAGTCTACTACAGTGCTAGCTTGGGTTTATGGGAGTTATAGTCTAAAACATCTGAAGAGCACCAGGTGGATGAGACCTGGTCTACAGGATCCAAACCAATATGTGCCTAAGCAAAGGACAGATATAAGGATGCTTGTGGACCGAGGGGGTCCCAGTAATCTAAGCAACACAATTCCATTAATTGAAAGCAGTGATTTTTGCATAACCCAAGGTAGAGAGTAGCTTAGAGCTAGGGTGAAAGAGAGTCTTCAGCATCCTATTTAGCTTTGAAAGCTGTAATTTGAACTTCAAATGAGACCTTGCGACTGTACTAAGTTGGAAACAAAGTGTTTATCAAAGAGCATTGGGAATAGAATGCCATGGATAACATTGTGGAATATTGTTCATTCTAGCTAAATAAGATCTTGATTTGGTTAACAAGTGATTCTAAATTTAGAAATTGGTGGGTTTTCTAGGTAAATTATACAGTGTATACAGGTAAATTATACAGTGTATACAGTGTATATATATATACACACACACACACGATAGTATATATAGGTAAATAGTGTGTATATATATATATATATATATATATATATATATATATATATATATAGGATAGTATGCACCCCGGAAATGATCTCTTTCAGCTTCTGCCTTCTGAAAGAAGGTATAAGGTCATAAAGGCCAGGACTAGCCGCCTGAGAAACAGTTTCTATGCAAATGCAATTCTGGTTCTAAACGCAGCATAAGGGGTCTCTGTAGTATAGTGTATCTTAACATGGGGTTTTAGAGTTTTTAGGGGTTTTTGAATGTCTTATGTAGTTTTGTGGTAGTTTTATGTAGTTTTATGTAGTTTTTCAATTTCATTGTTCTCCAAGGGACAATGACAATAAAGCTAAAATATCGTAATCGTATATTTGGCGGGTTGTCAAAAGAAGCATCACTTCTTGATTATAATTAAAATTATAATTTCTTTCCTTCATTATGTCTCCTAGCATAAAATATCAGGAAATCTTCTGCACATTTCTCACCAAAAGGATCTTAGGAAAGGTCACATGATCTATCCCCACTTATTTTCTAAGGTCTGTAAGGAACCTAAGATTTCCCCTGGAAATCAATAGTCTCTGTGTTGACAATAATGAGTGATATGTCCCTTGTACAGCGTAATATATCATGCTTATTGTCATTCTTTGACTTGTCTCCTCAAAAGAAACAGTGCACAGTCCTGATGTCTATTTTGTACATTGTTGGAATCTCAGGAAAAGTTTTTGCAGTCAGATTGCTTGATTGATCATTATTTCAGTGGCTTCTGTAAAGTATGTATTGCCAGTTTAACTTTTACAATTGTGTATATATAGACACATGCACAATTTTGACAATATCTTATTGTGAATACTGTTATGTGAAGGACCATAAAACAAATTTTTGCAAAGGGCATCCTTGGACTGGCATCTTTGAAGAAGACTGGGTTGAAGCACACAACATTTGGCAGATAAATTAGGCAAAGTTTAGCCACTGTGTGGTTCAGTTCCACTAGAGCAAGCGCATACAATTTTTAGTAGTCTCTGGTTGACTTTTACCTGACAGTTTTTAAGAGCAAAAATAATGGTATTAGGAAAGTGCATCTCTGTAATTTATTTGCAGTTTCAGTTGCTTTCTTATTATTTAGTGTTCGCTGGGTTCTTTTATTGCTGTTTTGATTTTTGGATGGTTCTGCTTTTTATCTTCTATCTCTTCTTCTGGTTTTATTTCTGTAGCTTTTATTGTAGATTTATTGTTATATTTTGAATGGATGTTCTAAGTAATTTTGGCAGTTGTCTTGGGCAATTTCATCCTGGAAGATAAGAGAGAAGTTTAAAAAATAAATGTTGTCAAGGAAACTGCTATTTTCTAACACTGTTTGAGCACATGGTGGAGAATGGAGGTTGGGGTTCATGCAGTTGTGGATGCATCCTTGCAGAATACAATAGTACCTCTAGTTACAAACTTAATTCGTTCTGTATTTCAAAATATATGTCAGAGATGTGATAAAATACCAAATATTAAAAAACAGGTGACATTAAGCAAAATAAAATGGAGCAACTATAACAACAACAACAACAACAACAACAACAACAACAACAACAATTTATTATTACAGTCAAAGACCAGTTCAAAAATGGAGCAACTACTTGATTGGATGCGCTCTGCTAGTTTAAAGCTGGGTTCTGGCACACACAAACAGGCAGACTTTGTGATCATTGTTCAACTATTACTGAATCAAGGAGAAAGTATCAGTCCACATTGCTGAGGGCTGGTTTGCATGTCTTCCAGTCTGAGACCTTTCACCAAGCTCTCAGTCTACCAGCAGGTGCAATGGGGTGTGTGTGTGAGTGAGCCAATGAATGCCACTGATCAGCTGTGCATGGCTTGGCAGTGGAGCCTCTTAAAAGAAAAAAGGAAAAACTTTAGCAAAGGCAAGTGGGCTGCTGAGCTAAGCTGCTGCTATCTGGCTTTTCTTCCCATAGCACACATCTGTTGTTGTGCCCTGTTTTGAAAAGCTAGCAGCTAAACACAGAGAGATTAGTGTGAGATAGAGCTTTTCAGAAACAGACATTTTAATTAAAGGTACTGTATGGGGTTTGCTTGAGCACCTCTGATTACTCATGCAAAGGCTTTAAGAAGAGAAATTAGAGTAATGGAGTATTAAGAAGTGATCTTTCCACTCTTTAATATCTCATACATCCAGGCTTGTAAACATTAATGGGTTGCATTCTGATCTTTGCTCTATACGTGTATATGTATATGCCCATTGAATACAAGAGCTTACTTGGAATTTTCACTTAAGATCTGATCTATTTTTTTACCATCTGGAGTAAGAGAATGTACAGTGTTGGGAAAATGTGTGATTAAATTTCTGAAATGCAATTCAGTATTCCATATTTTCTTAATTAAAATCTTCTTGATTTTAATAACTTGTGGCATGAGTGTGCTCATTGTTTGGTTTTTGCTGCTTATCTGTGGTGTGTTTGTAGTGAACTTAGTCCTCTGCAGACTGCAACTGTTCTCAAGTAGGGAACAATTAGTTTCGTCAATCATGATGGACATCCATGGCTAGATCTTTGCTTTTGTCTCTTCCTTTTCAGTTTGCTTTTCTAGGTAACAGGGTTAGATTTGTAGCATATACCATGGCTAGGGAGAAAAGTGCACTAGGCCTGGTTTCAACACTATTTATATACATATCTACTGAAACTGCTCGCATGATCTATCTCTAGAGGTTTCCAAAATTTTAAATTGTGACGATCAAAAGACTGATAAAAAATTGAATAACCAATTAAGGCAGTAAAGCTAAGCATTCAAAAGACCTCACTTTCTCTCTACCCGCTTAATAATGGGTCTAGGGCTTAGATTATGGCCTCCTGAATGAGAACAGCAACTTTTATTCTGATATCTCAGTCTTTGGGTGACATATTGCATTGCATAATTTTGTGTATTTGGTGTTGCCCTTGGAAATGGGTGCAGAGCTGTAGTTTGTGCTTGAAATGTGCACACCAACTTTTGGCGCCTTGTACGCTTCCTTCCAGCAACTTCTGCATCCAAGCTGGTGCCAAACATATTGCTCTTCTTTCGTCTGGACCACACCAGTGAGGCTGAGAGGGGGGTCTTGTCATCTGGGCAGCCCAGGACCTCTATACATATTGCCCAGGCTTGTGCCCTGGTGAGGTCATTTCGGTGTTGCTAACGCAGCAGTTTGACTTCACCCCAGAGACACACCCCATTCTGTCTCGAGAAAAACAGATGCCAACCATGGGAGTAGCCAGAATTTTTGTTGGGGGGGGGCAGGCTTTTGTTAGGGGTGGCAGAACCTCAGATTTGTATTGATTTTGATCGCCTGGGAAGGCAGCTGCCCCCCTCCCCCGGGCTACATCCATTATGCCAACAATAACAACAAAACAACTTTCTTTCTGATGCAGTGTTCAAGGAAAATACTGTGTTGTACATCTTTCTTTTCCCCCTGGTCACTTCAAAAATGTGGAAGAGGTCAAGCTGGGCTTTGCACTGTAAACACAGCACATCGTTCTGAATTTGCACAGCTAGTGTGATGTCAGTGTCTCAGCCTTCAAGGGAGATACTATTTTGTGTTATGTACTGCACTTTCCTCAGGTGTGAAGATGGCAAGGGTTTTCAAACTTGAAATTCAGAATTGCCTCCTGAGCTTGTGTACCAAATTTCAGCCTGGTATCTCAGTGTTCAGTGAATGCCTGTGGTGGCTGGTGTCTACAAAGTCTACAAAGACTGGTTGAGCAGAAGGCAGGGAGACCAACGGTAAATGAAAGCCAGAGTTAGTGGCAAGCAGAGCTGACAAGTAGAACAACCCCTGAACAGGTTGTAAGTAAGAAATCAGGCAGGTGGGTGCTGGCTATGGGCAGAGGCTGAGGTGAATTTGTACAGATTAAACTTGCAACTAGAGAGAAACAAAAGACTCCAGCAGATGCTTCTAGGAAACTGGAAAGCAGAGGAGCCATTTTTGTAACTGTAAGAAGTGGATAGCTTTTCAGAAATGCACGTTGTTCTTGCTTGTTCTGTGAGAGCCCCATGCATTAAAGGGATTTAGATTTCAAAGCGAAATTAAAAAGACTCAGAGGTACAGAATAGGCAGTCATTCTGTACAATGAAGGCAAAGTTGGAGCCTTCTGATCAGATCACTCATCAGAACATGTGGGGTTGTGGTACTGAGGGGATATCATCCTGCTTTATGTGTTTGGAGCTTTTCTTTTAAAATACTCCCTTAAACATTTTTAGGGAGGAAATGAAAATAAGAGTTTTGTTTTCTTCTTGCAAACTTCAGTGGTGGAAATAATTCCTTTTTGCACAAATAGACCTATTCATGGTCTTCCTTCCTCTATTCAACATTCAAGTCAAGGTGAACTAATCTGCACTTTAATATCCTCCACTGCCTGTGTGCTAAGTAGCCATACTAAACTTTTGTTTGGAGTAAAATGAGCAAGCAGCAAGTAGCTGAGGGAAATATGGTTTGTGATTATAGATACACTGCTGCAGGCTTTAAAGGTGTAGCATTCTGAGGATTTTTCTGCAGGAAGTGGATGTGCGTCAGGTACTCATCCAGTCGTCATCTACATTCCTTGGCCATCAACTCATGACTCTTCCCTGACTTTCTGCGCTGTATATGGTGTGTGTGTGTGTGTGTGTGCGCGCGCGCGCAGCCATGGGACTTCACAGCAGAATTATTTCAGTCTCAGTGATGAGGACCATGGTTCACTTAGGATTTTCCTGTGAGAAGTATTGTCTTCCCTTATAGTGACAGTTTCTCCTTCTTTGAGTACTAAAAGCTGATTGTGAAACTTGGTGCAGGGTAAAATCAGTTTATCACATCTGAACACCTCACTTGCTCTGTGTCTATTTAATTTTCCTGACTTATTTTTTGCTCCTGTGTCTGTAATGTTAGAATAATTATTTCAAATTGTTAGCATTCTGTTTCTACCCCCTTCGCACAAACACCCTCAAACCCACTTAAAACCCACTTCCAAATAAGATGATTCATTCAGACATCATTATTATGTGAACATTAACTCTCTGTTCTTATTTGTTTGGAATAATTCAAGGTAATTTATTGTCAAGTCCATTATGAATATTACAGCTGTTTCAGCCTCACCCTGTTAAAAGAAAATGTCATAACCGTAACTGACAAGCTACACAGAAATGAACACTATAAATTGAAAGATAGCTTTGCAAAGCAGAACGTAAGAAGGAGTTGCCTAGCTCTTTACATGCAGTTAGCACCCTCTAGCATTCTGCTACATGATGCTGAACTACAACTCCTCCCTGAGCATTGATCATGTTTGCTGGGGCTGATGGGAGTTGTAGCTTTGTACCTGGAAGGCCAAATGTTCCCCACACATGCTCTACTCCAGGCATAGGCAAACTTGGCCCTCCAGATGTTTTGGGACTACAATTCCTATCATCCCTAGCCACTCGTCCTGTTAGCTAGGGATCATGGGAGTTGTAGACCCAAAACATCTGGAGAGCTGAGTTTGCCTATGCCTGCTCTACTCCCTCAATCCCTAACAGAAATAAATCATGCATAGTGCCTCCAGAGAGCTGAAATCTCATCTATCCAGGGAGGGGTCTGAAGGCACATGATACAGCAATCTTGCTGAAGCTGTGTAGGTCAGTGGCTCAATGAGAGACTCCCTAAGAGACTTGCATACACCGCCTTGAGCTCCTGAGTGGAAAGGTGAGATATTAATGTGATAAGTTGATTCACACATGCATTGTTCCATCAAGCACACGCTTGTGTGAGAGAATGAGCCATGGAAAGAGCTTTCACACTGGGCAACATCAGCTACAATACTTTTCATTGGAAATTGTTCCCACATTCCATAACCAATTGCTAAGTGAGTAGCTGGATGAGATGATGATGATGATGATGATGATAATTTTATTATTTATACCCCACCCACTCTGGGCGGCTTACAGCATGTAAAAAATTGTAAAACCTTAGACTTAAAAAATTTCCTGATACACCGCTGCCTACAGATGAGAGGCATAGTGATCTGGGGTTTGCAAACCAGTCTTACAATATGACAAAGGGTATTTGCTTGATGTTACTAGTTATGAATGCACCTTTGAGAAAGGGAAAGGTATTCAGAGCTTATCAGGAAGAAACTCCTGCTTGCCGTCTTGAGTGATGATTTCATACCCCCCTTTTCCTGACACCATGTGCTCAGTAGGCAGGTCTGGAGCAGAAGACCTCAGGCATCTCTGAAGTAATTGCAGATCAAAGGTCAGCGGATGAAACAGAGGCAAGGGCTCTGACAATGAGAAGAGGTTTTAAAACCTGCACCTTGTTTAACACTCCAATGAGAAAACCCATTTGACTGAGTGAAGCGGCTGCTTTGTGGCAGGTCAGCAGGAGGGAAAGGCTGTAAACCAAGACTTACAGTGGTTAAAGGCCGTAATGCTAAGGGACTGTTGTCATGCCACAGCAGCTGCAATAGCACATAAGCAAAGAGAGGCCTGGAATGCAGCTGCTTGCAAGCTACTTGTATTTGAGCATAAGAAAAGGAATTGGGCGGGTGTGTGAGTGAAAACTGTTGAGATATGGTCCTATTGATAGGATGCTTCTGTCCTTATCAGCACATACTTTAGGGGTAGCTGGGGTTGCAAAGAATGCAGTTCTGCATTGATAAAACAGAGTTGTTGCGACCCCAGGGTCATTTGTACTAGAATGGTAGCCATCATGCAGCCTTTTGTTATGTTGCGTGAATTAGTTTGTAACAAGAGAAAGTGAGCAAAGGGTTTGATAAATGTGAGGATTTCATTTTACCACATTACATTTGTTAATATATGTTCTTGGTACAAACTGTATTCATTTTTGTGTGTGTATTTGGTTTGAGTGTGCAGGGGAGAGAAGGTGAGCACAAATTCAGTTGCACATGAATTATCAACAAATGTTTGCTCTTACTAGAGTATAGACCTATGCATCCCATATATTTAGTCTACGGTAATCATGTGAATCATGCTGACTCCAAAATCAGTTGACTCCAAAATCAGTTGTTACGTGGTGGAAGTGATTTTTGTGTTTTGTGTAGGGATGCCCTGTTAAAGATTACACATAAATGCTATATTTTTACACAAAATTAATGACATGTGATACTTTCTGAGTGTTAATGTATATGTTTTATATTGAGGGGGGAGATTCTTCCTGCTCATAAGCAGGGCATTGCCTTCAAGAGTTGGCTTTTTACGTAGGCACTTTGCTCTCCTTGCACTGTCTGAGCTAAAACTATTTACAGTGGTACCTCTGGTTACGAACTTAATCTGTTCCGGAGCTCCGTTTGTAACCCAAAACTGTTCTTAACACGAGGCGCGCTTTCACGCGACTTCCGCTCACATCCCTGCGCAAAATTCGCAACCAGGAGCTTCTACTTCCAGGTTAGCAGAGCTTGTAACCCAAAGCGTTCGTAAGGAGGATGGTACATAACCCGAGGCACCACCGTATATGGAAAATGACTGCTTAAAGCAGAAGTTCTCAAATGGTTTGAAAAATGTGTCAAATCCTGAAATTCATGAGAAACTAATCCTCAATGAGAAGATAAGGAGCAAGAGATAAAGCCTTTCAGAAAGATAGTTTACAACTTCTACCAATCAGTCTTCTGCACAGGGGACTGTGGTGTGGATTCTATGGTGCAGGAAACTGATTGGTTTTCACAAACCAGAGAGTGTCTTAATTGGGCAAACTATGCTGTACGTAAACCAGTTTGCTTCTTAAATAAATAAAATTGGAAGAAGTTTTCTAATTGGCAAACATTGCATTGTGCAAGTCAGTCTTCCCAATGTGAATGTAGCCGGAAACTAGTCTGTGAAAACCAGAAAGTAAAAGAGAAAATTACAGCATCCATGTGAGAGCGTGGAAGGAGTACATGAGTTCAAGGCACAGTATCTAGAAAGGCTTGGGGTATGTGTGATTTGTTCCTATGGGTTCTCTAAATTACCAGATCTGCGCAAACAAGACTTTAGAGCAGGGATAGACCCTGTGGCCCTCTAGACATTGCTGGACTCAGACTCCTGTAATCCCCAGCCAATAAGACCAGTGTTCAGGGCTGTTGGTAGTTGCAGTCCCAGTGACATCTAGAGAACCACATGTTCCTCATCGAAACACTTTCAAAATGCGGTATATGTTTGATAAATTGGAAGTTAATTCAAGCAGGTCTTTTTAAAATGTTGCAAATTCCCTAGGGAACAGACTCAATTCCCTAGGTACCAGACTCAATCCTGAATCTCCTGGCTGACTGGATCACAATCTCCCTATTTGTCTGCAGATTCTCCTATTTGAGTGAAATAGGGGAATGCATTTTTTTTTTAAAAAAGTTATTTCCAATTCTAGGGACAGTGGTTCTGCCTGTGGCAAAGGAATTGGCTTTTGCCCTTTACAGCAAAGGAAATGCAGTTCCTTTTCCAGTTTTCATTTCCTTACTGAGGTCATATTCTTAATTTAGTCACACTATTCAGACATCCACAAAGGTGATATCTTGTAAGTGGGAGCTTAAAGAAACCCAAAACATTTGCCTCCCTTTTATGAAGCATTTCCAGATCTCCAGCCTTAATCACCAAAGATAAATATGACTCATCTTTTAAAAAGATATCAGTGAAAGATTCATGGTGATAAAATAAAACAGTCTCCCTGCAAATTACATAAACGGAACAGAACGTTAGAATGACTTTTTCAACTTTTCTTTAATAATATTTCCTCAGTTGTTTATATTATTTTCATCCAAGGATTCAGAAAGATTTTGTTGAATTGAATCCAGACTTAGAGACTGCAATCCTAACTATGTCTACTCAGAAGTAACTCCTAGTGAATTCAATTTGGCTTAGTCCTGGGAAAATGGGAATAAGATTGCTGTCATTGTCATACTTGGAGTACGACAGTAAATGGGTCTCCCGAGGTGGAAGACTATCTATATTTCACTTCCAAAGTTGTATGAGTTTTTATCTGGTCAGCTGCCTTTGTTGTACAAAGTGACTGACTGGGATTTTGTACAGGCGACTCTCATTTCACGTTGGAGTTACATTCCCAAGATTGTGTCTAAAGCCAAAATTGTGTATAATCAAAACCTATTGGGTTCAATAGTGGGTGGGTTTGCCAAAGTCTTTTCCTGGACACTCATCCCCTTTCTGTCCCCTTTTTAGTTTTTTTTTGTCAGGCACATAAAGCTGAATGTGCATGTTAAATGCACATAAGTATGCAAGTCTACTCAGAAGCATGTTTTATGGAATTCAGTGGAACTTACTTGCAGGTGTTTAATATGACTGCAGCGTTAAACATTAAAAATTTCAGCCTTTCACTTCTCCTTAGTTGAGATTCAATGTACAGTTATAGTTAATATCCCTCAGTTTAAACAAGTTGCTTAAACCTTAATGCACAGTCTTTAATCATCAGCATTTGTGTCAGTGTTCAGTTTTTTGTGGTGCAGTCATAACATCACAGCAGAGCCTTTATAACATCATGCCTCATGCTGGGGCAGAGGTTGATGACCCCCTTCTCAGCAAGTTTGTTGCTGCAACAAGTGTTGGAGTTGGGTTGTATTATTAGCTCATTGCATTTTCATTCTAGCGGAGGCCCTCAGAATAAGGCGTATTGTTCTTTCATAAGCGCTAGGCACAAGTCCGTCCTATTTTTTAAGTGAACAATTTCTAACAAACTGATTTTATCGCATGCTGTGGCCTATAGCAATTAGTCAGAGGCCAGTCGTCTGACAAAAACATGGTTGTGCTTATTGCACTAACAATTTTAAATAAAATTCTTTTATTTATTTTTAAATATGGTTTCTTTTCAATACTCCACTATCCTTGTGTTGTAGGATTGAACAAAGTTATTTTAAACTGCTTTATAGTTTGTATTTCACCATAGCTGCTTGCATTCATGTCCAATTTCCTTTTGTGCTCACTTTTTGGAGGACAAAGCTGTATGGTGTCTTGACGCTGTGCCTTTTATGGTGATTTATTAACTGTGTCAGAATAGATGCTGGGAATTCTGGGGAAGCCGTCTTGTATATTGTGACAGTTGATATTGATTATGACAGTTCCTGGACTCCAGTGGTTTCTCACACAGTAATGATATTTTGTCTTCTTGGTATACATACCATGTGATATACATCATTGTGCTTTTCTTAAGGGGAAAAAAGCTCTTTGTTCAGTACCTTTTCTTCACTGTAGTTATGAGAGAGGAACTATAATAATACATTGTGCTGCCAGGAGGCAAAACACGCAACCCCCCTGTTGCATAGGAACCGGGAACCAGAAACCAACTTGAGGCTTATATCTAGATGGCAGTTATTGCAAAGGAAGCCTGAATGATTAGTTAGTGTTGTTTGTGTTCATTTACTGTAATAAGTTGCATCCTATATTTCTATTGTGCTGAAATCCACACTCTGCCCATGCACTGAATCTACATTTATTGTTAAAAGCAACAAGAGTTTTGCTGTTTTCTTAAATGATATCTGAACTGTACCTTTCAAGTGCAATTCACATGCCATGGAATTCAGCAAGAAAATCCATAGTTTTTTCCTAGTGGTTCTGGGTTACCTATATTATTAGCAGTCATTTTCCTGTTTCAGAGTTTTAAAGATGGTGCATTGGTTCCCTTGCTTGAAAGGCAAGTCAGAGATAGCCGGGGAATTATTTACTCCTTATTTTTTTGTGGTTCAAGCACATCCCTAACTCCTTATTACTGAAATCAATGGGACTTAGAAATGGTTACATTTATAGGCATCATCTGTTGATCTATTCTCATGTCCGGATTCTGCTTTTGGAATTTTTGGCAACCGCCTTTGGGGGGGGGGTGGATATTTAGTCTAACCAAGGTTTCTCACAGTTAAAGCCAGCCCCATTTGCAGAATTAGTTACAGCGGTCCATTTTTTACTTTGGTTGAAGCACACTATGGGTTAAATAGCTAATTAACCCAAATATGTTATGTTATGAGTACAGTTTCGTTGACCAATATAGGAGGAGAATATGGCGGGGTGCAGGGGTAGGAAGTTGCTTCCACTAATGAGCTCTTCAGGAGAAGAGACTTGGCTTTTCTCCTTTCCCCCTTAAGACTTATCCAAATGCTCACCAATCTCTTCACATCAAGATAAAGACAATGCTAATTGCAATGAGACATCTACCTTTTAAATAAAGTTGGGGTTGTGGGTGTTCAGACTATGAGTGAAAGCATGCAAGCAACTTGATGAATGGCACCAAGTCTTTGATGCCCCTGCTCATTGCAATATACCGCTGCTACTGAATACTTTTAAGTATTCCAGCTATGCATCTGCTTGATAATCAGGTTTCAGAATGATTGATGTTAAAAGATGCAAAAGACACTACTGGTTAACCTGACAAGCCTGTTTTAGGAACTTCTGTCTAGGCTGATCACTAGTGACTGAAAATGTTTAGTGCTGGTGTGGTTAATGTATTTATTCAGATCCATAGTCCTTCCTAACTTAAATGGTTCAGCTTAAAAAGTTTTTTAAAATTTTGCAACAAAACTGACATAGATAAACTGCATCATAGCATTAAAGGCAAGTAGATGGATTGTTTTACTCAGGTTTGTAGGTAATTTTAATATAGTTACTATATTTTTATATGAACAATACACAGTTAACAGATTAGAGTTGATCACTCAGGCTGCAGTCCTCATTGCGTTGAACTCTGTGAGTACTTCTGAGATACGCACTAGAAACACATGAGATTGTTTTTTCTGTTGATTAATCTGTGAAACTTTCACTACCATTTTCAGTAATGGCCTTCACCTACTGCTTCTCTAATTCAAAATTGTAAAGGTATTAGATAAGTGAGCAAAGAGTTTATTATGATGAGGAGCACATTTATTTTATTTATTAATGGGGATAACTTATTTCCTACCAATCCCCTATAAAACAGCACTCAAGGTGGTTAAGAACATTCACAGAAAATGCAATAATATAAATAATAGACTATTAAAGTAATACTTAGCAGCAAGTCAATTAAAAACATTGAGACTTAAGATGAAACAAGTCATCCTTAGGTTTTTGATGCAGATAGATTTTTTTTTTTTCCAATATAATTTTTATTCCATTTTTTCATAAATATTTACAGTCATACAAATTTCAAAATAATATTTACAATTTAATGGACTTCCCTCGACTTCTCTGACAATCGTCCGTATTTACAATTTTATCTGCGCATTCCTCAGTTTTGTATCACCTTTAAGTAAGTAAATAAATAATAAAGTCAGTAAGTAAATAAATAATAAATATATCTCAACAAATTTGTTTGCATTTTTGCGATATTCCTTATTTTCTTTTCACAAAGCTTCTTTAAACCCCACTAGCGTTGTTTGCTCCTCACATACCCTCTTCAAATACTCCGAAAATTTTTCCCAGTCCTCAATGAATTTGTGATCTTTTTGGTATCTAATTTTCCCTGTTAGCTTGTCCAGTTCTGCGTAATCCGTTAACTTCATTCTCCATTCCTCCAAAGTCGGTAGATCTTCCTGTTTCCATTTTTGGGCTATTAATAATCTCGCAGCTGTTATCGCGTACTGAAAAAGTTTACAGTCTTTTTTATTAATTTCATTTCTCATTATTCCTAGAAGGAAAGTTTCTGGTTTTTTTGCAAAACTGTATTTTAACATCTTTTTTAACTCATTGTATATCAACTCCCAGAACCCCTTCACTTTTTTGCATTCCCACCACATATGAATGAAAGTCCCCTCTTTCTCTTTACATTTCCAGCACTTATTGTTTGTTTTAAACATTTTTGCTAATTTTACTGGTGTGATATACCATCTGTATACCATTTTCATCGTGTTTTCCTTTAGCGTGGTGCATGCTGTAAACTTCAAGTTATTATTCCATATTTTCACCCACTCTTCCCAATATATGTTGTACCCAAAATCCCTAGCCCAATGGATCATTACCGACTTCACTTCCTCGTCCATCGTATACCATTCCAATAACATTTTATACATTTTTGAGATTATTTTGCAATCACTATTTACTATTTCTGTTTGAAATCTTGAGTCTTTCTCTTTATAGCCTTTCTCTTTCAAATCTTTTTTAAACATATCATTTATCTGATAATAATTAAACCAGTCAAATACATATTCTTTTACATGTTCATATGGCTTCAGTCTCCATTTTTCTCCGTCTTTAACCACTAAATCTCCATAAGTAATCCAATTACCTCTCATATTAGTCCTTTTAACACACATAACCTCCAGTGGGGATAGCCAGTGTGGGACCCCTGATTCCAACAAATTTTTATATCTCTCCCATACTTCTTTTAGCGATTTCCGAAAAATGTGATCTTCAAAAGTTTTGTGGCCCTTCTTGTTCTCCCGCCATAAGTACGCGTGCCACCCAAATCTGTTATCAAATCCCTCCAGATCTAACAATTTTGTATTCTTTAGTTTTATCCACTCTTTTATCCAACATAGACACGAGGCCTCATAATATAATTTCAAGTCTGGCAGGGCAAATCCTCCCCTTTCTCTCGCATCCGTTAACAGTTTAAATTGGATCCTCGGCTTTTTGCCCTGCCAGATGTATCTCGAGATACCTCTTTGCCACTCTTTAAATATCCTCGTCCCTTTCAGTATTGGTATCATCTGAAATAGAAATAACATCTTTGGGAGTACACACATCTTAATCGTTGATATTCTGCCCCAAAAAGATAGCCTCAATCTTCCCCACACCTCTAAGTCCTTCTTAATTCCGTTCCATACTGGTATATAATTATTCTGAAACAAATCTATGTTTTTTGGAGTTAGCCATATACCCAAGTATTTAACTTTTTTCGCAACTTCAATGCCAGTTTGTTGTTGCAGATCTTCTTTCAGAGTTTGTTCCATATTTTTAACTATGATTTTGGTTTTTTTCTTATTTAATATGAAGCCTGCCACCATACCAAATTGTTCGATCTCTTCTAACACTTTATTTGCACTCTCTATCGGATTTTCCATCATTATTACCAGATCATCCGCAAAGGCTTTGACTTTATATTCGTTTTGTCCTACTGACACCCCTTTTATCATTTCGTTTTTCCTTATAGAGTTTAAAAAGACTTCCAGAACCATTATAAACAGCAGAGGCGAGAGAGGGCATCCCTGCCTTGTACCTTTCGATATTTTTACCTCTTCCGTAATTACATTATTCACCATCAATTTTGCTCTTTGTTCCGTGTAAATTGCCTTTATTCCATTGAAAAAGTCCTTCCCCATTTCCATATATTCTAAATTTTTTAGCATGAAATCCCATGATATGTTGTCAAATGCCTTTTCGGCATCTACAAACATCATAATTGCCTGTTTCTCATTCCTGGCTGTCAGATATTCTAGAATATTAATTATATTCCTGACGTTGTCCCTCATCTGCCTGCCAGGAAGGAAGCCTGCTTGATCATCGTGGATAATTTCTTGTAGGACCTTTTTCAGCCTTTTCGCCATTACTCCCGCAAAGATTTTATAGTCTGTATTCAATAAAGAGATTGGCCTATAGTTTTTTACTTGTGTTAGGTCTGCATCTTGCTTTGGGATAAACGTTATGAAGGCTTCTTTCCACGTCTCCGGTATTTCCCTTTCTTTCAAAATATTATTCATTACTTCTGTCAATGGTACCGTCAGAGTTTGTCTCAGTTCTTTATAATAGCTTGCTGTGAATCCATCTGGTCCTGGGGCTTTCCCTTTTTTCAACTCTTTTATAATCTCTGTTATCTCCTCATTATCTATCGGGGTGTTCAGCTTGTCTTTCTTTTCTGTCGGGATCTTTTGCACCTCTTTTTCTTTTAAGTATCTCTCTATTTTCCTCATGTTGTTTTTCTCTTTGTTTTTATACAATTGTCTGTAAAAATCCAAGAATCCGTCTCTGATTCCTTTCGGATTAGTTATCTCTTCTCCATCTACTATAATTTTATTTATTGTATTTTGTTCTTTTCTTTTCTTAATTTGCCAAGCCAGCCACTTCCCAGATTTATTAGCAAATTCAAAATTTTTCTGTCTTAACCTTTTGATGTTCCACTCCACTTCTCTATTTATTATCATGGCAAATTGTGTTTGGAGCACCTTAATGCTTTGTTTAATTTTGGAATTATTTGGTTTTTTAATTAATTTTTGCTCATTGTCCATTATTTGTTTAAGGATCTCTTTCTTTTCTTTCTCTCTATTTTTCTTTTTAATTGAATTCCGTTGTATGAAGAACCCTCTCATCACTGCCTTGCTTGCGTCCCAGACTATACTCATCTTCGTACCCTTATTACAGTTATCCTCGAAATATTCCATCAATTTCTTTTGTGCATCTTGTAAAGTTTTTTGGTCATCTAATAGGTAATCATTCATTCTCCATCTGAGAGTTCTTTCTTCCCAACCTTTTATCTCTAATTTAATTGGACTGTGATCTGAAATTACTTTGGGTTGGATTTCAATTTGTAAGATTCTTGAGGTTAATTCGTTGGAGATCCAAATTTGGTCGATTCTAGACATTGACTGATTTGGTTCTGAATAAAACGTAAACTGTTTTTCAAGTGGATGTCTCAGTCTCCAGATATCAATTAGGTTACAGTTTTTTGCCATTTCGAAAAAAGTTTTAGGTAATTTACCTTCTTTTGTCCCTTTGTCTCTTAGTCTATCCATTTCTGTTGAGACAACCCCATTCATATCTCCCATCACGATTATCTTTTGGTCCATATATTCAAACAATTTTTCTTCCAACTTTTTGTAAAAATCAGTCTTGTTTCCATTAGGTGCGTAAATCCCGACTATTATCAATTTGTCGCCTTGCCAGTTGATCTGTACAGCAATAATTCTTCCTTCTTCATCTTTAAAGATTTGTTGGGCTTCAATTTTATTTTTAATATACAAGACTACTCCTCTTTTCTTTTCTTTATCAGATGATATAAATTCGTTCCCAAGTCTTTTGTTAATCAAAATTTTTCTATGTCTTCTTGCTACATGCGTCTCTTGTAAACAGATGATGTCCAGGTTTTTCTTCTTTAAATATTGTTCCACTTTGTTCCGTTTTTTCTTTTCGTTCATCCCATTAATATTCCAATTCCATATTTTTAACGCCATTGTACTTCCTGGTTATAAAAAATAAAAATAAAAATAAAAATATAAAAATAAAAAAAATTACAATAGATTGCCTTTTTTTATAATCTGTCTGTTTCCTCTTCTTCTTCTTCTTGTTCTTCCTCTTCTTCCTCTTCTTCTTCGTCCGTCCTTTCCCCTTTCTTCTCTTTTTCTTCTGGGTCTGCTCCACCGGTAGCTCCAACTTCTTCGGATTCTCCTTTGTCTTTATCTTCTTCCTCTTCTGTTATCAATTCCTTATATTTCCTCTGAAATTTGCCTATCTCCTCTGGTCTGTTCAACCTATGCCTTTTACTTTTGTAAACAAAGGAAATCCCTTCTGGGTATTCCCATTTAAATTCAATGTTGTTCTTCTTGAGAATTTGTGCCAGGGGTTTATAAGGGAGTCTTCGCTTTAACAGTCTGATTGGGATATCTTTAAAGATGATTATGTAACTGCCATCTATATATAATCTTTTTACTCTATTTCTCTGAAGAATCAAATTTCTCATTTCTCTGTCCTTGAAGGTTATGAGGCAATCGCCTGGAAATTTCTTTGATTTGGTCGTTCTCACTCTCATCCTGAAGGCGTTTTGTACTGCGTTTTTCACTTCTTCAATTTGTAATTCCAACCATTGTGCTAATTCTGTTATTAGTTTTTGTCTAATATCTTCTCCCTGAGTCTCTGGTATAGCTCTCAATCTTAAATTCACTTCTCGCTGTCGTAGTTCGTTCATAGAGATCGCATCCCACATCTCTTCCTGTAATTTGTTTGTTTCTGAGAGCCCCACCTTAATCTTTTCCTCTTCTTTTTTCAATTCTTTCATTTCCAGCCGTGTCCTCTTCATTCCTTCCTCCAGCGCCTGTGTTCTCTTAGAAACCTCTTTAATCTGCCCCTTCAATTCATTAACTGTCTCATCTATTTTCCTATCCAATTTTCCAATCTTTGTATCTACTTGTTCTAATTTTGATTCCAAATTCTTTTCACTTTGTCTAATATCTGCAAACATCTTTAATATTTCTGATTTGAAATCTGATTCTTGCTTTGACCCCTTTCTCTCTGCCGGGGTCCCCCCATTACCTCCTTTCTTTTGTTGATGAGACATTTTCCCCAATTATATTACTGTTTTCACAATTATATTAATGTTTTCACAATTATATTAATGTTTTCACAATTTGAGAAATCACTTCTGAGGAACACAGACCAAAATAACTCAATGTTAATAGCAGAATACAGTCTCAATATTTATACAGTTCAGTTAATATTGATCAATTAATACAGTTCAGTCTTATTATGAACCTATATTTAAGTTTCTACTTTTCCTTATTTTCCCTTTTTTATTTTTTTATATATACGTATTTTTTATTTTTTCTCCTTCACTCCCTTCCCCTCCTCCCCTCCTTTTCAGCTCAAACCTCTTGCCGCTCGGTAGATAAACCCTTCACAAAACTCTTTCAGGAAATTCTGGTATTGAGTCCAAATATAGTCCCTCCAGAGTAAGATCCCAATTTAGGTCCCTATTGCAACCTCCTGCCCCCAGTTAAGTCAATCCTCTTTATGCTCTTCTGTACAAATTAGGCCCTCAATACTCCAGTCACCCCCCCAAAGAAAGAAAAGAGAAGAGAAAAAAAAAAGGGAAAAAAAAGAGATGAAAATAAAAAATAGGAAATAAAAATGCCAAAAATAGAAAAAAAGGAAGGCAAAATTACTCTTCCCACTTCTTCAGCTTTATCTTCCTGCCACCATTGAATAATAATGATAAAAGTAGTAAAAATAAGTGAAAATTAAACAGTGACCAACAAAGCCACTCAAAAAAAAAGAAAAAGCCAAAAAAACCCAAAAAAAGACAAAAAAAAAAGAAGAAAAAGAAAAGGAGCAAAAAGGAATTAGATCTGAAATTAGATCCAAAATTAGATCCAAGATTATTCCATATGTTATAGATATCTCAAGAATTAAGCAGGTTCCTTCTTGCAGTGATTGGCAGCCCCAAAAATTACGAGTCCAACCAACAGTCTTAATTAGGGCTCTTAGTTATAAAAAATACAAAAGTACAAAAAAAGCCAGAAAAGAAAGAAAGAAAGAAAAAAAGAAGAAATGTTATTTCTTTTCCATCCACCAGGGGTCTACAATAGTTCAAAAAGGTCCGGAGTTTTTAAATCTTCACTTTCTCAGGTAGTTCTGGCTTTTTAAATAGTCAAAAATAATTGTAGCTAGTTCATACAGGTTTTGTTTTGTGTCAAATGCTCCTAAGATGGCAACAAATCAAAGCAGAAGTTCCAAGTTATTTAATCTTCTTCACCCCTATAAGATCCGACATGTATGACCGAGAAAAAAGTAGCCAAAATGGAGTCGGAAGCTTCACTTCCGTTGCGCAGAGCTTTTTCCTTTTTTTTTTTTTTTCAAAAAACAGAACTAAAATACTTTCTATCTTCTTCTTTTGTCTCACCGTTACAAAGAGACCTTAAAGTATCCAAATATTAGTCCCTTTGCCCTCCTCCCCAACTTTCACCTTCTTTTAGTTATTTTGTATCTTCTTAAATTCCTTTAAAAGTTGGGAGGGAGAGAAGAACTTTAGCCGCTAGCGACACTCACTCTTTAGTCAGCTTTGCTTTTATCGCTGCGTCTGTGCTGATTCCAGATGACAGCTGAGCTCTTTTATCTTTTCCTTTTTGTTCCGAGTCCTTCCTTTGTCTCCAATCTAATTTTAATAAGCTCTTTAGGATCGAATTTCTTTTTTTTGAGAATCCAGCGCTCACCCTGCAAGCTCGGGGCTTCGTTTTCCGGAGTCAGCTATGGCTTCCCTCAGCCCGCGTCTCCCCCCCGCTGTACTCTTCGCTCCCTTACGGGAGTTACCTGACAGCCGGGAGGTCCGCGTTTCGGCTCCGCGGGAACCAGTGTATCTGGACACCCTCCAGGTACTTTTTCCGGGGACCACGGCGCCCTGTGGAACCCCTTTTTTCCTCCAGAAAACTCGGGATTCTCCGCTCGGAAGAATCCCCGCTTGCGATCGCGATCGCGCTGAACCGGAAGTCCCCGATGCAGATAGATTAGAGATAACAGATGGAGAACAAACCAAAACAATTTTCTATGGGCATTAGAGATGAAATTCCTCTTTACTTGATGTATTTCAGTTTTCTGCTTTATTTAACTATCTTGGCTGTATAGCTTGCACAAGTAAATCTCAGAAAATTAACTGCAGTCATGTAGGGTAGAAAATTTTCGACCACCATATTTTTTCATGGTTTTTCCCCAGTTTCTTTTCTTTAAACTCTTTAAAATATGATTTTATTCTATGGAAAATGTTTATTTTCAAAAATGCATTGTTGCATAAAATTATTGAATGGATACAATGCTAGATTTGCAATTTCAAAGTTGTAATAAACTTAAGAAGCATATGTTTATATACACAAGCACGCATACACAAATATTTAGTTTATTTATTTGTACATAGGATGTGGTAACTGCATATGCTTTATCAGATCCCATTACATTTGGAGCCCTGGAAAAGTTCCTGGTTCATAATTTTCTGGCAAGGTGAAAGGGAATAAGATTGACCTCCAAAATCAAAAGGTTTAACGTTATTGTTTTATTTATTTCCTGGATTTTGAGACTATCTACATTTGTACTTTAGATTCGGATATATGAGGATTGTGGTGGAACTGGTGAATTTTTCTTGGTTGGTAGAATGAGAGTTAGATTGTATTTTTGCTTATGGAGCTCCTGGAATCCCTCCTGACAAAGTCTACTTTTAGTTTTAGCTCCTTGAATTTGAGCCTCCTGCTTGAGTGGATAATGTGGGTGTTGTGTAGAAAGCGAGAACTCCATAGTGTGTATTGTAAGCTGCCAGCTACTGATCTGAAATGCATAAAGTTCCATTCTAAATAACTTCATTGATCCTACTCATTTCCGTGCTGTCAGGGCTCATTTTGACCTCACAGTTATCAGTGGGCCAGGTCCTCCTGGCTGCTGCCATTTGTGGAGTCTTTACAGCACTGAACTACCACTGGCCATTTGAGATGTTGGCTGGCATACTCTTTACTGCTCTTGTGCATGCTATGAATCAGCACCCCATATTTGATGGTGCCTGCATGTGTAAGCACTTGGGAATGTTTCTGGAAACACCTCTGATTCTTCTCTCTTTCCTCCATAGATGGCATTCACAGTGTTACAGCGCTTTGCACCTTACGGGTGACGATCATTACTGATGACATGCTGACCAACAGTATCACAGTACGACTGGAAAACATGTCCCAAGAGAAGTTTCTCTCACCACTGCTTGCTCTCTTTGTGGAAGGTGTGGCTACTGTGCTGTCGACAACCAAAGAGGGCATTTTTGTTTTCAATATTCAAAACGACACAGATGTCAGCTCCAATATTCTGAATGTGACCTTTTCTGCTTTGCTTCCTGGTGGCATTCGGAACAAGTTCTTCCCCTCGGAGGACCTTCAGGAGCAGATATACCTCAACAGGACACTCCTAACATTGATATCTACCCAGCGGGTATTGCCTTTTGATGACAACATTTGTCTGCGGGAGCCTTGTGAAAACTACATGAAGTGTGTGTCCGTACTTAAATTTGACAGCTCTGCTCCATTTATCAGCTCAAACACTGTCCTCTTCCGACCCATACACCCCATCAATGGACTGAGGTGTCGGTGTCCCCCTGGGTTTACAGGTGACTACTGTGAAACGGAAATTGACTTGTGCTACTCTAACCCTTGTGGAAACAATGGCCTTTGCCGAAGCCGAGAAGGAGGCTACACTTGTGAATGTTATGAAGACTACACGGGTATGTTCTTACTTTTGTGAAATAAGCATTGCATTATGCATGTGTTATGTGTTAAAGAAAGGCCAACCTTCTAGCTTCTCGGTAAATCAAAATACCAAAAAGAAGCCAAAGCATAAGGCCAAATTTAAACCTAACTATAAATAAACAGGAGCAGGGGGAAGACCCAGAGCATGCTTTGCATGCACAAGGTCCAGTGTTCAGTCCCTCGCATCCCCAGTTAACTAAGATTCTTTAACTGGACTGTTGTCTAAGTAGAATCAGGGGTATAGGCTACGGAGGGCCAGTGCAGTAAATTAAGGCAATATAAATCCCACCTCACAGTTGTTTCAATTGTTATCTTTCCTCTGAACAACTGAGATGGCTGTGGTGTGATAGAATCATAGAATCATAGAGTTGGAATAGACCACAAGGGCCATCGAGTCCAACCCCCTGCCAAGCAGGAAACACCATCAGAGCACTCCTGACATATGGTTGTCAAGCCTCTGCTTAAAGACCTCCAAAGAAGGAGACTCCACCACACTCCTTGGCAGCAAATTCCACTGTCAAACAGCTCTTACTGTCAGGAAGTTCTTCCTAATGTTTAGGTGGAATCTTCTTTCTTGTAGTTTGGATCCATTGCTCCGTGTCCGCTTTTCTGGAGCAGCAGAAAACAACCTTTCTCCCTCCTCTATATGACATCCTTTTATATATTTGAACATGGCTGTCATATCACCCCTTAACCTCCTCTTCTCCAGAAGCTGGTGAATGGTGCAGACCAAAGAAGTGTCATAAACTATGTACAGAAAAGATGGCAAAATGAACAGAGATCAAAGCCGAGGTTATCAGGGTTAATTCTCACACACCCTACACATGTGGAATGTTTCTGTATCTGGACAACAGGGCTTCTGGCACTTCCCAACAGAACCTGCTATAGAGCACCAGCTCAACTCTGAAGAGATGAGGAAACGCTTGCATACAATCTGGACTTGCTAGAACAGTTCAGTTATATTGAATCATGTAGTTTTGGGGTCAGTTGTGAAGATTTATATACACAGAGAAGAAACAAACAGTGGAACACAAAATTGTTCCTCCTTTAAACACCTTCCCCTCCTATTGGGAACAATAGGAGGAAAGGGAAAGACAGCTATAGATGCACTCAGATGCATGTCTAAATTGATTCTTTCTGGGCACTAGGAAGGCTTAGGATCCTTTGAATCCTATCCCTTCCACACTACTTGGCTTTTCCTGTGTAGAAGCTGCAATGTTAGTTGGGCCAGGGCTTTAGAGAAGCTGGTGGTATCAAAGAGGTGAGCTCTGACATCAGGTCTGTCTCTGACAATGCGGGGTGGGGGATAGATCTAGTCTGCTCCATGGCCCCTGCAGTGCCCTCTCAGGGGCCATTGGATTGTACATTTATATGCACTGATGAACCCAAGTGGCCATGGTTTCTGGGTGTGTGCTTACTATGTGTTTTAGTTGGAATGAGTTCACTGTGTGAACATGCATCTTCACTTTTGCATCTTCATGTCACTATGCACTAGCATAAACACTGCAAATGCTCCATGTAAGTCATGAGTGTGCCCTCAGATGCAGATAATAGAAGATAAATGGATTTAGTGTGAGGCATATTCACATTTCCCCTGAGAATGGTTGTTGCCTATAAAATAGGAATGAGGAACCTGTTCTCATGCAGACATCATTGGACTTGAACTCCCATAGTTCCAGCCAGCATAGTAAATGGTTAGGAATTATGGAATTGGAGACCAACAACAGTTAATAAGAGTGCCATGGGTTCCACTACTATGCTCAAAAACAGATGGTTGATACTCCTTTCCTTAACTACAATTTATCTCTCATTTCTTAAATTCTTTATCTACCTTGACAAGATACTCTGGATCATAGTTCTCAAACATGTTTGGAGCTATAGCTGCATGTGAGGCCACAGAATCTGCATATTTGCCAGAAGAATGGCCACAGCACAGCTATTGACCATGTAAATTGATAAATGCTTTTTACGGCTGGAACAAAAATCATCCCCAATGGTGGCTGCCCTGGTGCATACAGGCAAAAATGTGGTGTGGGTATTCACTTTTGCTTGACTGAAAGTTGAGGAATGTAGGGAATTTGTAGTGCCAGTGCACACTGGAACCTTCTGATGCTGTCTTTTTGAAAATCTTATCCTAGACTTAAAAGGCTGGACTACCCTTGTTGGAGTGCTAATCCTCAAGGAAATGCAGTGTACTCTGGAAGCTCTCAAAATCCACTTAACCCTATGCTTGGAAAAATAATTACAAGAAAATAGCACAAAATCTTTCATCTGTTTGCTTAGATTATATTACAGATATACTTCTATCCCCAAACACCTTGATTTCCTCCAAAAGGCAATTACATCCCAATGAAGAGGCTTCTTTCCCCCTCCCATTCTCATTTCTCCCACAATACTTTGAAGCTTTTCATTTGTTTAGATGTAATTTATACATGATGAAAGTTTCTCTGTCTTCAGGAGTCTTCTGTTTCAAATAGTCAGCTACACAGAGCTTTTATGAGCTATTTTTGAAATGGAAATACCCACCAATTATAATTACCTGGGACAGACTGTACTTCCTGTGATGCAGGGAGGTGAGTGATAAGGAGACATAATATTTGTGGGTTTAAATCAGATCTGGAGCAACTTAATTTCATTTGGCCAAAAACGTACATTCACTTGCTTGAATACCTGCCTACAACAATCTCAGACTATGAAGATGCTTGTGGTAAGGAAGAAACACAACATGTCATAGACTAGAGAATGTAGATTCCCAAGTGTCCCATTCCCCCCATCTTGTATGTAGGAAGCATATGTCTTGGACATAAAGCAGCAAGAGAACAGATTTTATGTTCACATTTTGTAAAATTACTACCTAGTACTAAAATCAGCATGTCAGTCCAAGAGTTTGGGTTTCCAGCAGTAATGTGGGCAGAACATTTTCCAGCTTCTGATTTTCCCATTGATTTCCCCCCTTTTCTTAACATTCATTTGTAACGATGGATGTCAGTTGCAAATACCATATTAGGCAAGCATGACAGTTCAAACTTTTTTTTACTTTGTTTACTAAATGCAAGTAAAAGAAACATGCCAAATTAGTCACTGCCCAGGGAATCAAAAAAGTTTCTGTTGCAGTATGGAGCCTCTGTATCTGTTTTTCTGCAAGTTCCTTAGCTGTTTCGCCTCCTTTTGTGAGAAAAAAATTAAATCCCTACTTACTACAGCAGGGGGGCAGGGGTTAGATGGGTTCTGCGCACTGGAGCTGTTTGTTGGTCACAAAAATTGCTATTTTGCATGCTGCTCTTGCAAACCTTTCCAAAATGGATCAAACAATGGGGTGGAAATTTTGGCTTGTGCTCAAAGAAAGGAAAGAAAACCCAACCAGCATCATCCTGTACAGTGGTCATGTGAACTTGCTTGTGCCTGTGTAACAGTGTTTTTATTCAAGCCCTGGAGTCATTAGAAGGCTTTCCTCTGTCTCTTTCTGTAATCGTGAGAAGTAATGCTCTGGAGTCTTCAAGGCGGAGAGATTAATTTTGCCAGTTGCACAATGTACTACATTCAGGAGAATTGCAAAACACAATAATGCAGAAATTAATCATTCTTGTGCAGTGTATGATTAAGTTATATTTCAGTTACTGAGCTGGTCAGTAGCAAGCTTTCACCCACTTCTGCAAGTTAAAACACTTCTTTTCTTTACAGTTTCTATGTGTTTGATTAGCAGGTCAGGCAGAGCATTTGTTCATTGTGTCTGGGAATCTGGACTATGTTCTTCCTCCACTGTCAAAGGCACTATGCCTCTGAATACCAGTTGTGGGGACTGTGGATGGGCAGAATACTGTTGCTCCCAAGTCCAGCTTGCAGGCTTTCCACAGGCCACTGTGAGAACAAGATGCTTGTCTATAGGGGCCATTGACTTGATCCAGCAGACTCATCTTATGGACTTAAGCATTCCCTTCTTTTCTGAAGATTGTTTTATGCTACACAACAGTAAAGTAAGACTAAAGCGTACTTATTTGTAATTGTTTTTCACACACTATCATTCCAAGGGCTTGAAATAGCAACACTATCTTAAAATACAGCCTAGAATTTAAGAGAGAGAGAGAGAGAGAGAGAGAACAGTGGATACACTATTGGGCATATCACCCAATAGGTGCAGGTGATAAAGATTAACCAAATAGCACCCACAGACTGCACACCTGATATTTTAAGGAGAAGGCAGGTTCCTTCCTGTGCAGATGAACCATCCAAAAACAGCACCCGTTTTGTCATGATTAATTTTAAATTTATTAACCCTCATTCAATCCATCGCTTTTCCCAAGCACTGAGATAGCTGGGAAATATAGGTAGAGCTGAGTGTCATTGGCATATTGATACCATCCAATTACGTATCCTCTTATAATATCCTTCATTAACTTTATGTAAATGTTGAACATAAGAAACAAAATTGATCCATGTGGGACCCCATAACATAGATGCTACTGGGCTGAAATACAGTAGTAGCACAGTGCCTCCTCTGGAACTGGCCCTCTAGGTAGGAGCAGAGCCACTGAAAAATGATGCCCTTGATCCCTCAACTCAGAGACCCTATGTGGGAGAATACCATGGTTAGCTGGTATTAAATCCTCCAGAGATATCCAACAAAATAAGCAGGGTTATATACCTCCATCTATCTCTCAATATAGGCCATCCATCAGAGCCAGCAAGCAATTCCAAATCTGAGTCAGAATCCAGATTGAAATGGATCCAGATAATCTGTTTCATCCAGTAGTGCAGATTAGCCCTTTATGTGTTGAAACCATCAATTTGTGTACGCACAATTAGTTAATTTAATAGTTTGATGAGAGACGGTTTCTTGTTAGCGGGAGAGAAAGCTGTTAAATTAATTGTAATATTGAATACTTGGCTCATTTCTTGGTTTTGACATTACTGATTTACTGTTGACTGTTTCACCCAAGTCAAAGTGCCATAAATCACCTCTGGGGTTAACTTCGTTCTGCCATGAGGTTTCTAAAAGTCAATTCCAACTTTTCTGCACTGTCAACAGAGCACTGACCAGTAGATGTGCAGATCTTCCATTCTGTCTCAGTTACTGATTACTGAGATGTCTCTGTTGGTGTTCATCTACAGAATTCAGCACTATTCAGTTGACCTGTTCAACCAGCCCCGGGTGCAATGCACACTCATCACTGAAAACCTTGAGTATTCCCCCTCCCCTCTTGGCATCTGTTACTTTTTTGCCTGTGGAAATGTTTCAACAGATCAAAGTCCTGGTCTGTCTTCTTTTGAAGCCCCTTCTGGAGATTCAACATTCTTGTTTGTTCTTTTTAATTAGGCTTTAAAATGGTTTGACAGGATTTCTGATGTTACAAAAGCATTTTAAAGTGCTGGCATTAAGGAAGCTTTGCAATTGAAAGTGATATGCCTAACATCAGTGTAATCACTAAATCCTCCTTTCCCCACCCACCCATGAACCCAGAAGTTCACAGTGTCACCTTCATCCTATAGGTGATTCCACCACAGACTGGAGAAATAACTCCTGTTGGGGGTATGTCCATGGTTTTGCCCTTTGCTGAATAGTTTTGGGTGGTATTTTGAGAGTATGGAATTTTTTAGCCCTGAGGTCATAAGATGCTTCTTCACCTGATGAAAAAACTATTACAATAATACTGATAAAAACACTTAAGACGTCTGAGGGCCAGTTCCCATATTCATGCTCATCAGCATCAAACTGGGGATCTTAGTCAATTGCATAAATGCCAGTCTTCATACATTGTTTTGTTTGTTTCCAGTGGATGTGGAATACTTTTCCATTGCTTTGCAAAAGCAAATAGGCACCCACACTTTAAAGAAGAAGAAAATAAATTAACTCTCCATATTGTTGCTAGGAGGTAATAAATTAACAATAGAAGAAACTTCCCGAAAATGAAGGGATTGATAAAAAGGAAATTGAATGGCAAAGTCAAGAGGGTCAAATCACCCCAGATGCTTCGTAGCTGTATAGAGACACAACATTAGACATTTCTTCTGTATTTCCTCGTTTATTCTTGACCATTGCGCTAATAATACTGGAATGATTAGTCACTTTTTAAAAGTCAAAGTAAACTTAGAACAACTTGCAATGTAATACAAAACTTCCAAGTTAATTCCAAAAGCCTGGCTGAAAAGCACCGTCTTTGCCTGGCTCCTAAACGCAGTCAGTGACGGTGCCCTGCACGCCTCCCTGGGGAGAACATTTCACAACAGGGGGTTACCACTGAAAAGAGCTGTTCTCATGTTGCCACCCTCCATGCCTCCCTTGGAGAGGGTACACAGAGAAGGACAAACATTGCCCCTTGTCTTGGCAAGTGTGCCTCCTTTTTTACTGACCTCTAGGCATCTTTATTAGCAATATTACTGTATTTCCATTACTGGCTCTCCAGAAACCTGTTATATCATGAAAGTGGCAGAGTATTACACAGAATGCCCTCTGGCTCACTGAAATTTCAGCTAAGGAGAAGTGCCCAGAGGTACACTACTGAGCTAGATGGACCAATGTCCTAACTCAGTATAAGGCAACTTCCTTTGTTCCTGTTTTCCAAGGTATGCAAAGCCTGTGCCTTTGCCTTCCCAGGGGGAGTTTTATTTGAGTTGCACAAGTCTCTGAGTATCTTTTTCTCCCTTTAAGGCTGTGCATAAACTCTTCCCCTCCGAGTATAACTTTCTATTGTTATTCATAATGGTACTTCAGGGCTGTGTGTGCAAAATGAAGAAATATTAAAGGAAGGTATTGTGCAGGTCTTTTCTGATTTGAATTTGGTATAACTGCTTGTGATTAATTGCTCACAAATACAAGTATTATGAATTATTGTCTTTAGGTTGCCTGATCAGCATGATGTTGAGTCCCAACTGGCAGCCTAGTCACACACTTCCCTTTGCAATAAGGCTTCTCATTAGTGCTGAACTAGCATGATAACAAGATGCTAAATAATTAATCAAATTGCTACCATGCCAAGGAATCAGTTCTGCTGGGTCTGAGCCCCCCCCCCCTTTTTGACTAAGAATGTTATTTCCATTTCTAAATTCATTTATTTATTTATTTATTTATCATTAAATTACATATACATACGTAACTGGACATTCTAACATGATTGGATGTATAATATATATTTAAGGATTAAAACAAAATATTATATTTATTACACCACCAGAGCTATTCTCCCATTCAAAAGCAGATAACCCAACACCAGATACTCAGAATGTTATCAGCAGAAAATAAAAAGCATGTTCGCAAAGAGTATAAAGCAGATTTAATTGTATTAAAAGTAGATATACATTTTTGTACGTGAAATTTTGGGCTTTAATTTCTCTCTTATATATTCTTGAATACAAAATTACAAGGACACAGAGCACCGACATGGAGATGGCCTCCCAGGTGATATAAAATCTCTATATGTGAATTTCTTGAACCACTTTGGGGGGTTTTTTAATTGATGCAAAACATTTGGCTCTCCCAACTGTTCTTGCCAGTTGCCTACCTACTCCCTCTAGAGAGTGAAGGTAAGTGAATGCATCTGCTGCTCAGAGTGGGCAGTGGGCAGTGAGCAACTGGCAAAAGCAGCTAAGGCCACCACAAGCAGATGCATATATTCGCTCTCCTGGACAGTGGCTGCTCCTGTCTGCCAATTCCCTTTTTCTGGCAGACGGATTGAATGCTCACCCCTGCTGCTCTCAGCTGGCATTTTTGATAGGCTGATAAATTATAATAGCTGCAACTATTGCCAGTTCCTCCTGATACTAAAAACTCACACTGTTGCTATCCTCAGCATAGTTAAGTCTCTCGTTGATAACATTGGAAACTGCCCTGTTATCTAATTATTATCATTTATATCATGCATTTCTTCCACCATGAGCTCAAGATGGCGAATACAAGGTAACCTGGCAGTCTCCGCCACTCAGACCCTTGGTCCATTTAGCCCAGTATTGTTTACATTGACCAGAAGCAGGTCTCTAAGGTTTCAGACAGAAGTCTGTATCTGTCTTACCTGGAGATGCTAGGGATTGAAATTGGGACCTTCTACATTCATAGCAGATGCTCTGCCAATGAGGTGTGTTCTTTCCCCAGTATCAGTCATACTCAAAGTAGACCCACTGATATCACCAGCATTGGATATCACCCATGGTGCTGAAAACAACTCTAATATTTATGTGTGTATCTTAAACATGTTTGTCCTGTGTTAAACCCTGAGAGTTAGCAGGGAATTGCTTCAAAGTAACTGACTTACTGATTGCTGCTCATATCTCAATACTGTATAATGCAAACTGGTGATCTGCTAACATTCAGAGTTATTGACCATAGCTCAAATCTGCGTGTTACTGTTTGCGGATACTGAATTCAACTAACCACAGTCTGCTTTATTATTATTGTTTATGTCATGAAGTGGTGTTTTGTTTTGTTTTTTGCACTCTTACGCAGTTCTGGACACACTACACATACTGGTAGGAGGTCACATTGAATTCAGTGCTCCTTTTTTTTTGATCAGGCAAGTGTAGGATAGCACCTTTAACTGAGTATCTGGAAGAGATAGCCCTCAGAACATTGCATGGCAAGGCCCCGAGCCCCACCCCATCAACACAGCACAGCCAGAGGCTAAATTAACAAAGGGTATCATCATACTGAATTCCTGGCTTGAGGCACACTATTTGTAGTTGTCAGGTGTATGGAGGTGTGTCTGCAAATAACTGAAACCTGGATTACAGTATATTCAGCAAGGCTTAAATGGGTAAATTTAAGCTTCTGGGCAAACTGTTATTCCCCTCTTCCTTTCTATTCAGATCCCCTACTTGTTTTTTAACTATTCATACTTTACATTTTTATTTATCCAGGCTTGGTTGTAAGAACACTTAACGACCAATCAGATAAAAATGATGTACTTATTTCCATGAATAGTGCAAGAACCTTAAGTAAGTTCGTAAATAAATAAAGCCAGCTTGCTGTACAGCTTCTGTTGACATCATGGATTAAGGACACTGGACAGCCTTTTGTAAACAATGGAAATTAAGTATATAATCTTGAGAATGTGTTTGCATTTTCTGCTGACGGGGGAATTGTTTTTGTTGCTGTTAGCAGATGTGCCCTAAATAACTTGTAATCCCAAATACATTGTTTCTTTCCTCTTTAAATTATTTTTTAAAAATCCAAATTAAAAAGAAAAGAGGGATCCCAAATTGTCTGCCTGTGTGTGTGTGTGTTTGTGAAAGAGAGAGAGACAGAGAGAGACTGTAGGGGAGGAGGAGTAGGAGGAGGAGGAGAAAACAGCTACTCCATCTCCGCCTATAGTTTTTAAACCCTGGTTGTATTAAAAAGTGTAAACTTTGCTCACTTTATTAGCATTATAAAAAATCAGGGAAGCTGTTTTGGTCCATAAGCAGAAAAACAGTCGGGTAATGACTTTATTAGGACCAACCAAAAGGCACAAAAGCTTTTGAATTCTCTTGAACTGTTCAACAAGCACAATGTTGCTAGTCACTGCAGTAGCTTCTAGAAGTGAAATGCCTCAGTCTAGCGTGGCTCCTCTGTGAAATCTGAGGGAGTAGTGAGAGCTCTCTTTCTGCTGGAACAATATGCATGGAATGCCACATTTATATCTTCCTGGCCTGTCTACCCAATTGCTGCTGTCACTCTTGTATTACCCCATTTTTGTTGTCTTACCCCAAAATTAGTTTATATTTATTGCGAGAAATGCAGAGCTTCCAATTCTGACAAGTGTCATTCTTGATGAGACAAAGTGACATGAAGCATCATACCATACTTTCTCCAGTTCACAAATTTAAATATTTGCACAGCGTGAGCATTAGCATCCCAATCCTAAGCATTTTCACTGTCTTATCTGTGTATAGCACAAGAATAGCACCTCTGCGGCAGTGGCTTACCATCAAAGTGACACATAACCTTCCAAAACTTTTATTTGCAAGCTTACAATCTGATGTCAGTCGATTTTATTGTTTATAGCCAATGGCCATCATAATACAGTATGAGCACAAATCACACAAGACAACCTGAGATAAACATGCTTATGTAGAAACAATTCCTTTTGAATTTTTGAATCAATGCAGCCTTTTTATTAATTTAAGTTAATTTATTGTTACATTTATATCCAGCCTTTCTTCCAAAGAGTTCACGGTAGCGTATGTGTTTCTCCTCCTCTCTGTTCTGACAACAACCTTGTTTGGTAGGTTAGGCTGAGAGATAGCCCAAAGAATTCTAACTCTGGTCTCCCAAATACTAACCCAACATTCTAAAATAAGCACTACAACTGCACTAGCTTTTAGGCTTAATTGCTGTCACATTTTTCTTGATTTTGTCAAAATATTGGTGTGCAGAAAGCAAACACTATATTAATATGTGTGAGGCAGAGCTGATTCACACATGGGCTCAACAGACAATGGATGTGTGGCTCAGAAGCTCAGAACCTTATGCGTACCAGATCATTTGTATGCAGATTCATATATGAATAGATCCTGCTTGAACATTCAAGGAATTAAAAGGTCCCATGAGAGGCATAGCCATGTGGACCTCAGTTCAGTTCATGCTAAAGGTTTTGTGTGTTTTGGGGGAGGAGGAGAAGAAGACTATGTCTTGCAACTGTGTTCCACTTACATGCCAGGTACACATGTAAACCAACACAGAGATCAAAGATGATTTTGTTTCTTACTATTCATATTGGAGATAACAAGTATGAGAAGAGGTGTTTTTACAGGAGTGTGAATTCACAGTTTCTGTCTGGGTTGTTAATCTGAGTCAATAGTCCTGCCCTATACAATGTAAGAAACCCATTACTCTGTGGGCCTTTCACAGTTCACTCTGCACCTCTAGCAAACTCAGTACTCTTCCACCCCCTCCATCCCATTCATAGGATTGTTTACAAGATCACTTGGCTTTTTTATGAAGAAGAGAAGGGTCAAGAGCCCTCAAGATAACTAGGCATTGTTCAGTCATTCAGATTTCTTCAGAATCACATTCACATTTTGAAGGTGTAAACAAATTAGAAGTTCAGTCAAGTCCAGGAGTTGGTGTCCCAGGATAAATGATTGCATAAACAGACCTTGAGCAAATAAGGTCTGGCACTCTATTGTTATTTCTTAGTATTTCATTATAGCTCCTTTATGTCGTACATCCCTTTCCTGAAGACAAATATCACCCCAACCCACCATGAATTCCTATGCTTTGCCTCCTGTGTTGCTAACATCTGAAATTTGCAGTCTTGATTTCAGATGTGAATGAAAGTGAAAGAGGGTCTTTTAAATATGAAGGCAACCACTGTTTCAAACAGGAACAGAGCACAAACAATAGAATGAGCAAACAGGTCTGTTGACTTGCCAGGAGACATTCTTGACCTTGGTGGAATGTTCAGGGATCACCCAAGTAGATATTAAAAATTTGCATTCAAGAATGTGCTATTATTTAATAACTCTAGGGCTATTTTTTTCTACCCATAAGAATGGCAGTGATTTAAAGATTGCAGACCATACAGACAGCTGCCTGTTCTCTTGTTTACTTGATTCTGTAGTGTTTCTGCAAGTACATATGTGCATGTCAATGCCCTGTTTGTTTGTTGTCAATTGCCCTTTCATCGGCCCTGTAAGATGTCACTCCAGATAGAAGTCAGGGCTTTATTGGTAGATACTCTCTTCCAGTTTCAATAGGGCAAGACCATACTTAGCCATTTAGGTATTTAGGTTTGTGTTGTTCTCAACAGTTCAAACATGCAAAAGCACTGTAGCCTGAGAGACTTCATTGTGATTACTAGGTAACAGAAGGATTGGCTCTGATCAGACAGCAAGATATGGTGCTATCCTTGTAGTGTGGGTGGAAATGCTTTTGATGTTAGTGTATTTTTAATGACATTTTAATAGTCCTTTTGACTGTTTAATTCCACCACCACAATCATGCAATAGAAGCTCTTTCCTCTGCAACAGTGTCAATTACTTTCATAAGAATGAAACATCTGGCCTGGTGTAATGGGAGAGCATGAAGGGGTCTTCTGTCAGAGGTGCAAGAGCAGACCATGGCACTTAACAGCTAACTCACGAGGCTAGGGTGGGCAACATTGTTTTATGGAATTAGACATAAATACATAGCCTATTTCAGATGATAGTTTATTCCGCTGAAGTTCATCAATCACTACTTGAAATGCTTTTGAACTACTAAAGGTTTTGGAGGCATATTATTATCTCCTCACACTTAATGGATTTTTTATTGTGGTTGGTGTGTTTTTTAGGAGAGTACTGCGAAGTGAATGCTCGCTCTGGGCGCTGCGCTCCGGGAGTGTGCAAGAATGGTGGGAGGTGTGTCGATCTGCTCATAGGAGGCTTCAAATGCGAATGCCCTGCTGGCGAATATGAGAGACCTTACTGCGAGATGACCACAAGGAGCTTTCCCCCAGAGTCATTTGTCACTTTCAAAGGATTAAGACAACGCTTCCATTTCACTGTTTCTCTCATGTAAGTTTGCTTCCTTTCTAGTGAAAATTTCCAGTCACTGACCTGGTTCACACACAAAGCCAAACCATGGCAAAGAGCTGAAGACATATCTAATGAAGTTCACCACTTGATTTCAATTTGTGTTTTTAAAATAACCCACCTGCCCACAAGCTGTCTTGCAAGTTAAGCAAACATTTCTACTTCCTAAATTGCATGAAGGCTATGTATGCCATATACCGCAGATGCAATAAAAACAGCTAAATAAAAAGTAGAGGCAGCTTAGATAGAATCATCTACTTATTCATCAAAAGCTGTTTCTTTTCTATTAAGCATCTTGTCACATTTTCTGCAATAATTGTCAGCTGTGTGCCACCTACTATAAGGCTGAGGAGCTTCTCTTTCTCTCTCCTTTCCTTCCTTCCACCAACCAGTCACTGTTTTAAAGAAATAGTTTCTTGGACACATCCCAGTAATATGTCCTTGATGAGGGTGGGTGGTTGCATGACAAATAGGGCAGAACAGCTAGGCAGGTCTTCGATGCAGGCTGCAGTACTAAGATCAGGTTCTTAGAAGTTCCACCCACAACAATGGGGCTTCCTTCTGAGTAGACATTTAGGATTGGGCTTCCAATAAGCATGAAAGTGATAGTGGCCTGGTAAGACCCACCATTTTTTGTAACCTCGCACATCTGCTCCAAGCACTATAAGAATAAGTCAGCAGTGTCCTAATTTGGCCTGCTAAGCCATTTTTCCCAAACCACAGTTACCTTCTCCGTACCTGATGCCATAATGGGACATTGGATGCGATGCAGATAAAGACATAACTGCAGAAGAAATGATATGGAGCCTTAAAGTGCACTCCTGTTCATTCATTGACAAGCAAGGCTGGCTGTAACTGCTGATCGGTTGATGGGCACTTATAGCAGGCCCCACAATAATTGACTGGGTCATCAACAGAGAAAAATATAATGCAGCAGGAAAGGGTGGGAACAAAAACATCATGGAAGAAGGGTGGGGATTCAACTTTTAAATGTATATTGGATTTGATGTTAACTTGTTAAAAATTGGTGAAACTCAATAAAAAATTAATTGGCAAAGTAAATCTAAATTAGTCATGTCCATTAACTTCAATCAGTCTACTCTGATTAGGACTGGCACTAAATGCCACCCTATGTATTATATTTAGAAAACTGTTCTAGTGATGTCATAGGCTCTCTTCATAGATACCGTTTCAGACATTTTGCTAGTATATGGTACATTACAAAGGAAATAGATTCCATTTTACAGCTAGGAATATACTAAGTGTCCATTCTTTGTTAACACAGTGGCTGGAAATTCTTAAGAGGTTTGTTTACCGAGCAACTGTGCTGTAGATAATTCTTCACATGTGCTTCCTGACCTGTTTTAGGTTTGCAACCAGGGAAAGGAATGCTCTGCTTCTCTACAATGGGCGTTTTAACGAAAAACATGATTTTATTGCACTTGAAATAATTGAAGAACAGATCCAGCTGACATTCTCTGCAGGTAAGACATTTCTGTCTTTTTCGCTTGCTAAAGCCAGCAGTAGCTCCTTATTGAATGTGTGCATGTGTCAGTGAAACTGGACGGTAACTCAGTAGCGTGAGAGAGTCACCCAGTTGTATCCAGATTTTTTTAAAAAGCACGTAACAGCAATTCCACGTGGCTATGCTTGGTGATAGACTAAAGCAGGGGTTCCTAAGCTGTGGTCTGTGGGTCCACAACCTCCATTTAGGGGGTTCACGCCATGTCTTTCTTTGAAGATGGAAGTGGTAAATATTAAATATTCACACTGTTTTTAACTGTATTTTGAGTGCTTCA
This sequence comes from Podarcis tiliguerta, assembly GCF_965153285.1. Taxonomy (NCBI): domain Eukaryota; kingdom Metazoa; phylum Chordata; class Lepidosauria; order Squamata; family Lacertidae; genus Podarcis; species Podarcis tiliguerta. The sequence goes on along the minus strand of NC_139543.1, from coordinate 10,245,702 downwards.
TTTATTACTAACACTGTATTTTGTTGCATTACAGTTTGGATTCTATGCAATTCAAATCGCAATACAGTAAGATGCAATACATAATAAATGAAAGAAGCAGTAAAAATACATTTGAACTTTTTACAGCATCTAGCACAGCACATTACAGGTGGAAAATAATTAAGTAGTCCACCAACAGACACACACACACCCCTAGTCCATGAGTGGGGAGGAGTTGGGGGATACTGTGTTAGAGTGAGAAGTATGATTTTGATCCCATGAACCATTAAGAATAAAGGCAGTAGATGTAGATAGATAGATAGATAGATAGATAGACAGACAGAGATAGAGATAAAAATATATAGATACAGATATAGATATAGATATAAATGATAGGTCAAAACCTGTGGTTTTCAAACAAATTAGTGCATGGGTATTTCTAAAATGTCTGCAGTTGTTCTGTTCACTGGAACAAATACTGGATTTACAGTCACAAAGCAAATGGATTTTAGACTATTAGGAGATTTGCTCAAAAGGGAAATAAATAAGATTATAAGCCTATGCATGCTTACTCAGAAATTCAAATTTTGTACAACTTAATGCCCTTTAAAGTGTGTATCACACTATACAATTGCATAAAGTACATGATGGGTTTTATAAAACAGAATGAGAAGTTTTCATTGTCAACTATACACTACATTGAAAGATTCATTGCTACAATAGTGAGCTGTGAGTGCCTAATTTTATAAGGTACTGAGTGTTCCCAAATTGCTTTAGCAGTCAATGGGACCATTCATGCACTTAAACTGAAGCACATGCCCCCAATATTTTGTACCAGACCATTTACCCGGTGGCTGAAAATAGAAAGTGCAGCAAAAAGTAGGCCTATTTTCGACTTAAGTGAATTAAAACACATAGTAGGGCAACACTGTTCATGTGTAGCAGAAGCAAGTTCCACTGTGCTCTGTTCCTCAGGCTGCAATCCTATTCACACTTTTTTGTGAGTAAGCCCCATGGAACACAATGGGACTTGCTCCCAAACTAACAAGCATCAGGCACTGTAATTAAATGAACGAAAGAAGGGAATTCAAAAGACTGCCAGAAATACTGAAAACTGCTGGATTGGTTCTTGATGTGCATAAGGCAAAGATGTAGTCTTTTGGAACTCTGATTCTGATATCATTGAAGAAGCTATTTTTTGGGTTTAAACATTTTGAGATGGTTGACATACGGCTTAAAAGTACTCCAGAGGAAACTTAACATGCCAGGTGAGAGCGGCAAAGGGCAAACAGAATCCATATCCATATTCCTTTTGTAATGTATGGCAATTTTTTATTGAATACATAAATTGTTCAGACTGTGGAAGGAATCAAACCAGCATTCACAGGAAAATGTGGCAGACATGGTAAAAGTCTGTAATTTCATCAGGACAAGTTATTGGCATTTACTGTTGTAATAATTGTTTCCTCAAAATTTATCTTCTGTACCATGAAAATAAATAAAATCTTTATTTATTTTTTTAAAAGTACTCCAGAGGGTTGGCAAATCCTCCAGAGGTTGCAGTGGGGAGCAAGAACCTCCAAAATTGCCTCCCTTCCCATTCTACCCACGGTTCAGAGCAGCTTCCTTCCCAAGCTGGTATACCTAGCATATTTTTTGAATATATGACTTTTGACACTCCAAGCCTTCCAGGACAGTAATTTTGTTTTTAAAAGATTATGCTCCTGCTAGTTTTCTGAGCATTAAGACCTCCTAACAATAGTGGCACACAAGAGGAAGGAAACCAAGGCACCTTTGCAAGGTGAGGAAGAACGCTCAGGTGGTCTTTCTCTCCATTGCAGCTGTAGGTTGGGAGAAGTCTGGTGCTGTTAATGGGGAGGGAAGTCACTATCTTTGCTTTTCTGAGTTCGCATTCTGAAGAGCAGAAAGTGCACTTTATCTTCCCATTGCAGCAGGGCAGTTCTAAGAGGAGACGTTCTTTTCCCAGCTCAGCACTGCAGGTAGAAAAAAAATCTGTGTTTGCTCTTCAGAGCACTTTATCTCTTCCTCACAGCCACAGCTCGGCTTCCCCTGTGTCTCTGTGTGTGAGTTTGCTGGGTGTCTGCATCTCTCTCTCTCTCTCTCTCTCTCTCTCTCACACACACACACACACACACCATGTGTAGTGAGTGTGTGGACTGAAGTACAGCCTGTGTGGATGTGTGTGCATGCACAAAACTAAATGCACAGTTGCTTGCCAAAATGACTTAGGCCATCGTCACAGCTGGCCTTCAGAGGAGGCTAGGGTCGAGAAAGGGTAAGCATTCCTGCTATAAAGTAACCCATGATTCTTACCAATTTAAATTCGGTTAGTTTTCCTGTTCATGGGTGCAAAGTATTATCAAGGAACTGAGATTTTTAAAAGCATAAATTTGGGGTGTTTCTGCATTTGAATGTCTCCGTTTACAATAGGAATATTATAGTTGCACTTAAGATGGTCTTAGGTTCATGGAAGCAGATTATGTTAACTGTTGAAACGTATGTGGTCTCTACCACTTCTTTTATCTGTGTCTGATGAAAGCTTAGTTGATTGAAACTTATTTGTATTTTCTTTACACTCATTAAGCAGCAACATACCTTGTCTTTAAGATGTGTTGGATCTGTTACCCAGGGCACAGTTTTAAAATTTGAAGACAGTAGTTTTTGGGTTGTCAGGTAGAGGGATGAGCTTCATAGAAATGGAGGAGGAAGCATAAAAATGCACATTTTAAGGAAGTTGCTGGATGCTGGTGGCTATTGAGTTCAGTAAAACTAAAAAGGCTGAAACGCACATATGTTGGCTTAAGTAAGCTGTGCATCAATTCTGTGAGTCATAGGAGCTTTGGTGTGTGAGTATTCTGGACCTTAAATGCACTCTCCTACACTTTCACGCAAGAGATATAATTAGATGCGAAGCATTTTGCCCAAAGCAATACTTTCTATATCTGCTAAGTCTAATTGGAAATCAACCTATGGTATATATAGTAACCAGAAAAGATTTCTGTCTAGATGGTATCAATTATTTGTTGGTGTCTGCACCCTCAAGCACTTTTTTTATTAAGAAAGAGCAATAGTGATGCAAGAGGAAGGCTGCTTGTCCTGTTTTGTGTCTGCATAAGCCAGACGTTATATGCGAAAGATTTCTGCTAAAATACTATAGAGAAGAAACAGAGAAAAAGAGGACTGCCATACTTGTGTATACATTCTTATATGCTACGTAAGATCTTTGAGATATTAAATTTTATCAGCATGCCTTTATCATAAGTCTGCTTCATGAAAAATCATATCCATGAAAACATTTCCTTTTTAAAATGGAAAATTCGTAAGTCAGAGGAGAGTCAAGTGCTCTGATCCAGCAAGAAAAACCAATGTATAAAGCAATATTTCAGTGCCTGCAGTCAGCGTGGGTGCAACTGATACCAGTATTCTGGGCCCCATTGAACTGGTTGAATTTTATTTTTAATGCTATTATGCATTCCCATCTGGTCACAATTTGCCACGTGCAACTACTTTGGGGTGACTTGACACAAGAGCTATTGGGTTGTATGCAATTAAGTGGTCCTCTTAGCGCAAGGATTTCCATCTATGCAACAGGACTTCCTCCCCCCATGTGCCCCCCAGTCCCCTCCCCGAATCTGTTTCAGAGCAGGTTGGGAAGGCTGGAAAAGGAGAAGAAGTCCTGTTGCTCAGGCATAGATCCTTATGCTAATAGATACAGCGCATCATTTTAAAACTATCCTTTAATAAAATAAGTGACACATAGCCTTACATCTGATTCACGTTGCATTCTGTAATATGAGCAAATATAGGTCACAAAGCATCTCAGCAACCATGACCTACATGTACAAACTCTTGAGTATAGAAGCCTCTGAGGGACAACATGGGGCAAAATCACAACATATAATTCAGTGGTGTGGGAAGTGCTTGTGCAAGGCAGGGGTGGGGCATTCAGTTTTCACCAGCCAGGTATGAATTCTAATCCATATACCAAACTGCTCCCAAGGGTTGCCCAACTTCCAGGAGCACATTTTGTAGGAGGTATAGAGGGCTGCAGTGAGTAACAGAGTGGGTGGGGGCTGCCCAAAATCAGATGCTCTACCTTGGGCAAACAGAAATGCTTTCAGTTTCCACTTTGTTTGAATAACCAATGTTGTAAAATAAACAGAAGTTGGAAAGTTGTCACAGATTTAAAGACAAGCACATACATTTTACGACTGTTATGAAATGAAACTTTAATGCTTCCTACTATGGAAGAAGCTTTTCTTTTTGTGGGGGACTGAGATAAGGGGATCCTTACTTCTGCATTGTTTGTTTTTGTCAGTGTTGCAGAAATTAGGAAATGCCTAACCTCTAAAAAGAGGCTGTATTTGTGTTCCTCTTTCAGTTTAACACCTGTCTGTATAAACTGAGCAGGTGTGTATGTTAAACTGAAGGAAACGTTTGCATGAATACAGCTAGAAATATAGTGGTTTATCATATGCATCAGGGGTTTTTTAATGTCCCCCCCCCCCTTATTCTTCTCTAATGGAAACTTTTGTCTAAGTAGTCATTCATAACAAACCCTGCCTGAGCAATTTGACAGGACCTTGTGTACTTTTGCTGTAGATGTTTGTTCTTACCTCAGAACAGCAGTGAATAGTCACCAGGCTGGTTGTACTGGTATGCACAATTAATCTGACATTCTCTGCTTTATCGGATCCAATCTTTAAAAGACATTTTAACGGAAAAGAAAGGAAGCGATGCCATTAATTGCAAGGTTAGAACTCCTGGAGCTTTCTAAGGCAAAAAATGTTTTCTTTGTTCCCTCACACCTTATCTGACAGTCCTATAAGACCCCAGCCTGGAAAAACAAGAAAGCCACAAAAATGCACATTCTTTCTGTGGGTAACAACTGTTTGCACAATCTGTATTTGCCCTAAATATTTACCTTTTGTCAGGAAAAGTGTTTTCACTCTTTAGTTAAAATTTGAGGACTGCCACCTTCTTAAGCACCAGAACACTAGATATAGGGGGTGTAATCCTCTATATTTGTAGGAGCGTAATTAACAAATTTGAATATTGTTTGCATTAACATAATTTATAGCAAGCCAAAGCTTATAGTAAACACAGTTTATACTCTGCAGCTAGTCGTTTTGTTGTCATTTATTTGTGAAGGAATTGAAGTGTCAGTACCTTCTTGGCATTTGTTTTCTAGATGTGAGAATGATGCCAATGATGGATGGATGAATGAATGCATAACTTGGACAAAGGCAACCCTCTCTCTAGTCCTGCCCTCAATGCAGTCAAGTGCAGGAAGATGAATGAAAAGTTTTCCCTCAACTGCTAATCAACATTCTTGTTAATTACAAAGAAAATAGTGTAGTGGAACTTTTTAAGGTGACTGTTTTTCTTTCTCTTTCGTGCAACCTTTCAGGGGAAACCACCACAACAGTTGCCCCCTTTGTTCCAGGAGGGGTTAGTGATGGGCAGTGGCACTCTGTCCAGGTGCAGTACTATAACAAGGTAAGGCAACATGTTTGGGATATATTTTTGTGAACTGAATTCTTCTTCATTCAAATTGGCCAGCTTATTTGCTCAAGAGAACCAGAGCCAGTCTTTAGACTTGTACAGTGGACCTACATTTAGCCAAAGCATGTTGCTGGAATGGAAGTTTTTAACTGAGACATAATACCCCCTGCTTTAAAAGAGCAATAAAGTGGCTGGCTCTAACCCTTAGAACTGTTGGTGTAAGATTCTGTATCTCTGCCAGTGAGGCTGCCATGGCTGCTGTCCACTAGGCAGTGGTGCATTAAAGTCTATGTAAAGCCTTAGAAAATCAAGTCCAGCAGGTTGCATACAGATCAGCATCCTCCTTTAAATGAACAATATGGGTTTCAACTTGTGAGAGTAAGAGCTCTGTTTTGTGCACTGAACTCCTCCTGTCATAAGAAACTGCTGATTCAGGAGAAGCCTTTCTTTATTTTTAAACGTAAAGAGAGCAATTATTCAGATTCTTTTTGTTGTTGTTGTTGCTGCTGTATTTGTAGCATAATTAAGTCGGAAGCTCTTGGTAAATATCCAGGGGGAGAGAAAACAACATAAACAAAGAAATAGCTCTGAATTCATTGGCTGAATGCCATTTTCAATTTAACAATTTAGACTGAAGATAATAGCAAATAATTGCCACTTCTAAAGCATCTGGCTCTACCATGTTGTCTCTGAGGTTTTAAGAAATATATAATCTTGAGTCTGCATTTCAAGTAAAAATGTTACCTGTTGCACATTCTGAAGAGTTTAATTGGTGGATAAGGTTTGGTGTTTCTCTTACACTGTTCAGTTTTGTATCCTGTTCTATGTAGTGATATATGTGTGTTTGGGTGGATCTGGTTTTATGGCACTGAATCCCTGATGCCATCATGCTTTCGTTGGCCTGTTCAATGATTAGAATTCTTTGTCTTAGTTAAGTACATCCTCCTTGAAGTTTACAGTAAATATTTGGCACACTTAAAATCCAGTCAAACTTAAGCACATTTTAGACTCATTAATTTCAATTAGAAAGATTTAGGCACATACTTAATAGGGCTTCAGGATGCTGGTTTAATTGGATCGTGCCTTGATTATCAGCTGATAAAATTCCAAGAACCCTGGCTGACTTGACTTAATTATTTCACCATTAGCATGATCAGTAATTTCTGCTTGGGAACTTTGTGAGGAATATAGTTGCTTCTTGATGAAACGGAGGATATAGTCATAGAATTGTTGATTGATTAATTAGCACTTTAATGGTACACAATGCATTGTCTTCCTAAGCTTAGGAAGCAAAATGATAAGAGTAGGATTTTTTTTTCATCACATGATAAGCTTGTAAATGTATTGCAGGTCTGTGGGTTTTCAAATGTTTCAAGTATTATAATGTTCAGGGGTGTCTCATGGTTTGGTTGGCACTTAAGGCAGGATGGGGTAGGGTGGGGCAGAGTGACAACTGCAGTGACAAGACACTCTGATACAAACTAAAAGTGGACCTCAGGATTTCCCTAGTTGTCTGAGAGAATTCTGAAACACAGCAGAGTCTCAATACACATGGAGAGCTAACTTTACCAAAGCCAAGGAGAGGTTGAACATGCATTTCCCCTTGAATTGTGCTGCTCCAAATGGTTACCTGCCAAAGCAATTTGGATTATATATAGAGGGTTCTCATGTTTAAACCACATAGCAGGAGTCAGTAGCTGAAAACTTACCCCAGACAAATTCAGTTCCCTGATAGACTCTTTCTTACTCTCGCCAGTTGCCAAACCATGAAGAAAAGAGGTGGGTCAATTGAGTAGCATATGTAGCATCCTGATTTGTTAGTAGTCCTCTTATGAGGACGTAGGAATCGTGGCCTTTTGACTCTGTGTCCATTCTCAAAGCAGCCTTCTGTGTAAACTAGTTGCTGTTTAGTGTTACAGTGGTACCTCAGGTTAATTACCTAATTCGTTCCGGAGGTCCGTTCTTAACCTGAAACTGTTCTTAACCTGAAGCACCACTTTAGCTAATGGGGCGTCCTGCTGCTGCCGCACCGCTGGAGCACAATTTCTGTTCTCATCCTGAAGCAAAGTTCTTAACCCGAGGTACTATTTCTGGGTTAGCGGAGTCTGTAACCTGAAGCATATGTAACCTGAAGTATATGTAACCCGAGGTACCACTGTATACAGGATGATGAAAAGAAGACAAAAGAATTATATCAATAAGGATGCTGTGTCATTGAAAATCATATTATAGCTTGAATATGGAGATTCAGGATTTTCATGAAGTCTCCGCATATTGGCTCCAAATGGATGGCTGGACCGCTTCTGTGACTGAAGCAATCTTAACTATGGTTTGTTGGAACCACCCACCTTCATACCCCATGGTTTGAAGTTGGCTTGCTTCAACAAACCATATGAACTATGGTTTGTCTGGCTTTGGACTTCACAACAAGCTGTGGTTAAGCAAAAATGGAAGCATCGGCTTCCAAACTGGTCCTTGCAGCTGCACGTAAAGCCTAGGGCTCACTGCTGCTCATTCTGTTAACCCTCAGCCATGGTTTAGCGTGTGAACAAAATGAGCAATTCCACTGTTTCAACCTACTTTAAGTTCTTTTATGGAGGAAACTTACCCATTCCTGCGTGTATTTTTATTTTCAGTCTTATTTTGCTTATTTTGCTTCCCTGCCATACAATTACAAATATTTGTAGCTTGTTTCATCTGTGTGCTTGGACCCCATGATAAATTTCCTTACAATCTGAAGAAACACTCTGCGTTTGGGTGTTATTTCAGAAAGTAGCTTTAATAGAAAGCTGATAAAACGACAGATGATAGAGTAATTCGTAGTTGTTTTGCTGGAGCCATTCCTACCCATTGGCCAAGAAGCCTGGGAAAAGGAGCATATATCAGCTGAAGTCTGGATTTCTTAGCTTGGTTGTTGGTTTAGAATTCTAAGCAGCTGCCAAGAAGATAAGGACTTGAGACAGCTCCAGGGTATTCTTTAAAAAGGAAAGTGATCCCACACACTGGTTAAAAATAAACCTTTGTCTCATTTTCATGATTCTTTTGCTCTCCCCACCCCCAAGTGATAGATGTCTTCTAGCAGTATAATTATTCATGTTTGAAAATAGGTGGGAAAATGCTTTGCAAATTTTGTGTACAAGCTAATTTTGCACCTATTCTAAAAACCAGATTCTGCCTCTCTGAGCTCAAGTAAATTAATAAGCTGCTTTGGGAACAAAATTGGTGCAAGCAGTCTCAGGATCAGATCACAGTCACATGCCAGGCAGATGTCTAGCTTTTATTTACTTAATTCCTCACCCTGCAACAGCTTATGTACATGAAGTTAAAATTGCAATAAAACAGATTAAAACAGAAGCATTAGCACTGAAAGGAGTCTGCAAAATAAAAACAAACAAGCAAACAAAGGCAATTTACAGAGGATGAAAAAGTCAGGGGAAATAAAATAAAAAATCATTTTCCTGGCACTGAAGTAACATCAAGGTTGGTGCCTAGTAAGCTCATCTGGGGAAGACATTCCACAGTTGATGGTCCCACCAGCAAATAGTCATCCTCCATACCTCAAATGGTGGCATCTGAAGAAAGCTTGTTCATGGTGGATCTTTCTGAAAGATTGTTAGGATGATGCTACGAAATTATTGCATTGAAGCAACTGCCTATTGAATCTTACTAGAAACAGTAGAGGAAGCTTCTGGTCCTCTCTGAGGCTACAGAAGCTCTAGTGGCCTTTTGGTGTATTGTTGGCACACATGCAGTGCGCACTAGCCTCTGCTGGGTGGATGATTTAAGCAAGGCTAAGCCACAGCCCTGCCTTCTGCTCCCCTTTTCTCGTAAGGATTCCTTCCCTTGTGTGACTGAGGCAGAGAACAGCACTTTTGCCTCCAGTGGTATGTGTTTGGAGGCAATTCATTGGCAGACTCTTGTTTTAAGGAGGACTAAGATTTAAAAAAGCACTATGAGGGGTTTGCTAAGACATAGATAATTTAGGGATTATGGGCTGTGCCAAGATAAATGGATGTTATGTCTAAACTTGATACAACTCAGACACGTCATAATAACTCCAGTGTATTTCTCTACTTAAACTGCATAAATAGAGCAGGTTTGAAAGTAAGGCAGCTTCCCTATTAATTTCATATCTGCATTATTTCTAGGTCTCTCTATTGCTTTCTCCTTCCTCTCCCAGCAAATCTGTTACCTTACCATTCTAGATTTCTGTTTAAATGTTGTTCTTCCTGTATATTTCATCTCTGTTCTACTAAAATGGTTCAGTACTATGTTGTTTAGCCAGTGTTAGCAACCAAGGCAAGACAAATTTCTCTTGCTCCCTAAACATATTTGTATTTATCTATATGCTGCTTTCTTTACATGGCCCTCTCTCTGAGACACTTGTAATAACTAGCATCTCTTCAAGTTCTGCATCCTGTATATATGTGTGTGTGTCTCACACACACAAATATATACATAACGAGAGAGAGAGAGAGAGATTTTCAAAATAGCTTTATTCTTAGATCAGTCAAATAGACAGGTGACCACCAGGAAACCTCCAGTATCAATTTCATTTTTTACTATACTATTTTAAAAAATTGATAGATATACCATAATTCATGATGATAGAAATAGGCAAATATAACATTTTGTTGTTTTCTTAACATTTGAGGCAAATGAGACACAATTGCTACAAAGATCACTTAATCACAAATGCACCTCCTTAAAACTTGGAAGAGTTTCATTCCCTTACTTAGTGCATCTAAATTCCAGTGTTTCCACTTTGGATGAATTATGTTGTAAAGTTTCAAGGCTTCACAGGTATCTTTAACTTATTACACCACCTGCAATGAGTCTTGAAAGGAATACAGGACTTTGACTGATTTTGTGGAGCAGGAGTTTTTAAAATTAAAATCTTTGATGTGCTTCCAAATCCCCTTGCTGTGAATCATGTTATCTTTAATCTACCAACTAAATTATCTTTTCTTTAATACAAAGTGAAGCTTTATCCAAAATTAAATTGAGCATGTCTTTTTCATGGGAATGCCAAAACAAATTACACAATTTGAACAAATACTAACAATTGCATACACTTAATGAAAATTAGAGAGTAGCCTCTTAAATCCTAACATGCTATGTAAGAGTCAACAGAATTCTGCAGCTTGTTTTTCCATTGGTAGGTATGTAAAGCAGCCTTGACAGGCTGATTGGGCAATTTGTTTTGAGCAAAGCATATATAAAAAAATACACCTCTGCAATCTCCAGTCAACAAATGCAAGATCCATTTGTGGTAGCATAACATATCCTGCAGCCCTGGCTGCCTCTGCAGCTGAAAGATAGATTATCTCACTTCCTTCTGGAAAACAGGTTTTGCATGATGATAGCAGTCACCTGTTATGTGACCACAGTCATACTGTACCTCTGAGATTATCATTTGCTCCACTGAATACCAGTCCCTAGTTATCTCACTGTTATCCTCTAGAAAACAATTCTATCTAACGTCATAGGTAAATACCAGGGTAATTATTTAGATTGCAATCTGAGAATGTGCCAGTTAGAATTGATTTCTGAGTTATTAATAGTAATGATATTTGTGTTTTGGTTTTAATATACCTTTAATTTGTTGAAAAGTCATCGACCAACCTAGAACCTAAACACCTTTTATTCCAGATAGTTTAGATTAGCAGTTTGCCTAATGGATGAAAAAATAATAATAATCACAATCTAATAGGATCCATATGGAAATGTGTAGTTGAAGAGAGATCTGTGGCCAGCCACACCTTCGCTACACAATGTGCAGTAATGTGCCCAGCTTACAAGGAAATAAAAGGCAGCAGTCAGAAGAATCCATACAGCTAGGCCACTTTTACTGAAAGCACTTTTTAGGAGCAGTGAGCTCTTTCCAGAAGGTGTCCGTAGTGGTGGCTTACACAAGTTATCATGAAACAAACACTGCATCTGTACACCAGCCCCTCACTGGCAATTCAGTCTAGCCATTTCCCCAGAAGAGGTTAAGGAGGAACATGTTCTACTGTGGCAATACAATAGCAAGAACTTTTTTGCTTTCCCTTCCCAAAACCTGTAAACTGGAGGAATGAACATTCAAAGTCTTAAGTGTGGTGGCAACAGTTACGGTACCTTTACAATAAAGGTAAAGGTCGGGTCACAATCCCAGGGGATGGTTGAGGTGGAAACTTCATCCTCTTTGCAAAGGATGCAAAATAGCCAAAGCAATGAATCATTGTGATTCCCTGTCTCTCTAGATGCCTAGAGAGAACATGTGTGCATGCAAGAGTGCTGACAGTTGATGTCTGTTAACGGCTTGCCAGACTGAGTATAGTATAAGGATTCTGAGTCTACAGTACTTGGGTAGAAAGAATTTCAACCACCGTCACAGCCCTTAGATAACCCGCAACTGCTAGTATTTTCCTTTCTACACAAGTATTAAAGGTATATAAGCTTAATCATCTATCAATTGATAGGTGCCAAGTCTTAAAATATTTTTTTCTATATCTGGATGGAGCTCACAGAACACATTCTGTTCATCTCAGATATACACCTATTGCATGTGCTTAGAAGTATCCTGTTATTATACAATATTGTGCAGACATGATGCCACACGCCCAAGCACAGCACAGTGTAGATGGCACAGTCAGAAATCAAAACTACTAAGAAAGTGAATCAAATTCTAGCTCAATTCATCTTTATGCCTTTTAAAACAGATAAAATTCATGGCAATCTACAGAATGCAGATAAAATCATGCACTTGTATTATATCAGTAAGGAATTAAACATAGCGTGCACCTAATCAAATCTAATAACTTTGTGACATGTTGTTATAACATTAAAGGACAGGCTTATCCTAATTAGTTATAATCTATCTGAACAGTGAATGGATCTTTGTATGATGTATCTGTAGTACAGCTGTTCTGCCCTCATTTTATTTGCTGATCAATAAGAGTGTGAGGCACGGTGACAATATAGGAAGCTGCCTTATACCTCTCAGAATTGTCTGATTGGCATCCATAACATGTGTTCTACCACTGAATTATAATTCCTCCATTTGTACCTGCAGCTGAATATCCACAGAATAACTAAAATCATTATTGGTTTGCACTTTTAGCCATTCCTTGATGAAAATATTTTGCCCACAAACTACCCAACTCCATTTCTTAGATCTTGGAAATTTGATTGCCAGTTTAGATATTACAAACTAATCAGAAATGTATTTATCTAATCAGAAATACGTATTGTTGAGTTCAGTGAGATTTACTTCCTGGTTAATATGCTTAGAGTTATAGCCGTAGACATTACCAGATTATTAGAGAACACAAGGTATGTTTTGAAATGTTATTTTAGCACACTTGAGTGTCTTCCATTTGTTATACAGCAGTGTGTCAGATGCCTATCTGTAACTTCATTCTGTAGTGCTTCAATAACATTTCAAGACTAGGCAGCCATAAAGGTACTTTCCACCTGATTGTCTTGATCCCTATGTCTTGGTCAGCTGATGACTTCATTTGATAGTGCTGGGGCATAGACGGCTTGAGCAGCAGCATATAACAAAGTTATGGATGACATCTGAAATGAGGATTCACTGAAATTCCACACGCAATTATTTTCACAATTTGTTTTGCAATTGTCACCAGTAGAGATCATAGTCAGAGAGATAGAATCAAAGATATTAGTCCCAGTGCCTTCAGAACTAATTCATTAAAGGATTGAGAAGGATTATCTGCATAAACAGTATCATTGGAGAAGATTATTGTAACAAGGCTGTGACTGAAAATAACATCTGTTTCAGAGTGTGAATTGAATGTGGATGTGAACTTTATAACTTTGTTAATGTTTCTTGTCACAAACATGGTCTATAAATTGGATATTTCAGCTGTCTGAAAACTTGTGCTTGGTAAATTGGTATGTAAATGGGATGGCAATTCAAAATATCAGTATTATATATCACTGTGCAGGCCTGCTGTGTGGTGGTTTTCTTTCAAACTGGTAGCAGATGGGGTCATGCACATCTGATTATTGGAAAGAGATTTCTAAAGGCCCAGTCTTATAAATTAACTCTTTAATATCATAGGGCCTATATGATTCCAATCTGCCCCCCCCCCCCACTATTTCAGAGATACTGTGCTGGTGATTGTTCACCCAATGTTGTGTGCTACTGCACAGGGGTTCAGAATAGGGTTGTGGGATTAACAACTGCCCCATATGTTCACTCCTCTTTCAGCCCAGCACCCCTGGAAGGCTAGCACAACATTGTGTTTGCCACCATCAATAGAAAGGGCAAAAAAAGCACACATACAAAAAACCCCTAACAATTAATTGCTACCTGTAGCAACACATACTCTAGTGCTTATGCAGCTAAAAGATCTTTGCTTTGATCCTAATGCTTGTGCAGTTACAGAATCTTATTATGATGGGTCTATGTATATATATTCCTATGAATAATATTACGTAATAAGGAGACAGACATAAATATTACAAAGGTTGCTCACTATAGAGGGTGATCACAGCACATTCTTCAGATGTGCTGCCTGCTCATCTTCACGGCTTGAAGTGACAGGCAAGCATTCTGACAAATCAAATGTTGTTCAGTCCATTCCCTCCTTTTCCACCACCGTCTCAACCTGCTTCAACTCCACCTGGAGAAAATTAAGAAAGCATCCTGCAACTGGGTGCCTGAGATGGAAAGCCACCAGCTAGGAGCTCTCCTAAGAAGGATTAGGTAGAAAAGGCAGCAGCAAGTGAATAAATGAGAGGGGAGAGTGGACAGAGACTTGTATGCCTGCCTTCTCCCTTGGAGAAAGTTATTGGAACTTGGAGAAAGTTATTGGAACTGTTGTAGAAAATTTGCCCATACTGGGTTTCTGCTCAACAATCTTCTAAAGTTTACATCTAATAAAATACTAAGACTTTACATGCATATGTACATCCATGAATCTTTGTGAATACCAGCTATTAATATGTAAGCATACCCATGTGGTCGTTTTAACACTGGAATAACTTCACTTCGGACCTGCAGGATTCTGGAAATATGCAGAGTTTCAAAATAGGTGCCAGAGGATACAGACTGAATCAGTGCAAACAGCATCTGTGAAAGGGCTTGGGAGTCTGACAATCCCAGCAGTCTTCATTTCCAGGAAGCTCCTTCTTCCTCGTTTGCAAGCCAGAAAGTAGATTCCCTTTATTCCTAGGCTGCTCATCTACGGCCTATATTAGGAGAAGCTAGCAGGTGCTCAAAATGAGCAAAGGATGACAGATGCCTAACGTCATAGGTTCTGAGAATTGTATGGAACAGGAAGAGACCAGGAATATTCACAAGCTTTCTGAATAGAATCATTTGATCACAAAATTTATCAAACCACGCATAAGCAGAAAAATTGTAACACTCTCCCACCAGGGAGAAATCTTACTTCAAAACATTTTTTTGTTAGTGGCAGTTAATGTGTGGCAGGATATTTTTCATTATTGCCCACTAGTCAAATGAGCTGTAATCCAGCAGGGCAGCTGGCGGTGGAGAAAAATCAGCTTTCTTTGTAACAGACTTGATTCCCCACCACCGCCCGTGTTACCATGGCTTTCAAACAGGGATGGTTTACGAGACGTAAACTTTCCAAGCCTTTGACAAAGTTCAAAACTGTAAGAGAGGGGCCCTTCTTTGTGAAAGGCTAAGGCATGGGTAGGCAAACTAAGGCCCGGGGGCTGGATGCGGCCCAACTGCCTTCTTAATCCGGCTCACAGACGGTCTGGGAATCAGTGTGTTTTTACATGAGTATAAGGTGTACTTTTACTTAAAATGCATCCCCCAAAAAAATATAGTCCGGCCCCCCACAAGGTCTGAGGGACAGTGGATTGGCCCCCTGCTGAAAAAGTTTGCTGACCCCTGGGTCAGCAAAGCTAAGGCTTTTGCTTTGCAGAATAATTTGGAGTGAACTGTTCAGTTACACAAAGCTCAAATGCATCTCAAGTGATACAAATTTGTTGGCTCATCGTACACAATGCATTTGGTCTGGCAGGGAGCTTGCATGTTTAATTTGCTCTCACACTCAAGTGCCTCAAGTTTTTTTGCCTGCGTTAATGATATGCTAGCTGGTCAGCCTTACAGTTGGCTCAGGGAGGGTTTTGAATGCAGTTTGCTGCATCAGCAAAACATTGTACTTTATACTTGAGGAAAATCTGCCCCAGTCTACAGTTGATGGAATGAATATTTATTCGTGTTGTTAGTTGCAGACCTTGCCTGTGCCATTACAGTATTTTTTAAAAAATAGCATATGCAGACATCTTGTTCACAACTACAATACAGAGAATTTAGGGATAGGTAAACTCTCTCTCCCTGGCACATAGTGATGAAATCATCACTGTGATCAGGGCCAGGAATCTGAGGCCCTCCTATATCCTTCAGGGGGGGCTGGATTAACCATTAAGCATATGCTTAGGGCGGGGGGGGGGCACAGAAATTTTCCATTCCCAGGTTTTTAACACCAATGGCCACAAATTTCTCAGCTGAGCATTCATTTTCTCAGTTGAAGTATATTTTTAAAAATCCCAGCAGAAAAACTGTGCAACAAGGCAGGCTGGATGCCTTATCTCTACTAAGTATAGAAGCAGATATGTTACCTAAGATTAGTTTTGAGGATCTGATCAAAGACTTTGCAGTTAGAAAAAGGAAGAGAATTTTTTTCAAACGAAGTGGAATTATACAAAAAATAAACCCATATTTTTCAATACGCCAGTGGTGGGTGAGACTTCCCTTCCCTTTCCATAATGCTTCATGGTATTGATTCATGATATCAAGTCTTCCTGAACTAGACAAGAGATAGGGATGAAAGAAGAGAATGGTACCTGGACTCTTTTAGATGACTATACCACTGCAACATCCATTCACACAGGACTCATTGCCATAAGTTAGCACGAAACAGGTTTTCTTTCTTTTTTGTAACCAAGACTGATGTTTTGAATTCCTCATCATAATATTGAAATTTTGCATGTGCAATATACTCTATTTTGTCTGCCCACTTCCCTTAAGGCTGCCCCTGCATCAATCCCTACAGGCCTGGTTGTGGACCATGGACCAAATTCTGTGTCAGTCATGATCATTGCATGACCTTGCAGAGCTCTTGGAAGACAGCTCTCTCATTGTCAATTCTTCTGCCTGCGTATTTGAACAAGAGTTGAATGTCCTACCTAAATCAACATGGCATTATCTATAATCTGCCATCATTGTGTGACATGTGTAAAGTCACAACCTGCCATTGACAAATAGTAGTAAAAACTGAAACTATTTTATTTGCCTCTTCTCCAGAACATCTGCATGGCTCTGCAGTTAGCCTGTGTCTACTGCAGACCTTCACCCAGCCTCTGTAATCTGGCATTTTGATAAATGGAGTTTATGGTCTCGTGATCTGGCATTTTTTATAAGGGAAAAGACAGACATATATCAATGTGTATTAAGTCATGGATTCTTATCCGTTTGTTTTGCCCAGTTCAGAATTTCCAAGTCTACTCACTGGAGATTGTGAATGTACTAGCTGACTTTATCCGCCCCTTTCAATCCACTTCACACATTGGCACTTCTGCATAGTGGTTTGTGTGTGTAGATGCCAACTACCGTATTGACCCGTATATAAGCCTCACCTGCAAATAAGCTGCACCTTTACAATTCGGGGGGAGGGGAGAGAAGAAAAGACAATATCCGAATATAAGACACTCCCATAAAACTGGGTTACAAGTTGAAAATCGCTGCGGGTTGGTAGAACTGTAACTCCGAGCCAATTTAAGCCTTTGATCTTGCAAGCCCGCAAAAGTTGCCATACAATCACTAAAATTGCAAATTGCTACTCAGTTGCTACAGTTCCACAGGCACTCACACCCGTAAATGGCAAATGATCAGTCTCAAGCTCGCAAATCCTCAATAAAACGTGTGTTGTTTTTTTGGTTCCATTTTAACGTATGTCTGTTTCAGCAGCAATATCGTAAAAGCCCATTTTTGTAAGGTCGCAAATTTAAGCTGCATTTTAACTTTTCACGGTCAGAATTGGGGGGGGGGGGAGTGTGGCTTATATTACTTGTCCGCTAGAAGAATTGGATATGTTGATTGCGTGGTTGAGCCCTATGCCCATATGTCCTCCATAGGCAAAGACCAGTTGGTGCAGTCACAATCTGTGCCACACCTCTAAATACATACACTTTGAGTTCCTGCACGGGACTCTAGATTACACACATCCAGTTATCTTCTTTCTTCACTCATTCCTTTTCTACCCACTAGTCTGCTAATTATCAGTTCAAGCACACACAATACATTATACAGTATGTCATGGATACCATATAGTAATCTATATTGTACTGTGTTGATGGTGGTGAAGATCTGACACTGATTGGCTGACCTGATCTGAATGCTCATAGAATAAATTTGTCAGGCTAATTCTGTATTTGTAGTACAGCATTTTATAGTACAGCTGTAGTACAGTGTGAAGAAAAAGTGGTCAGTTTGCTTGGGATTGAAACCTCTCATAGGTCCTAATGATGGAAGATGCTTTGTGAACCAGTTTGAGGACTAGAAAAAGGGGAAAGGAGGTGGGGGAGTGAAGGGATGGGGAGCCCAGTAGGAAAGTGGCAGATAGAGAAATGAAGGTTGGAAAGAAAAAACAGAGAAAAGAGGGGGGGAGGGAAGGGCCAGAGGAAACGGGGAGGAGAAGCAAGAAGGGCCAGGTATTATTATTTATACCCCGCCCATCTGGCTGGGCTTCCCCAGCCACTCTGGGCGGCTTCCAAAAGAATATTAAAATACATCAAACATTAAAAGCTTCCCTAAAGAAGGTTGGCAGTTTGAATCCCCGCAACAGGGTGAGCTCCTGTTGCTTGGTCTCTGCTCCTGCCAACCTAGCAGTTTGAAAGCACGTCAAAGTGCAAGTAGATAAATAGGTACCGCTCTGGCGGGAAGGTTAACGGCGTTTCCGTGCACTGCTCTGGTTCACCGGAAGTGGCTTAGTCATGCTGGCCACATGACCCGGAAGCTGTACGCCAGCTTCCTCGGCCAATAAAGCGAGATGAGTGCCGCAACCCCAGAGTCGGCCATGACTGAACCTAATAGTCAGGGGTCCCTTACCTTTATGCTCAGGCTCAAGCAAGACTATATAATCTATATATGTAGAGGTTGGGAGACTGGTTGAGGGACAGGCTATCTAGCCAGTGAGACCAGGAAAGCAGTCAGCTGAAAAGCAGGGACCAGCTGGAACAGTTGATGGTGGAGAGAAGGAGCTAAAAAGAAGGAGGCATGAAAGGAAATGGAGCAAAACTTCACTTGGGACCGAGGACAGGAAGGGACAGGATAGGAAGTCCTGCCAATGGACAGGAAGTGGACAAGTAAGAGAACTTTGGAAGGCTGTGAAGAAGGAGCAGATGAGCCAAAGGATAATAGGATTGTTCAGTATAGTACTCCTGGGATTTCCCTGCCAGAAGGGCAGCACCTTTAGGAGATGAATAGGAGGGGAATTTTGTCAGTGGAGATTCTACTATTGCTCTAGCATTGTGACCTGGCAAGCCTAAGTGAGCAGTAAGGGCACCTAAGAAAGGGTTTAGGTGTGAGCCTGTGAATTTCACTGTGAATAAGTCAATCAATTCATTGGCTGCAGACTTTCAGCATTAGTTTTCTATTTTAATTCAAAACATTTTTTAAAAATGGTAATGATGGGCATTTTTATATAATCCATTTAATGGGAGCAAGGATTTAGCATGGCACACTGTTCCATATAGTCATTCAGCTGGCACCTTAGGAATTCGCTGTAAGGACTTTGAAGTGCACCCTTATCTGCATTTAATCACACTGTAAGCTTCAGGAACTCAGAAGCTCTTTAAAGAATTTCACATCTGTCTGTGGAAGACAAAGAAAAAGAGAACTGAAAAATAGTGCTTTCTTAGTGTTGAATGTTTAGCTGCATCAACAGCGTACCTGGAGACTCTGGAGGGATCTCTAACGAGAGAGAAGCATTTAAAGATTGGGGGGGGGGAGCATCTCTGAAGACTTGGAAGATCCACATGACTTGAGAGTCAGCTCTAGCCGGGCAGTGAGTTGAGTGGCCATCTGCCCAAGCAGCTATTTAATTGCCATGTCATATGACCATGACAGAGGCTGGGTGGCCATGTGTCAGGAATTCTTTAGCCGTGATTTCTGCATGGCAGGGATTGGAATAGATGGCCCTTGAGGTCCCTTCCAACTCTATGATTCTGTAGTTCTGTTAATTTAAAATGCAGCAATAAAAACAGATTAAAATGAGTTACAGTCCCAATAATAGGGTGGGCCCATATAGATATAGATATAGATATAGATATAGATATAGATATAGATATAGATATAGATATAGATATAGATATAGATATAGATATAGATATATGTGTCAAAGTTCAGGGCAAAGAGGTGCATCTTCAGCTACGCATATACAAACAAAGTTGTATAGAGTTTATCATTCGGGACTTTGGGTGTTTCCTTTGAACTAATAATAAAGAAGAACCTGGAAAACAGAAGCCCTAGGTTTTCTTAGCGAAAGGAAATGGTGAAGTGCTTCCCTAGGTCTGTAAAGCCCTTGGCTCATTCAGTGGAAAGTGTCATTATGGGTGTGCATTCTTTATACTCGAAAACAAGCATGCACAAAGCCCCGTCTCTTTAATGAACATGGAGGGGGAGGGGAGCCAATGAGACACTTCAAAGGAGGAAAGTGTTTGTGCTCAGGATTCATTTATACCTTTGGTGATCAGCAGGAATGTGTCCTCCTGTTGAAATACGTGGTGGGTTCCCTGCTCTTTTGCCTGTCTGCTTTCAAATATTCTTAACACTCTTTCCCCTTCTCCCCACTACCCCGAAGCTGAGGTAGGGCACCTTACTGAATGCAAGCCTTGATGCCTCCTAATTTTCAGTTGCCTCTAATTGACTCCTCCAATCCTCACAGGCTACAAACCCACACTTAAAGGCATAAAAGCTTGCCTGGTGTTCACCGGCTTCTTCCCCTCAGGTTGCAAATGCGCCCTTTTCAGTTCCTGCGGCTTTATTTGTTTCCCGTTTGTTTAATTTTTCACCCAGGTTTGGCTCTGATAGCTGTGCTGAGTTGAAAACGTGTCCGTAGCAAAGCAGTTAATGAGATTTCTGACCACTGAACCAGTGAAGTATCGCCTGAGAATCCGAATCTCCCCAACCCCCAGTTTCATACATCAGTCTTTTGGGCTCAGACCAGTAGGTTAATGAAAGGGTTTTCTGAATCTGGCGATCTGCCTAATGAGACTGAACATGTTTGAACTAAAAGTGCACCCTCGGCTTCCAGCAACACTCCTGCAGACTGCATTACTGGTTCCTCTGTTTTCTACTAATTGCTGCAAGGGGGAAAAATATGGACTACTGTGAACATGATACTTTTTAATCGCAGCTACTTCTGCTGCTCTTTCCCCCATCTGGCTGCACAACTGTATGAAAAGAAAATAGTCATTTAGCTTTTCAAAAGTCAGTAGGAAACAGGTTTTCTTTAACCTTTAACCATTCAAAACAGTGAATGAATGATTTACTACTCATTAGTGAGCCCCTAAAATTTGGCATGACTTACAAAAATGTGTGACTTTTTTTTTTAAAAAAAAGTTTTGCTCGTTGTTTGTCTTTATTGGTTATATCTGCTTGACTGAGGGTGGTTTGGTTTAACAGTGACAACAAGAACAACTAGCATCAGAAATCCCTGTTCAGACATAACACCAAACCATGAGATCCTGCAAAGTTCAGGCTCTCCCACTCTTCCCCATCGTGTTTGTTCTTGTTTTTCCTAAACTACAGCTACCCTTATGAGTCTGGGGCTTGTTCTGGCTCATCTGAACTGGACCTGTAGTTATGGACACAGTCAGCTTAATCACATTGAACTCAACGAGAATTAAGCAGCTTAATAGTGTGCACAATTAGAGCCAAACTTGCTAACTTCATTTTACACTATATGTGCTTATTATATCTGAGTGTCTAGGCCTGTGTGGATTTGTAAGTAGTGTAATCAGTAAAACGTTCATATTATGCCATTTCTTTGGAAAACTAGGCCAGCTTGTTCCAGATATGATATTTGTTTCATCTAATTTTCAAGGGCATTCCTCTGTGTTTTCGTATCTTTGTTTTTGTGTGCTTTCCCCCCCCCAGTGCAACCTATTTTTGGTGTAATCTTTGCGTTCCAAAAGAACAGTCTTGAAGATACTTGCCTGCTTGGCTGTCTTAGGAAAGCCATTAGGATTTCCAAGCATTTCAGTAGCTTCTGGACTTCAGTCAGTGGATAAGATATGAGCTCTTACAATGAAGAACAGTTTAGAAGTGTTTTTAATAAACAAGTAAATAATCAGATAGCTAAGGTTTACTTTTACTTTTACTGTAGACATGATTTGATGCCCTTAGACTTATGTTTAGATTGAAATAGGTACACTTGTTTTACATTAAATTGATCCCACAGCAATTAACTGTCTCTGCTTCTCTTCTGCTGTTGTTTTAAACCACCAGTTTTCCCTTGGCTGTGTTCCTCCCATGCCAGGACATTGGTAGAATTCTCTCCCCAGGGAAGTTCGCCTGACGCCTTCATTAGACACCTTTAGGCGCCAGGCAAAAACATTCCTTTTTATCCAGGCCTTTGGTTGACTTGATCAACATCCCATACCCTTTTAAAATGTGGCTCTTTTGGGGGGGGGGGTATTATTGGGTTATTGCTTTTATTTTTATTTTATATACAGTGATCTCTTTATGTGAGTCGCCCTAAAACCTCCGAGTATAGGGCGGTATATAAATTATCATCATCATCATTTATGCCCTGCTTTGTTGTTGTTGTCGTTGTTGTTGTCTTTAGTGTATGTAAACTTAGCCATGTTTTTTAATCTGCTCTTAACCGTTTTGAAGATTTGCTTTTAACTTTTTTATATGTTGCAGGCTAAAATATTTATGATTAAACAAAAACTAATTTTCCCCATATGCATCAAGAACACACCCTGCTTCTTCATTGGGGCTCAAATGAGTATAGACAACAACCATTTTGCCACAAGGGGTTACATTCCTGACCCCCACGCGTGTCGGTGGAGCATGCATAAGCCCGTTATGGCCCTGCCCCCATTAAGCCCCCTTTTCTGGCTAATTCTGGGTTGTAGTGATATACGCATGCATGTTTACACACGTATTGAACGTGCCCATAACAGTTGTCGCCTGTATCCATATTAGCTGTATATGCAGAAGGCAGGTCTTCCTTGCAGGACTGAGGCATACATCTCTAGATAATTTAGGTGAAGACATTTTTATTTTCCCAGGCCTTTTCAATCCATAACTTCTATATTTTTGTGCTTTTTAAATTCTTGCATTAATTTATTTTTCCTTTGCTGTTTTTAACCTTTGCTGTTTTTAATGTTGATTTTATGATGCTTGTGTTTACGGTGGCTTTGAGGTCATTGTTGTTTTGTGCTGATTTTTATGTAGTTATATATACTGCTTTTATTCCCCCTCACCCCAATTGTATTTTGTATTTTTAATAAGTTTGTAAACCGTCCAGAGGACTTAGTGGATGGATGGCCTAGAAATGTAATGAATAAATAAATAATTGCTAAATAAATAAAGATTAACTGCTCAATCCTTATGGGTGTATTAACTGTTGTTGTAGCAACAGTTGCTGTGGAACTGAACAGATAGAAAGGCAGAAGTCTAGTTATATGCATCTGTATATGCTCCTCAGTTACCACCTTGCCCTATATTACAAGCATAAGGAAACTGGCTGTGTGAGTCTCTTCGTGAGCCAATACAGGGCTGAATTTTTTGACTTAGCTAAATGTCCCAAGTGTAAAAGACAGGATTATAAATACCCATGTGTGATTGAAAACTTCCTGAACAAGATAAAAAGAAAACTCCCTGCCTTTTCTGTTTTCGAGTCAAGATGGAAAACAGAAGCATTGCCAGTTTGGTGGATTTCAGTCTGACTAACAAACTCAGTTCACTTATAGTAGATTCTTGATCCAATCAAATAGCCACTTAAGTATCTGTGAATGATACAGATGGCATTGTAGTAAACACTGTACAGATGAGATCTGGAGATTAAAGGATAATACAATGTACACAGTGGCCACATCTCCTGGATTTTAAAGATCCTCATTTGCAAAATGTTCACAACATGAGATTAGTGTCTGTGTTTATCAGGGCATATAGATGTATTTTCCCCCTTTTAAATAAAGCCAGGACCCTGGAATATAATCATTTGTTTGTGCGCGAGGGAAGGGGGGGCATTCTTAGAGCTGGTCCACATGCTAAAGTTTGGAGTACAAGTGATTTGGGTCCCATTCTCATGGTCCTCTCACCTCTTGGCAGCCACAGCTTTGAATTACTGCATCCTACCTAAAGGCTGTGCTGCCATGTGGTGAGACGGCCAAGAACAAGCTGACAGAAATAGACTCAGGAGCACTCCCAAAGTACACACCTGTTCATTCTGGCAGAGAGCAACCTGTTCAGAACAGGCATTTCACCCAGTTCCAAGACCTGAGAGAACTGCTCATCCACATTTCCTCCATCTTGTCAGGATCCAGTTTTAGCCTTTTGGCTCTTATCCAGTCCATAACTGCATCAGGGTACCAGCTGCAGTCTTAGAGCTAAATGTCATCAGCATACCAGTGACACTGCTCTCCAAATATCCTCAGAAACACTCACAGCAGTTTCATGTAGACATTAGATAATATTGGGGATGAGATGGCTCTCTGTGGCCCTCCACAATGTCCAACTCCCATCAAACCAAGCCAGCTCATCCTGCCAAAACCTCAGTTTCTCGCTTATAGTGTCAGAGGAGTATATCAGTTCACATGCGCAAATTAGGCAGGTTTGCATTAAAATGTGAACTGAGCAAATTTCTGCCCCATTCCTATTCACAGGTAAGTATGTACAGACTTCTGACTTGAAAAGGACAGAAAAGAAATCCTCACTAAAGCTGGTTGGAAGTTATCCTCACAAAGGGCAGGGGTGCCTTGGCATTCTCTTTAACCTGTCAACATAAGAAGAGCTTACTGGATCACGGCAGAGACCCAGGGGAGGCCTGCCAGAAGAACCAGTGCTTCCCAGTAACAGGCATTCAGAGGCATTCTGCCGTCTAACAGCAGTCACAGAGCTACAGCAACCATCCTGTGTTATTCAGAGCTAAGACATAGTAATATTGTAAGATATGGTAATATATTCTTATATGGATTTAATGGAAGAAGAGTGTTTGTGAGCCCGCAAAGGAGCCACTGGATTGGATGTGTAGAGGAGGGTAGGGTAAGCACAGCAGCCGAAGGACTTCTGGCCACACAGAAACCGATAGGAACTGATTCCATCTGACTGGAAACAGCCCCTGTCTGCTTCCTCCAGATTCTGCCCACAGACTGCCACCTGACTGTTGCTGCTGTTAAGTAATGGAATGAAACAAAAAGAAAAGAAAAGAAATTGAGCCACCTCAAGGCAATTATTAGTAATTAAGCCTCTTTTTTATTATTCCTGCCCACCTCTTTCTTCTCATACATCAACAGTATGTGACCTTTGAATCTATTTTCATATGAACAGTATGCAGGAAAGCAGCAAGATCACGTTTTCAATGCCACAAGCACAGACTTTGTTAAATAGCTCCCATTAACAATAATAGTAGTCATGCTGGTAAATTTGGCTGTGCAACGCTGAGCATTTACCCCTGAATGCAAAACTGCGGCATAATTTCCAGCTAATGAAAGATGGCTTTCAGGTAACATGGGGCTTAATAGGGTCAGCCCGGGAGAGTGAACACTTTTTTGCAAAAGAATTTGAAAGCCATCAGATCCAGGCTCTTTGAAATGGGGGGAAGAGTGTAAAATTATACAGTTGACATGCTTCACCTCCACCGCTGACCAAGGCATGCAAGCATAGAAGCATCCTTTTATTTAAAGTGCCCTCAGTACAAAGCTCACACTACATTTTGTAATTTGCATGTGCTTTGCATCGTTTGAAAACTCTGGGTATTTTATAAATCTTTGGTCTCTCATTTTAAAATAGATGGAATGTAAAGGTAAAGGTACCCCTGCCCGTACGGGCCAGTCTTGACAGACTCTAGGGTTGTGCGCCCATCTCACTCAAAGAGGCCGAGGGCCAGTGCTGTCCGAAGACACTTCCGGGTCACGTGGCCAGCGTGACATCACTGCTCTGGCGAGCCAGAGCCGCACACGGAAACACCGTTTACCTTCCCGCTAGTAAGCGGTCCCTATTTATCTACTTGCATCCAAGAGTGCTTTCGAACTGCTAGGTTGGCAGGCGCTGGGACCGAGCAGCAGGAGCGCACCCCGCCGCGGGGATTCGAACCGCCGACCTTTCGATCGGCAAGCCCTAGGCGCTGAGGCTTTAGCCCACAGCGCCACCAACGTCCCAGATGGAATGTAGGGGTGATCTTTTTCCAGTTGCTGCTTCCATTTACTGTACAGTCAAACCTCGGTTCCCAAACACCTCCATTTTGGAATATTTTGGCTCCCGAACACCGAAAACCTGGAAATAACTGCTCCTGTTTTCAAATGATTTTCAGAAGCCGAACGTGCTACATGGCTTCCGTTTTGAGTTTCCCTATTGTACTGAGGCTTCTGTTTTCAGTTTTTCGGTTGTCGAACATTTCAGAATGGTCTTCCAGAACAGATTACGTTCAACAACCGAGGTTTGACTGTATTAAAAAGAAGAAGAAGGCAATTTAACCACTCATTCAACAGTTAGAATATCCATATATTTTGCACTCAGGCAGGAGTCGACCAGCCAACCCAAAATGTCTCAGATATGCAGCATGATGTGAGAGGGAAATGTCCTGCAATCTCCAGCTCATGGAGCTGAGGCTGGATATGGGAGTAGAAAACAAACTGTCGTCCCCAACAGTTCAGAGCTGGAGCAGGAAGCAGAGTCCCGTTCTACCACCGTACCTGGTGTGTGAAGGGTTCTGCAGGGCAAAATGGACTCAAGGCTCTCTCTAAAACTGAAACCTTTGCCTTCTGTTCCAGCCCAAAGCTGGAATGGGAAGCAGAGGCACAGCAGATCAAGGTTTATCTAGCTGGGAGTTGCAGCTGAGAGCTGCAAGCTTATTACACCTCTTCCTTTGTTTTCGCTCAGTGCAGTCAGAAGGGCCAAAACAAATCCTGTGGTTCAGCAAAACATTGACGCTGGAGAAGAGGTGATGTTCATTTTCTCTCCTCTTCAGCTCCAGGTACCTTTCTGCTCATGTCAGTCTCCAGAGCCTGCTCCCACCCCCACTTTAGCAGGGAGAGGGCAGCGAGATAATCAAAACCTGCCCTTAGGCAGAGGCAAAACTAGGCTTTATTTCACCTGGGATAAAGACCCACTTTGGCACACACACACACCATGTATGCAGTTGCATACATGCACACACAGGCTGGGAGCCTCAATAGCGCCCCCTCTGGAGGTTTCGTCTGGGGCAAAAAAAACCAGCTAGCCTCCGCCTGCCCATAGCTATGGCACTGACTCAGGTATCTGTAACCTGTGTGGAAAGTAGTGTGAGAACTCACTTTCAGGGTACAGTGGTACCTCGGGTGATGTACTTAATTCATTCCGGAGGTCTGTTCTTAACCTGAAATTGTTCTTAACCTGAAGCACCACTTTAGCTAATCGCCAGAGCATGATTTCTGTTCTCATCCTGAAGCAAAGTTCTTACCCCAAGGTACTATTTCTGGGTTAGCGGAGCCTGTAACCTGAAGCGTATGTAACCTGAGGTACCACTGTACAGTACTAATATGAAGGCACAGAACAGCACAATGTCCTAATGAATTAATACACAGGTAAAGAAAATTTTGCTCTAGGAACCATTTGTAGGAGAATAATTCTCTTTCTTTGCAGTGTCTCCCAGATTGTTTCAGGGACAGCCAAATAAGAAGCAATACAATGTGAGTTTGAATCAGGACTGGCTTCTGGCAAGAAGAAACGTGGTATCCCAGAACTCTAAATGAGTAAAGGAAGAGCTAGAAAACAAGAAGGGATAGTGTGGCAGTGGGGACTGATGAGCCCCTGGGCTAGGGGTATAAAACATGGGTAGCAACAGCAGCAGTGCTGGAATTAGACTTATTGTTGAGGTAGGTTGACATGAAATATGGCGGTCCTTGGGGAACCCAGATCCCAAGCTATGAAAGAAGTTTAATGTGTAATTGACCTAAGGACGTCAAACTGGGCTTGGAAGGAAACTTAGGCAAATCTGGCCAAACTAGTGAAATATGTTTCTAGTAGCAAGCTGTACACTCAAAATCTTGGATGTTGTGTTTAGACTGACTTTTGAACTATCTTCAAGAACCTCATCATATCCAACATATTACAGCAGCTTAAACAGGTTTCCAGAGAACACACCACTTATTTCCAGGAAAGATTGCAGCTACCACAAGAGCCTAAGCTGATAGAAAGCACCCTATGCCAGCAAGGACACCTTTAGCTCAACCGAATATAAAAGAAACCCTCATTCTGTTTGCTCCAAAGTAGGAACCCTGGTAAACTCTACATTAAGATTGTGAGCATCACAGACATAACTACTGTTTCGTGTCTAAATGCCAACATCTGTGAGGGGAAAACATCCTTTATATACCCAGTAGAACTTTGATGCTAGCTTTGGTGTTCATGTGACAATATTAAGGTGAAATATGAAATTCCTCGCATTTTTGGTGCTGACCTTGCACACGTTACTACATCTACTGCTCTCTGAATGTGGAAAATGTTGTCACAAACTGCAGATGAGGATGTGGAACTGCTTGTAGCCTGTACTGCATGCGAGGCTGACATGATTGAACGGTCTGTCACCCGCCCACCCGGCCGGCCGGCCTGCCTGCCTGCCACACATGCTCATAGTAATATCCTGTACTGCAAATAGATGTCAGGAAAAAGAATTGTTTTCTTCTTGACGTCTAGTTTCTATGTGCAGTTTTGTTTTGTTTTATGTGGACGAACTTTCCAGCAGTTGAGGCCCTCACCTGCAGTATGATTTGTTGCTGTGCAGGCATAGAGATTTATCTCATCTTCTGTTTGTGAGAACTAGGCCTTACTGTCACCTGATAGATGTCAAGCCCTTTGTGTGAAGAGCTGCCAAATGATGTGGTCACCGTAAACACAGGAGGAAATGGAAAACACTGGGATGGTCTGCTATCAGGAAACAGCTTTTGAGAAATTTCTGAAAATTACAAATTCTGTGGTGATCCTTTCGGAGCGGCTTATCCCTAAATATGACAGTTTTAGTCTTTTGCCTTTCGTCAAGATCATATACAACATTGATTATCTGTGCAATATGTTTACTTATTGTCAGGATTAAAATGAATTGGGTTGTAATTCAAGCAGTACTTATTTTCTTGCTCTGTATGCATTAATTATTGCAGCAGTAAATACTATTTCAGGTTAATATTAGCTAATGCCTGTTAATTTGAGTGACTCCAGTGTCTTCAACAGCAACAGGACTTTACATGCGAGATTATGAACAATATCCTGAAACTCTAGCACACCTGCTAGGAAATGAGTCCCGCTGACTATAGAATCATAGAATTGCAGAATTGGAAGAGACCCTGAGGGTCATTTAGTCCAACCCCCTGCAATGCATGAATAACCCAGTATATTGGGATTTACTTCTGGGTAGACGTGGATATGATAGCACTTAAAATTCTCTTGCATTCTTAGCGGTGAGAGTAGAAGCCAGGCTTTACTAAAAGGGTTTTTCTAACATTCTCAGTCCCGTGGCGAATGTGATTTAAATATTTTGCTGTAGCTTCATGTACAGGAACGTGCGTCTCTCCATTCCATGACCAGATAGTGTGTTGATCTGGAACTTGGCCAGTTGTGGGGATTCCTTGTTATCAATCATTTACTGAACATTTATAATAATGGTGCAGTATTACATTTCCTGCAGTTCCTGTTATGTCCTTGAGCCTCAGTGGCATTTTCTCCCAAGGAAGCAAGCAAATTTGGGATTGGTAAACCAGTCATTGAGATTATACTTCCTTTCTGTTGAACTGCCCTTCCATGCCACCAGCAATCGTCTTAACTTCTCTGTAGGGCTGACTATAGCAGTTTTACAGCAACATTGGTGAGCTCAAGAGACAACTTATTGGTAGACCCAATTGGGCTTTTTGGTTTGGGATGTTGTCCACAATCAAGGAGACAGTAATTAAGAATTTTATTGGAAATCTTCCTCCTCTTCTCCCAAGCATAATTCCAGGCTGTTAGCTAGGAGGTAGCTGAATTATAGTCAGGGGGGGGGGGGACAAATTTCATTTTTAAAACAGCTTAAACATTTTGCTTTGGCAGAGCTGTTTTGGAAAAAGTATCTAATTGCTTATGCTGGTCATTTTATCTCTCCCAAAAGTATTTGGGAAATTATTGCATTAATAACTTTTCCCCCTTGCATTAAATGTTTGCAGGCTTGCTGACAGTTCCTTTCTCACTGTTGTTGTTGTTATCTGTTTGGTTCGGAAGCCCAACATAGGAAGATTAGGTATTCCTCATGGACCTTCAGGGGAGAAGGTGGCAGTCGTAACAGTGGATGATTGCGATACTACAGTCGCTGTTCGTTTCGGAAGTTTTATTGGAAACTACTCGTGTGCTGCTCAGGGAACGCAGACAGGCTCCAAAAAGTAAGACGCTTTTTAAAAATGTTATTGTTCACAAATGATATAAACCACTTATCTTGAAAGACCTTCTCCTTATCTCTTAGGTGTGCTTAAGATGGGTCACTGTCATATGTGAGTGACTGTGTTAAGAAATATTTTTTAACTAGATGTTTTCTTCTAAGTAAATTTGAGATTGGAGATAATTATTTTAGATGCAGTCTCTCCTTTTGGCCAGACAACTGTTGTTATCATGGTTTATTACGTACCTAAAAAGCACTGTATGGTATAAAATAATAGAATCTAAAAGAAAATACACGGGTGGGTGGACAGAACGTAGCCCTGCAGGCTTACAATCTAAAATTTCAATCCTTATCACGAGCAGCCTTGCAAGCCAAATTCAGTATTATATGATTGACAGGTGGGTGGCCCCTGCCCACCACTCAAAAGCCATTGTGGGGGGATTTTCTGATACCTGATTTCTAAACGTCTTTGGATTTCTGATTTCCTAAGGTCTTTGGATCTAACTGGCCCTTTGCTCCTTGGAGGAGTTCCAAACTTGCCTGAAGATTTTCCTGTGCACAACAGACAGTTTGTTGGATGTATGAGGAACCTCTCCATTGACAGCAAGCCGATTGACATGGCCAGTTTTATAGCCAACAATGGCACTCTTGCAGGTATAAACTTGATATTGCAGGGACGAAAACAGAACAAATGTGGTTTTGTTTCATTGAAAAGAAATATCCCAGTAGGTGGGTGGGTTTGGGAGCGTCAAGCAGCTAACCCACCCTCACCGCCCAGCCTTGGCGTCAGGCCCCTCCCCTATGTGCTGCCCTCTCCCTCTGCTTGCTGGTGAGTACCGGCACTTGTTGGATGATAACTCCCTTCATTCCTGACCATTGGCTATGCTGACTGGGACTGACGGGAACTGGAGTCCAACAATGTCTGAAGGGTCACATTTACCCCACTTACCCTGCAGAGTAAGTGACAAGAACTGGATTTCAACGACTTTTGTTGCAATACAGTTTCAGTAATCTGAGAAGGAAGAGTCTGTATCCTGGGTAGACCCCCTGCACTGAAAAGAAGGGGAGGTCATGTCATGCCGCGAATTATTTAATGCACTCGCTGATGGTGATATTGCATCTTTGAGTTCCTTAACTTCCAAGAGTCACAATCCAGACAAACGTTTGGGTGCCCGCAAGGGCTTGTGTGCAAGCTGCAGAGCTTCCAGCGGCAGTTTGCTTTGTGCGCAAATAAACTGCTTTTTAAAAACTCCCCAGAAGTTTCAAAATTGTCCAGCAGTGCTACAGTTAGGGGTAAGGAAGCTGCACAGTATCTGCATAACTCATAGCAGCAGCCCCCCCCCCCCCGCCCGGATTACTGTGTATAGTTGCAGCCATTCAGAAAGCTAACAATGAGATTAATCGTAGCTTGTTATTAGCATGGGGGTTGGTAGAATGCTAAACAAGTGGAGAGCTAAACTGATTCTTTTGGAATACTAGGCTGTTTAGCGCAGAAGAATTACTGCACCACCAACTGGTGTCAGAATGGAGGCACCTGTGTGAACAAATGGAATACCTACGCCTGTGAGTGTCCCCTGCAGTATGGAGGGAAGAACTGTGAGCAAGGTGAGCAATTTGTCCGTTTTCCCTTTAATATGTAAAACATCCCATAATATATGAACAAACATGAATTGCTACAGGGCAGCTTCTGGGCCCTCAGCCTTGTATTTTGGCCCATTAGGTGCTTTCATAGCATCCATGACTGGTGGCCAGCCAACCTCTGCTTAAAAACCTCCAAGGAAGGAGAGTCCACAAATGCATAAAATAGGGTGGGTAGTGTGTGTGGTTCTGTTATATTGTCCTAGCGTAAGCAAAACTGTGTACAACCACACCTTTTTTTTCAAACTTAGGAAAAAGGATCTAGAGCTTTGTTGCAATAATCTTTTTTTTAAAAAAAGAACATTAAACCACAAGTTTCCTCCTGTAAAACTAATGAACTCAAAAATACATTTTGATGGCGTGTTAATATCTAATCACGATTTGAGTCAGAACCTATTTGACTCATGTTAAGTAGCAGGTTATTAGTCCCCTTTTGCGTTACGTTCCCATAAAATGCACTTGGAGCAGAGACATAGCTCTGTATTCCTGTGTAAACCAATTTTCCTGCCCCCCACAAAAAAATCTCCTTAGAAAAACATTGGATTCATTTTATTGTCAGGAGGCCCCAGATCAATTACTTATTTCCCGTAATGTATCTGTGGGGAGAAATATGCATAAGGGGAAATAAGTAATGTCAATAAAAGGGAACTCTTAGCAATTTATGACCAAGGTGAAGCAAACATTGGAAGTGTGCGGGGGGGGGGGGGGGGACGATGTCTGCTGAATGCCAAATACTTTGGAGAACCACGTGTATTTATAAGAGGGCTGTCAAATATATAGGCCCTGGGATGTTCATGACACACCAACCATGTGTTTTAGTCTACCAGGTCTTTTATAAAAACACACACACCTTTTTGAGGCTCACCTGGGGCCATGAAAATGAAGTTTATTAACCATCTGGTAGGCCATGGTACATAAGATGGCATGTCTACTACAGCCTAGAGAGTAGAGCTTGACAGACCCATATTGCTGTTGAAAATCTGAACCATAAAATTCAAGCTGGGTTTAGTTACCTTGTGTTTATAAAGTTGATATTAGAAATGATGCCCTTTTTTTACACATATAGCTGAGCTCAGCATGCCTGTTATGCAGTGAACGAATCTATTCTGCGGCAAGCTTGCTGTAGGGTTTGTTGCTTCAGACTGGCGAAAGCTTTTAAACTTTTATGTGGATTTAAGGACGATAGACAGAGCAGCTGCTCAGAAAGGGTTGCAATCTATATACTGCCATACAAGCGCCTGCTGTATCTGCTCTTTCTTAGTTGATATTGATTTCCACTGGTAGTTGATGCATTGTGTTTCTCCAAACTGAGGGGAAGTGTTGGCTATCATGGCACATACTGTTAAAGCCCCATAATAGACCACTGGTTTCTTGAGAGCCAGTGTGGTGTAGTGGTTAAGAGCGGTAGACTCGTAATCTGGGGAACCGGGTTCGCGTCTCTGCTCCTCCACATGCAGCTGCTGGGTGACCTTGGGCTAGTCACACTTCTTCGAAGTCTCTCAGCTCCACTCACCTCACAGAGTGTTTGTTGTGGGGGAGGAAGGTGAAGGAGAATGTTAGCCGCTTTGAGACTCCTTCGGGTAGTGATAAAGTGGGATATCAAATCCAAACTCTTCTTTGGAAGCCATAATTCAACATGTGAAGACCATTAGTTTGCTATCGTTAAAGTGTAGACACTGATTCTTTGCCAGAGCCAAACCACTTGAGTACTGCAACTTGCCCTTAATTTACTCAACAATGCCCACCTGGATTTGTGTGCTTCCAGGCAAATATCCACTAGCATGTCTATCCACATCCCACTTTCCATGGAAGAGATGTCCTGAGCACAGTCTCAGCCAGCCACACTTAGGAGTGCCATGCTTTGATTTATGCCAGTGCAACTGAGAATGTCATGACAAATAATTATGTGGTGTGTGTGTGTGTCCCACTCCAATTCAAAACTTTCAATGAAAATTCTGCCTTTTGTTTTGTTTTCTTTTTATCCAATGTTGCAGTAATGCCTTTCCCTCAACGTTTCACCGGAGAAAGCATCATCATCTGGAGTGATCTTGATATCACTATTTCTGTGCCATGGTACATTGGTCTCATGTTTAGAACGCGCAAGGTTAATGGCATGTTGATGCAAGCAAATGCAGGGGTCTCGTCCAAGATCAACATTCAGGTAGATTGGTTCAACACAGCACCAAACTTAAATATGTATACTGTACTTAGTCATAAAGCACAGTCCAATACATGTTTGCTCAGAAGCAGCTCCAACAGCGTCTAGTGAGGCTTATTCCCTAGTATGTTTACTCCAGGTAGCAGTTTATGTTCATAAGTCTAGAACAAACAGGTAGGAGAAATTAAATGCTACAGCACTGATCAATCCATTTGCCATAAACAGACGTTTCTAATAGAAAATAATAGATTGCATTCAAATGGAAGGCAGACTATTGATACAAATATCTCTCAATATATATTTAAAAACAAATAATAGGATAGTCTGGAATGCACAGCCTTTGGTTTGCTGCAGACTTTACAGCCCAGGTGAACGTGCAAACTATGCAGACTGCAGGTATCGTTACTAGTACATGACAAGGGATTGAATTAGAACCCGTTTTTCCAGCAATGAACCAAAGTTAATGTTTTCAACAGATACTGAACAGATACGTGGTATTTGAAGTCTATGATGGACTGAACCAGGTGGCTAGTTTGCGGATGACTCAGTCCCGAATCAGTGATGGCGAGTGGCATCATGTGCTAATAGAACTGAAGAGTGCAAAAGACGGCAAAGACATCAAGTACCTGGCTGTTGTATCCTTGGATTATGGGATGTATCAGGTGAGGTGGCATCAGTAACCTTTCAGCATAAACATGAGACCAGAATGAGCAACTGTTAGTAATACAATGTGGCGGCATAACTGTGAACTATACCAAGGCCAAGTTGTTCTACCTTACGTCTGTAATGGGTTCAAGAACCTGTCTTTCCATCATTGCCCTCTTCCTTGCCCCACTTCTCATTCCCCATATCTTTCTCCTCACCCCCAACCTCACAAAGCCTATGATAGCAACGTCTCACACCAAATGTAACTCGCCTGCAGATAGGACTGCATGAACTGAAAACAGAGATGTTATATGTACAGCCGTACCTTGGATCCCCAACGCCTTGCGAGTCAAACAGTTTGGCTCCCAAACATTGCAAACCCGGAAGTGAGTGTTCCAGTTTGCGAACATTCTTTGGAACCAAACGTCCAGTGTAGCTTACGCTTCTTCCGATTGGCTGCAGGAGCTTCCTGCAGCCAATTGGAAGCTGCACCTTGGTTTCTGAACGTTTTGGAAGTTGAATGGACTTCCGGAATGGATTCCGTTCGATTTCTGATGTACCACTGTACCTTTGTTATCCATGAAAATCTTTCAATAAAAATAATTTTCAAAAGAACCCATTTTCCTCCAATGGTGCATGAAGGATAATATGGTCTCTGTAGTTATAATAAGCTAGATTTTGCAACTTTTCCAAAACCCACATATCACACATTGGCGCCCATAAGAAATTTTTAGTGCCAAATGATTTTTATCCCTTCCTGGCTGCAGAACACACACACAAACACACACACAGAGAGAGAGAGAGAGAGAGAGAGAAGACTGACTGACTGAACTGGCTGTCCTGTAGTTGAATTGACGGAGAAAAGGCATTTTACCTCTTGGAAATGCTTCCTTGTTGAAGCAGAACACGAACAGCTTCCATTACCTCTTTAAGTTTATTGTTGATTACGTCCCCTGTATCAGTGAAATATTGTAACCGAGAATGTATAAAGAAGTGGCAATCTCCTTTGCTATGTTCTTCATTTCAGAGCACTGTACAGATTGGAAATCAGCTGCCTGGACTTAAAATGAAAAGCATTATTGTAGGAGGCGTCTCCGGAGATCAAGTCTCTGTTCAGCAAGGCTTCTATGGTTGTCTCCAGGTGAAAGCTGAAATAAGTAACGATGGGATGTTTACCCATGAGAAGCATTCTCATCTCCTCTGGGAATGGGCCGATTTGGGGTAGAGGGCAGAAAGGGGTGGCATTCATTTGTTTTTCTGCATCTCTTTTAAACACTGAACACTTAGTTGACTTAATTATGAGGACAATGGGCATAAGTCCCATTTAAATTAATGAGACTTTAACCACATAACTGTGTCCCCAGATCCATTTGATTTTAATTAAGCGTATTGTGTCAGGGTGGCATCCAGCGGTTTGTTGGTTTTGATTGCTTTTAACAGCAGCTTTTAAGACGTATGGTTTCCGGTTCATTAGCTCTCCATGACTGATTGGAAATTATTTTTTTTTAGGGGGGGAGGCATGCTTTTCTTCCATTTTAACACTGCATGTTAAAGCTGGGGCACTAGTTGGATGTTACCATTGTTTATGTTCCTTCACTCCTTTTTCAGGGAGTGAGAATGGGGGAAACGTCCACAAATGTAGCGACTTTGAACATGAAGCAGGCAATCAAGATTAATGTCAAGGAAGGCTGTGAAGTGGACAATCCCTGTGATTCTAACCCTTGTCCCCAGCACAGCTATTGTAGCGATGACTGGGACAGCTATTCATGTGTCTGTGATCCAGGTAATAATGGCTTCAAGCACACTATTCATAGTAATGAGAGCCTGGGGGGATTATAGAATTCTGTGGTTATGAAAGTTCTTAAAGAACTTGGCAACAGTTGCAGAAATTCATGCTCATAATCCTATAAAAATCAAGAATAGCAAGCACCCATCATAGTTGTGGATGGTACCCTGTTGCTGTCCATTATCTTCGTGAACTCATTTTGAATGCCTTCTCTTGGAGGAGAAAAGCATCCCACCCGAAATGCAAATTCTTCTGCAATGTCATTTTTTTAAAAGCTGCATTTTAAAGGACCTGTTAAATGTCCATTTGTTTTAGTTTGCAGAATTTTGAAAGGTTTCTCCTTGCTGCAGAACGGGATTTTCAGGAGAAAAATCAAAGATTGACACGAGCTTGAAAATAATCAGAGAGTTAAATATGTGATGGAAAAGCAAAACAGAATTTGATTTGTTTAGATTACAAAGAAAATGGTTTCAATTTTCAAAATGTTTTAATATCCTCCCTGTCTTTATGCAAGCCAGTTTCTTTCAAACTGGGTTTGACTTTGAAGTTCAAACTACAAAACTGAATCTGAGCCAAGGTGTGCTTACTTCAGAAATAAGGCTGAATTCCACACCATTTTTGCACTGGGCTAGGTGGGACATTAGACTAGGCAGAGGTGTTCCTCTGCCCTCAACCTGCAGAATGATGTTGAGTTAATGCACGTTTACTTCAGAGGTAAGACTGCAACCCAAACTCTCTTGCACTGGGGTGTGTATGTGTTGAATTGGGCAAAAGGATTCCTCTGCCCAACCCTATATTTTTAATTAATGCCTTAAGCAAAAAAAGAAAAGAAAAATGTGTGTGTAGGCGGAAATTGCTCCTAAATATGATCCCAACTTTTTAGAAAAGTATAACCTCACAGTGCTGTTAACAGTAATCTCTCTAGACAGTGTATTGCAGGAGGAGATAAATTTCCTGATAACCAAAGAGGTGCTATTAGCCCATAAGAATAAAATAGATTGCTTTCCAGAGATGCACAGGTCATAAATTACAAAGCAGTTGCTATATGTCTATAACCTTGTCTCCTCAGGGTACTTTGGGACAGAATGTGTTGACGTGTGCAGCCTGAACCCATGTGAGCATGTCTCTACCTGTGTCCATAAGCCAAGCTCTTCTCATGGATACACCTGTGAATGTGGGCAAAGCTATTATGGGCAATATTGTGAAAGCAAGTAAGCAAATGACACTGGCTAATTTTCAGCCTTCCTTTTTTAATATTTAATGCTGAACTGTTTTTAACACTTGATTGGGAGCCACCCAGAGTGGCTGGGGAAACTCAGCCAGATGGGCGGGGTATAAATAATAAATAATAATAATTATTATTATTATTATTATTCGTACTCTGTCCCCCTCCCCCAAATCCCTTGTATTCGTATAAAGAAATGAGGAGGAGCTACCTTATGCTCAGTTCAATCAATGGTCTGCCTTATTCAAAACAGAATTTTCCTTTATTCTTTTTATCATGTAGAAAATGTGCAAAAGGTGCATATTTGTAACAAATTCCACATCAAGTGCTATATAACAAGTGCCACCATAATATTTATTCAATAATAATTTTTTTCACCCACTTTCCCTCCCATTTTCTATAACTTGACAAACTATGCCTCATTGGTTTCAGTAGAAGAGATCTTTTAGTTTTTTGTAGCTCCAAAGCTGAACATTAAATATATTTTCCACCTTCTTTGTAGAATTGATTTGCCTTGTCCTAGAGGTTGGTGGGGAAATCCCATTTGCGGGCCATGTAACTGTGAGATCAGTAAGGGATTTGATCCTGACTGCAATAAGACTAATGGAATATGTCGGTGTAAGGTAAGCAAAAGATTGCTCACTTCATGTGGAACTAACATTCAAGCTAAAGCATAACAAATAACTGCAATTCAAAATGAAGTAGTTGTGTTGATGTTATCTATCATTTCTGCAAGCCTTCTATATTGCTTTCCATGAACCTGGCTTCAATAGCGAGATTTCAAGAAGGAAAAGAAGAAAAACATTTGGCCAACCTGAGAATTGGCCAAATGAACTTGTACAGGGTTATATTTTTGTTTGGGCTGGCTGTGACAAGCTGAAGACACCTACTTTCAGTCCGCAATAACCTTAGCACCTTCTGCACATTATTAATTAAGAGTATGCAGAATAAGCTTTGAAGAATTTCTCCAGTTGGGTCTCTCACAAGCTCTTTTGCATATACATGCATACACATGCTTGAACTAGTCACAACTTCTTGCCACGTGTATATAATTTGTTGAAGTAAAAACATGTAGTTACTTCAGAAATGTTGTTCACTTCGAACACGTTTCTGCCTCCAATACACACGTAGAAAGGGAATATTTCATTTAAAAGGGATGAAACATGCAGAGTACTTGACAGCCCTTGTTTTGTCCAAAGCTGTTAAGTAGTCATTCACACTCGAGGGGAAACTGTGGTTCAGAAGTGCATCTCTGTATTTTGAAACCAACCTTCTCAGGTCCAGATTGTTTGGCTAGTTTTCTCCGCTCAACTTTAAGCATCCTTTTACCGAGGATGAATGTTCCTTTACCTGAGATAATCTTTAAATCGCATTGAAGTGTGAATTCTACCCATTGCTCATATCCTTGATTGGCAAGCACCTCTCAAACCTCTCTCTTTTTCCAGGCAAACCATTACAGACCACAGAGCAGCGACCGCTGTTACCCGTGTGACTGTTTCCCTTCTGGTTCCCACACTCGCACCTGTGACCTAGAAACAGGGCAGTGTCCCTGTAAGCCAGGAGTGATTGGGCGACAGTGCAATCGCTGTGATAATCCCTTTGCTGAAGTTACTGTTCATGGCTGTGAAGGTACCTACACATACTTCAACACAAGACCATTTTAGACTTAATTTTAACCCTGACTCTTAAAATCCGTTTTCATCTTTGCATCTTTTTGTTGTTTTGATTTGTTTCACCTGCATTTTCATTCTTTCTGTGTTTTTCTCTTATGTAAAGCACCCTATAATTATTTTTTTTAATTGAAGGGCAATAGAAAGATTTCTGTAATAAATAAAATAAATTGTTAAACGGAATTTCAGAGAAAAGAGAATCCTGGCAGTGGGCAAATTTAATGTAAACAGAATATTCCAAATAGCTGTGACTAACTGCCTTTCTAACAGAGGCTTTTTCTGCAGAACAAATTGTCCACTGCTTTGTTCAGATCTCCTTCTACATCTCTTGTAGAAACGTCTTAGATGAGCTTGCTAGTTTAAACATGTACAAACCTTACAGCATCTTATGAGAAGCTGCTTTATCCTTTGCTTCTACTGAAACTGAAAACTGGCGATTGACATGTTTTATGAATACCCTCTCCTCCTACTTTCTAAGTCCAGAATAGAACTAAGAATGTCTAAATGTTTGTCCTCAGCAAAGCAGAATCCCTTCTGTTATAACTTAAGTGCCTATTATATTATCAGAAAAAGAAATGTTTTCTTTCCCTTCCACCTTACATAGTGGTTTACAATGGATGCCCCAAAGCATTTGAAGCTGGCATATGGTGGCCACAGACCAAATTTGGGCTGCCTGCTGCAGTGCCCTGTCCCAAGGGATCAACAGGTAAGTACTGCCGCTAACATTTGAAAGTGTTATCATAGCATCAGGGGGTGGGGGAGTGAGATTCTAAAACTTTGCTGTACACACAGAGAGTAATGCATTATTAGAGCCTGAAGACAAGAAACTGCATAGCATAAACAGAAAGTTTAATCAACATGAAACTATTAAGAATACATTTTTTTTTAAGTAACACAATGCGAGGTAGAACGTTAAAAATCATGAAATGGTTGTAATATGGCAGGCATGTCCAACAGGTAGATCGTGATCTACTGGTAGATCACTGGACGTCTACGGTTGATCACTGGTTGCCTTCCCCCAAAGAAGCTGAACAACTGTGGCTCCCCTAAAAAAAGCTCAACATTTTACCTCCTCCCTGAAAAAACTCAACAACTTTGACCCGAACCCCCAAAAAGGGGGTAGATCACTGCCAGTTTTTAACTGGCAGAGTAGATCGCAGTGTCTTGGGAGTTGGACAGCCCTGCAATATGGGAAAAGAAAAAACCTTGTACTGAAAATATAGTTGATATATTCGCCTTCATTTTGCAATATCACTGCATGTTTTCCATTGTGATGTGTATGTAATTTAAATGGTAAATAATGGGCAGATAAACCCCTGGTCACTGATAGAGAATTATGCCGTAGAACACCTGTAATATTTCTAACAGTTCCTGATACCCAAGTTTTTATTCTAGACACAGCAGTCCTAACCCTTGATCTGTGCTGCTGGTAGGAGCTGGATTCAGTGGAAGTGTTGCTCCACCAGGTTCTGTTGGTGGAGTTTTCACCAGGACAGGCCAGTCCTCTGCTGGATATTTGGACGCAGGGCAGGCCTGGCCATGGATCTTCTAGATCCAGAGCTGGCCCAGCCCCAAGTTCTGTGCTACTTTGGAGCTGCCACGGAAAAATAGGCGAGGAAAGTGGCACTGCCCCACAGTTTGGCAGGACTGTCGATGTGGCATGAAATCTGCCCCTCTGTGTCCCTGCCCATTCTGCCTTCTAAGTTACAATAAATACTCCTCTTTAAGATAACCCAAAGCTAAACATTTGTAATTTTCTTATCAATTAAATGTGGCATATGGCCGTCAAGCATTGTCTCTGTCACAAACACATTTTCTTTTTAAGGAAATGCTGTTCGTCACTGTAACA
Source organism: Podarcis tiliguerta (assembly GCF_965153285.1). Lineage (NCBI taxonomy): Eukaryota > Metazoa > Chordata > Lepidosauria > Squamata > Lacertidae > Podarcis > Podarcis tiliguerta. Next base: position 10,204,624 of record NC_139543.1, on the reverse strand, counting down.
GCGAGAAAGGCTGGCTCCCTCCCGAACTTTTCAACTGTACTACCCTTGCCTTTGTGGATCTGAAAATCATGGTAAGTACAGGTGCTTTGAAAGAACCGAATGTCTGCTGACTTGTGCATCGTGTTGTAGTCATAGTCGCCCTTTAATATCGCTGAAAAAGTTGCTGTGACATTCAATTGTTGCCGAGTAACTGCTATGCCCACAGGGTGAGAACTGCTCATTCCTATATGGGATTACAGGTATGTCACAAAGAGAGAGAAAACCCAATTCCTTACCTATGACTGTTACTCGCTTTAGAGTTCTCTGAGCGTTCACGTGTCCTGCCTGCTGCTACTGCTGCAGAAACTTTTAACACTCTTATTCAAACTGGAACCAAGCAGGAAGTGCCTTTTCTCTGCCACACAGAATATGCTCAGAGCATTAATTATGTAAACTGGGAAGGAACACTAGTATTTCCCCTGGTGGAGTTTAAGCTTTTGATTGTTGGTTGTGTATGTGCAGATTCTGTATCTGAGATTGTGCAGAGGCCACCAAGAGCTGGTTCACACGGTCTTTCAGTGTTTAAGCAGGCAGTACACATGGTGGAACGCAGAAATAAGTGTTGGGCTCATAAGTATCCTCTTACATGTGTACAGATGTGCGCACACAAACACACACATATACCTGATCACGTGACAGTCTGCATGTGCTGTGAGCGGAGTGTGTTTCAATATGCCCAAGTCCAGGAGTCAGTTTCTCACTGCTCTGCATGTAGATCTACACACTTGGGGAATCAGCATCCCATTAAACCCTTTCACATGGAAGAGAGGTGGAGTTTGCTTGCTAAGTTGGAGCCCTTGTTGTTTTGGGTCTTCAGAATGAAAAGCTTATCCGTAACGAGACCAACATGGACGGCGACAAGTCAGTGCACATAGCCAAAGTGCTCCAGAATGCCACCAACCACACGGGCTCCTTCTATGGGAATGACATTCGGACCGCCTACCAGATGATGCTCAGGGTGCTGCGGTATGAAAGCGAGCAGCAGGGGTTTGATCTAGCTGCAACGAGGGATGTGGATTTCAATGAGGTAAGAAATGCTGAACTGATACTGAGAAAACTTGGGCTGCGCCACTTTAGCTCCAGAAATAGCGCAGATGTGTTCCATACCACAGTCCTACCCACGTCCTGCAGGGAGGCATCACAAAGCTGGCTGCGTAAACTGAACAGCATACGGTGATCCTTTAAGTGTTTCTGAAGAGTGAGACTTTGCGAAGGCTTTGAGTGGGATGTACTGGATGCATGCATCGTCTAGTCCCCAAAATAACTGTCGTGCAGAAAAGTCACAGAACAGACAAATCTCTTGTAAATGCATTTTCCTTGAAAACAAATGCAGATAGCTATTTCCCTATTTTATAGAGCCTGGGTTTTTATGTTATTTTTCTATTGTTGCTTTTATAAATCTTGATCATGTGAAATATCTTTAAGCAAGACTACAGTAGGACATGTTTGCATTGTTTCATTTGCATGTTTACCTGTAGCAACAATATTAGTTATTTTTGGGGGGGGGACAGGAAGTATTGTTCTTCCATTTTGTGTGTAGCATTTTCCCCTTTCTTTCTCCTAGAACATCATAAAAGCAGGTAGTGCTCTACTGGACCCTCGGGCCAAAGAGCACTGGGAACACATCCAGAGGACAGAGGGGGGCGCAGCACACTTGCTGAAACACTATGAGGAATATTTCATTAACGTAGCCAAGAACATGAAAAAAACCTACATGAAACCTTTCATAACTGTTACCACAAACATGAGTAAGTAGCTGTCGTTCTTGATCAGATATGACTTCCTAGTGCTTCAGGCCTAGGCCTGCAATGTTTATTTGATTCATTGGCTAGATTAATTAATTTTAAAAAGGCTTTGGGTCTGGGGAGGTCAGGAGAACCCCCAGAACAATGTGAGCGGGAGATTATTCTATCAGGCAAACAGAAATGCTTGCACTGGCAGAGCAATCTCCTTGAAGGTAACACTGTATTGGGAATTTTTTTAATGTCTAATGTCTTACAATTTTTTATGTGCTGTAAGCTGCCCAGAGTGGCTCGGAAACCCAGCCAGATGGACGGGGTATAAATATTTTATTATTTTTATTATTGTTGTTGTTGTTGTTGAATTCCTCCCATTGAATTTGGTGGGTTTCATTCAACTAAGTTCTACTTAGAGTAGAGCCAGTGAAATAAATGTATATTAACTAATGGGTTTACTCTGAGTAGGACTAGCATAGAATAAGGCACTGCAGCCTTAGTCATTTATCTTACTGCCAAGGCTTATATTATTAAGATTGTGTGAATGATGTACAATAATAGATCCAGATTTCTTCTCAACATCCATGTAGTTTACAAAGCAAAGCCTCACATTTACTAAAACAGCACTGGATGTTTGACTTGTATGTGGCAGAAATATGTATTACAGCAAGCTCTTTTTATCTGTTTAGTTATTGCTGTTGACATCTTTGAAAAGTCTAATTTTACGGGAGCTAAAGTACCACGGTTTGATGCGATTAAAGAAGATTATCCTAGAGATTTGGAATCGTCTGTTTTGTTTCCTGATACTTTGTTCAGAGTTTCCGATAGAAAAGGTAGGATGCTTATTCTACAGGCGTTTGGAAACCTGTAATGTGAATTCTCAGATCAGCTATGAGACAAAGGCAGTTGGATCCAGTTGTTGTTGTTGTTGTTAAATTTGTATACAGCCCTTCATCCATAGATCTCAGGACAGTTCACAAGGAAAAAATGCAGCCTTTTAAATGTGTCTGGGAAGGAGGGGCGTTGTTTTGCTGTTTTGTTTTACTTACATTTATGTTTTTATCCTGTATTTTACTTTGTGAACTGCCCTGAGATCTTACAATAAAGGGCAGTATATAAATCAAATAAATAAGTAAAACAAAACTCAACACATATAATAAAAACAAGAACAGAACAAAACAACACCTCACAACAAAAATCCTCCCCAGGGAGAGGCCCAGTGAAGTAAGCAGGATTTAAGCTAGCCAAGGGATCTACTTCAAACACGACTAGGTCTGGATACAACCCAATATGGGGTTGGAGAATGACTAATGTTCACTCAACAAACAGAAGAAGCAGTTTCCCCCTGCCTGTCCATTAACTGAGTACCACCATGTTCATTTGTACCAACTCACACCAGGTTTGGCTCAGCATAAGGCCATTTTCTTGATATAAAGAGGGGGAGGGGACTCCAGTCATGCTTTGTTTTTATGTAAATTACAATATTCATAAGACAAAAATAAATGGGTCCTTTTAAAATCACTTCATATTTAGCAAGCTCAAAATTAGGTAGTAAAATTTGGCATTGGTTTTATCTTCAGCCATTCCTACAATGAAGCCTTCAAACCTTAGATTGCCTTCTAAAATAGAAGATGAGCTTCTGAAGAACAAAAATGTGCTTGCAAAAAGAAAACGTCGGCATCCAGAGGACACTGCGCAGCATGCGGTTGCTATCGTGATTGTATATCGAACCCTGGGGCAGTTTCTGCCTGAAAGCTATGATCCTGACCGAAGGAGCCTGAGGTAAAACTGAGCTTCATTCATTTGCTTTGGGTAGCATTTGTCTATTGTATTCTGGAATGGGAAGGTCTTGCTACCTGAGAGCAATCATGTGTTGCGATTTTAATACTAGATGTCTTCAAAACTTACAGGTTGTAGCTAACAAAGTTAATTCTCAGAGTAGATCCACTGAAATTAATAGACTTAAGTTAGTCCTGGTCATTATTTTAGGGAGTTTACTCTGAGTGGGACCAATATTGACCACAACTCTATTCATCCACAAGGCTGCCTCTGTTGTTCTAAATTATAATCTAATTAATCTATGTTAAAAGAGATGTCATTTTGGTAACAAGCTGTTAGATTTCTTAGGGTAGGTTCACACATGCTTGTACATCACCTGATTTCTAATGACTCATTGTCTCGCAGTAGAATATGTGCCCTGACTCCATTTAAAAATATTGTGTTTCAGGTTATGTCGGGCTATTGTTCTATCTGTGGTTTCTGATTTATGATAGCTCAGTAACATGCATAAGCTACCACTTGATACTTGCTGTCATCATGTGATAAGCATACACAGCGGGTGGCACTGTGGTCTAAAGCACTGAGCCTCTTGGGCTTGCCGATCAGAAGGTCAGTGGTTTGAATCCCCACTATGGGGTGAGCTCCCATTGCTCTGTCCCAGCTCCTACCAACCTAGCAGTTCAAAAACATGCCGATGCAAGTAGATAAATAGGTGCCGCTATGGCAGATAGGTAAACAGTGTTTCTGTGCACTCTGGTTTCCGTCATGGTGTCCCGTTGCACTAGAAGTGGTTTAGTCCTGCTGGCCACATGACCCGGAAAGCTGTCTGTGGACAAACACCAGATCCCTCAGCCTGAAAGCGAGATGAGCGCCACAACCCCATAGTCGCCTTTGACTGGACTTAACCATCCAGGGGTCCTTTACCTTTTACCTTTTACCTTTACACATTTGAACTACGCCTTCAGACTTTTCCCCGACACCACACCCATCTAAATTCAGTGGAAAGCTCTCATCTGAAACTGGGCAAAATACCATAGCTTTGTTTTCACACCTGTAATGGTATGTTTTTTCCCTGGTTTTTTTTTTTCCAGATTACCCAATCGGCCCATCATAAACACCCCAATAACCAGTGCAATCATTTACAGAGATGGGGAATCTTTACCAAATCTTCTGGACAGCCCCATTATGATTGATCATGCATTACTGGAAACAGAGGAGAGAACAAAACCGGTCTGTGTGTTCTGGAACCACTCAACTGCGTATGTTTCACAATCTGTATTATTTTGGAAAGGTGCTATTGCATGTGGACATGTTAACGTTAATGGGTCTTCTTCATACAGCTAATCTGAGATAGGAGTCAGTGACGATCTTGCGTGCTGCCACTTTCTATCAGGAAGGGTAAATCTTAGAGCAGTGTTTAGCCCTGGTGCTGAGAGAGAGAGGAGGTTTTTCGTGCCCCATTACATTTCTGCTCAAGGTCCAGACAGAGCATTTGGCTAAAATAAAGGCAGGCTGCTTAGTAAGAGGAAATGTGTGTGTCTTCTCTTGTAACAAGTATCACGTGAGTCTAAAGGGAGCACACGAAGAGACAGCGCACACACTGTCCAAGGGAGGAAGATGCAAGTTGGCCCAAAGGCAGTCCTGTAAGTCGTTATCAGTAACTTGCTCTCATTAGTTATCTTCATTGGTTGTAATGAAAAAAATCGAAAATACATGCCTGTGGGCGGAAATGAAGTGGATTCTGTGAGACCTCTGACCTCTCTATATTTCACCTTCCAAACCCATATTATGGGTGGGATTGTAGTTTATTCTAAGGATTTCCTTGCAAGAAAAAAAAAGGGGGAGCTTGCATAAAATACCCATGTCTGCGATATATGTTGTGCTCAAGCAGCCCAACAGAGGGTTGTTTTGCTGGAGCTCCCATGTCAGCAAGGGCCTTCCTACGTGTAATTTTAATTGCATGACTTGTAGCCATGCTTTAAAAATGTAATGGGTATGTGTGTGGTTTCCATGCTGACCGCAGCATGCAGGGAACTTCCCTCTCTCTCTCCAGCCACCGTCCCAATGGAAATCCGCTCCCGGCCCTGCAATTTGCAATCCAATTGGTGCCTGTGGCAGCTTTTTTCCATTGCTAATTGCACCTGGAAGACAGGGGTGAATACCATTGGGATCACAGCTGTGGAGGGAAAGGGCCGTGGTCCCCTGCTTGCTGTAGTGGTGATGGAAATCATGGGGCTCATACCTAAGACCGTTTTTAAATATCCCTTGATTTGGCTATAAGCCGAGTAATATGTTGTGTGCAGCTAAGGTTTCCTGTCCATATATTTTTACATCTAACTAAGGAGGAGTCATATGTCATCTACATGTTTGATAACTGTGACAGGATCATAGGAAGCTGCCTTATACTGGGTCCATCAAGGTCCATCAGTATTGTCTCCATTGACTGGTAGCAGCTCTGCAGGGCTTCAGACTGGGGACATTCCCAGTGCTCCTTCCAGATGCCAGAGGCGGAACCTGAGCCTTCTGCCTGCAGTGCCAATGCTCTGCAGCTCACATGGGTGTAAATTTTAGACTCCTGGTGAGCAGTTAGTTTTCTTGGAAGCCCACTTTGAGTGTGAAGTAAAGGATGGAGAATCAAGGCGCCAACTCACATCTCTCTCGGTTGTGTGCTGACAGGTGTGTTACCAGAAACAAAATTCCCATCACAGCCCTCCGGTTATCCACGTGATGGACAGATTTGGCAGCTAAGCAGCACTCCTTCTAGGGCCAAATTTAGTTTTGATTCCATCAGTTTCTGATCTTGACTTTAGACAGTCTCTTACCAGCCTGGGAACAAGAGCAGCAGCAACTATACATTTGATAAGAGGGCTATTAAGTTTGGCAGGAACTTGATAATTTCAGCAGAAGAAATTTGAGCACATGCTTTGCTCTCCAGGTGCAGTCAGTGAGACCTAAAATGCACACTTTTCTCTGGATCATGCCCTTCATTCCTGTATGCTAAGATTACAACTATTACCGCCTCTGCAAAAAAATATGCCATACATCAAAATGTCATATTGAAAGCATAGGAAACGCAGGCTCTTTCACTAGCTATACACTTATGCAATCAATAGAAGAGCATAAAAATATACACATATCAAATAAAGAAAGAGACCTATAATAATGAGTTTTACTACAGTGTATTAACCAAGAGAAGATTCAGTACTATTTGAAGATCAAAGAGACAGCTAAGCCTAATAAAGTAGTAAGAATGGGTTACGTAGTTTATTTAGGCTACCTGCATATAATTTGGACATTTGTCATGTTGAGGCAAGGTTTAAAGAAGCAGCAATCTTGCTATTTTAAGCATCTGCTTCTTGTGCTTCCCTAACCGCCCAGAGTGGCAGGGGCAACCCAGTCACATGGGCAAGGTATACATAATAAATCGTTATTATTATTTACTACTACTGCTGCTGCTGCTGCTGCTACTGCTACTACCTGTTTTTGCCTTATTGAGCTATCATGGTAGAACACATGGTAGAACACATGGGAAGACATGGAGAGCACCAAATTTATACAGGTTATTCCTGTCTGTAGAACAGATGCATTGCTACTTAATAGTCAGCGAGTGAAGGAGAGACGGCCATTTAAGGAAAATAGCAATTCGTCATTGAAATAGTCCCATCTGCCAGCCAGTCATACAAATGTCATTGGATCTTTGTTTTTTTTTGCTTCATTTCCCATTGATTAGAATTGGAGAAACCGGGGGCTGGTCCTCAAAGGGATGTGAACTGTTCTCTAGAAGCCAGAGCCGAATTGTTTGCCAGTGCAACCATATGACCAGTTTTGCTGTCCTAATGGATATTTCAAAACGTGAAGTAAGTGCAGTTTTGTGGTGATTTTCTTGGTTTGCTAAAGTTATGAAATTAAGCAGGTTTGATTAGACCCCCATCAGTGTTTTTTGTTTATCTTGAAAGGCAAATCACCAGTTTATCAGAACGGCGTGCCTTGACACTAATTCCTGTTACAGTTAGTTTGCTTGTTTTTACTAATTTATTTTGCTTGCTACCATCTTACACTGTAGATTTCTCTGAAACAAGTTACATCACCACCACATTCCTGTTGAATGTGTTCATCTCCATCACATTCCCTGAAGGCCCATACAAGGCGGCAGGATGGCTAATTATATACAGAACTAGTACCCGGAATTTCCATCCCTTAATATCAGTTTTTTCACCCTTCCTATTTCCAAGTTGCTCTGCAGCTTTAATTCACCCTAAGCTTGAGACGGGAGCTGCTGTGACTCCCATTTTACAGATGGGGAGGCTCCGCAGTAAACCTTCTGGGAGCTGACATTAATCCTTTCTGATACAACCAACTGAACAAAAATGGCCATTGAATAGACAGCCATAAAAACTGGGCAGGAAACCTTGGCTTCCCAAATATAAGCAGAGTTGTGCCTGGGCACCATTACCCTGCACTTCAGTCCATGCTTGCCCATTTTAAGTCCTTGGATATCTTGATGGAGGGAAGGCACAGGCCCTGCACCTGGCTGAATAATCAACTTATCAGAATTGAGAGCTGCTTCAGAAGTTACCCATATGTTTCCAAAAGCAGAGAAGAATGACATTGCCCTGTCGCTAACACATGATCAAGGAGAAGACAGTAAGCTGCAGGGTGGTGCGAATGTAGGCCTTTCCTTACTAAGGATCCCTGGCAATAAACCCTGCTTATTGCCTTTGTAGCCAAGATGGTTGCTCAGGTCTCTGCAGGCCAGTTTATATACACTCATGTTTATATGCACACACTGCTTTGTAGCTTTCTGTAAGTGACTGTGTCCCCTAGAGCCAATTGCTGATCGTGTTCCGGCAAGGCAAAATTGCGTTCTAATCTCCAAAACTATGAGGGCTAGAAACATTGAAATAAGTAAGCCTGGAAGTCTGATATTTCAAGCCACAATCTGCACTGTACCTGTAAATAGTATAGTATTCAGTGCATGGAATTACCCCTGCCTCTTGAAAGATTGTATCTTCATAAAGGCTCACAAAAGGATTACTTGAGTTTACTAATCTAGAGGATGGTCTTTCCTATTGGTCCGGATATAAAGTTGAACCTCTGTTCTTGAACGTCTCCATTGACTAACGTTTCAGAACCCGAATGCCAAAATCCCGGAAGTAAATGCTTCCGTTTTCGAACATGCCTTGGAAGTCAAACAGCTTCCGCTGCATGTTTTTCAATTTTCTCAATTGAATTTGCCGACATCCCTTTGCACCTCGGTTGTTGAATGTTTTGGAAGTTGAACTGTCTTCCAGAATGGATTATGTTTGACAACCGAGGTTCCACTGTACTTCAGGAAGCTATAAATTTGGAGGGAAAAAATAGTAAAAACTTGCTTGGTGGTTTGAAACTAATTTAATTGTCGTTTTCTTTTTATTACTAAGAAAAACCATCAAGTGAGTTGAAGGCACCTGACATTTTTTTAAGGCATTTTTATCACTCTTTGGAGTCACTACAGTTCCTACTTCCTTACACTATGTGATTGGGTGTGTGTGAAATTAACTCAGGTAACATTTTTTCTATATAGCACTTAGAAAGGGCATGTAGCAAAAATGATTCTTCTTAACTCCACAGAACGGCGAGGCACTTCCCCTGAAGATTATCACTTACACAACCGTCTCCATCTCACTGGTAGCTTTGCTGCTCACCTTTGTCCTCCTTGTGCTGATCCGAACCCTGCGCTCCAACCTGCACAGCATCCACAAAAACCTGGTGGCTGCCCTCTTCTTCTCAGAGTTAGTCTTCCTGATAGGAATCAACCAGACAGAAAATCCGGTAAGAGTTAATTTCAATGCCTTTCGCATGCTAGCTTTTAACAGGGCACCAAACGAAACAGAAGCAATGCTTGATGCTGAGGCTGCGCTGGCCCCAACCCACATTCAGTTTAGCACCGTTTGGGACAAGCAGAAGCTTGGCAGATGGTTTGGCTTTAAGCAGGAACCCTACCCTGTTCCTGTGACAAACGTAGGCAGACACAGAACTGCTAACAGATTGTTAAGAGGGCGCAAGACTGCGTTGCTCATGGCTCCAGTCCTCTGCACACTTACTGGGAAGAAAGTCCCGTTCAGTCAAAGCACCTGTTACCACGCCCCGTGCCAGGTTTGATAGGTCTCACCCCCCCACCCCAAAGCATCACCCCATCAGGACCCCCAGTAAGTTTACCAGCGGTTTGGGGTGAACGTTGGCAGGAATAAGCAGCAGGGAGAGGCTGTTATAGCTGCTCCTCTCAGCGCTAGACCCTTAAAAGGGAGAATAAAGCTTTGTTTGCGCTTTGGGAAGGTAATGGTGCTGGCACTATTTCTTCTTCATCTTTCAGAGTTGAAAGAAGTACCAGGCACAGTGGCTGCCATCTTATTTCCACCTAATACAGGGCTCAGCAACCTTTTTCAGCCGAGGGCCGGTCCATCATCCCTCAGACCATGTGGTGGGCCGGACTTTATTTTGAAAAAAATAATGAACGAATTCCTATGCCCCACAAATAACCCAGAGATGCATTTTAAATAAAAGGACACATTCTACTCATGTAAAAACATGCTGATTTCCGGACTGTACAAAGGCCACATTTAGAAGGCGATTGGGCCACATCCGGCCCCCGGGCCTTAGGTTGCCTACCCCTGACCTAATATCTCTGGTGCCTGGCGGTCTGTTGCTCTGTCAGCAGGAGGTCTCAGAGGTTGAAGGCTCTACTACTAATACAGGGAAATTAGTTTGTGCTTAGGATTTCAAGCTTCACCGTAGCTGTAAGTGCTGCATCATCTTTCCTGCAGGTGGTTCTTTAAAAATTATTGTGCCCATCCTTTATTTTCAACAAGCCACTTCAAAAGGCCTATTTGTGTTTTATAAACCCGTGTTTCTGTTTGACAGAATTTCCAGAAACCAATTTCCTTTATGTTAGCATGAGAACAGCAGTCTTCTGTCCCTCTTTTTCCTCAGTTAACAACAATGTACTGCTACCTGTTTCTGTTCCTTAGACCATTTGTTAAGGTATTTTCTTTAGCAAGCTACGTATTGCACAGCAAAGGGCCACTCCTTGAAACTGTAGCAGTGACTGTGTTTCAAGCAACTATTAATCCTTCCTTGTGGAATAAGAATTGTCCAAGGAGTCACACGCGGATGAGCATGAAAAGTCAAAGAATGTGGGAGCACACATGAAATGGAATTCCTCGTCATTTGGTTTAGCTTTTATAAGTTTCTGTAAAGCAACAGTAACATGGCAGGGAGAGGTTCCAATCATCCGTGGATGATTGATGGGGGGGGAAATGATATATTTTCTTTCTTGCATACCTGAAATAATAGTTTTCATCATGGTGACCTGTACAAAACTAATATTTTTAGAAGCCAACACACACACACACACACACACACACACACACACACAGGTTTAGAGCAGTAAAAACTTTTTTTTTATTTTGTGGGGCATATTTTTAGTTTTGTTTAAAGAACTAGCCAGAGCAACTAAAACCATAGTTCTCAAAGTGTGAGGCAGGTCTGTAGGGCTGCCAGGGGAGGTTCAGTTCCTCACCGACTCCTTTGTGAATGCCTTGATTAGAGGAGGTGGCCAAGTGCCAGTCTACTCACCCTTCCCCAGTAGTCCAGTGTAAGAGATGGTGACTGCGTTCAGATCGAACGATAAACTAGGCTTTATTGTTACAGGGATGAACCTAGGTGTCTTGATCTGGTATATTACCACCAACTCCTCCATTATGGCTGCACGGAGGAGATCAGAAGCTTCAGCTTCCTTTCGTTGATTAATCAGCTTTGAGTTACATCCAAACCCTAAACTGTCATTGATCCTAACCAAGGGAAGGGAGCATGTGTCCCTCCAGGTGTTTCTGGACTACAACTCCTATTACCCCATATCATTGGCTAGTCTTTCTGGGGCTGATGGGGAGTTGGAATCTGGAGGCCCACAGGTTCCCCACCTATGTAGTAAACCACCCTTTAGGCTAGCTGCAGTTTGTCCAGGCTTGAACAAAGCCCTAAATTGCAATTTCATCTGAATTTGGGGGAACCACTTGAAGCATCCGTTCATGTTGAGCTATTTCAATTGCTTTTGTTTGATTTGCCCATTGCAGACAGCTGGAGGTCTGTAAATTTTGATAATAAACCTGATTTACACTGGAGGTTGAATAATTTCGATTGCAACTGTACATGGCTAGGAGGCTGCTTGGCAAGGCAGATGTTGTGCAAGTATTTCTAAAAGAGCACTAGTACATTAGGATAAACTCTCTGTAATTAGGGAAGTTGTGATGGCTAAAGGCTACCTCTAAGTTTAGAGGCTTGTTTACATCTAACGGAAGTCCATCTCTTGTGCCAGATTATTTTGTGGCTCAGCAGAGGCCATTCTAATTTCATGGCCTCTTTCTTTCTCTAGTTTGTGTGCACGGTGATAGCCATTCTTTTGCACTACTTCTACATGAGCACCTTCGCTTGGATGTTCGTCGAACAGCTTCACATCTACCGGATGCTGACGGAAGTGAGAAACATCAACTTTGGGCACATGAGGTTCTACTACGTCATGGGCTGGGGGATTCCTGCCATTATAACAGGTAAGGAAAATTAGATGATGAAGGAGGAAAAACTAATATGGTGGGGAGATATCTACATTACAAACTTACAACTGTCTTCTATCAGTATGGCTGTCATGGCATCCTTTCAAAGAGTCATGGGAACCTGGTGACATCGCTGCATGTTCTCTACTTGAGATGCCTGACATTTTAAAAGTTTTGCTATTTAGCTCTGGCTTTTGAACTGTTCGGGACGCGGGTGGCGCTGTGGGTTAAACCACAGAGCCTAGGACTTGCCGATCAGAAGGTCGGCGGTTCGAATCCCTTCGATGGGGTGAGCTCCCGTCGCTCGGTCCCTGCTCCTGCCAACCTAGCAGTTCGAAAGCAGGTCAAAGTGCAAGTAGATAAATAGGTACCGCTCCGGCGGGAAGGTAAACGGCGTTTCCGTGCACTGATCTGGTTTGCCAGAAGCGGCTTAGTCATGCTGGCCATATGACCCGGAAGCTGTACGCCGGCTCCCTCGGCCAATAAAGCGAGATGAGCTCCGCAACCTCAGAGTCGGCCACGACTGGACCTAATGGTCAGGGGTCCCTTTACCTTTACTTTGAACTGTTCAATAATGTCCCATATCTGAAACACTTCCATATGGACTTCCAGTTCCCTGGGGAGAGAAACTGTTTTTAAATCAATGGATATATGCCCTATAATCACTCCCCTTTCCTCGTGCTGGGCCTAATTCAAGAAGTAGTTGCATCCTTAGGATTATACTTATCAGTGGTGCCTTTAGATCAGAGGTTTTCAACCTTGTTGAGTCCACAGCTCCCTTGACCAACTACATTATTTTTGTGGCACCCCTGTGGGGCTTAGGAGTCCAATTATGTCGCCCCTTGCCTGTAAAGCTAGCAGCCTCTCACCCTTTTTTGAACACCCTCCCTTGTGGAGTGTTCCTCCAACCTCCTCTCATTTCCCCTCTTGCGAGTTCTCTGGGCAGCCGCTACTGCTGCCTCTGGTCTCTGAGCTACTCCCCCTCCTGTCCCAAAGAGAGGTGCCTCCTCACACTGCCCCACAGGGGCCTGGGAAGAGGATCCCCCCAGCCTTAATGGCCCAACAGAGACTGGCCAAAGGTGAACGTGAGGCCAGCACCTTACCTTGGGAGACAGCAGCGGGCACTGCCAGCCCTGCATGGCAGAAAGGCTCCCCTTTGGCGTTAGGCACTCAGCTTCCAGGCACACAGCAAGCACTAGAAAGGCCAGCACAGTGCCTGCCTGCTTGCCTGCCCAGCCTCCCACTTGTCTGTTCATTCCCAACAGCAAGGACTGACTTGGGTCCCTCTCCTGCTTACTCTGAGGCCGCCATAGCTCTCAGCAACCAGCATCCCCTTGCCAGCCCCAGAGTCACCATTCGCCTGGGGAGCTTGTAGCCAGGGCTGCTGCAACAAACAGCTGTGCAAGCCTTTGGGAGGCAGAGACGCAGGACGGCATCAGAGGAAGGGAAGGAAGGAAAGAGGGACAGAGGCCAGTGTTGGTTGAAAACCACTGCTCTAGATATTAGGAGCAGTTCAAGGCAGAAAATGAAGACGAGACACACATTTGTACTGGGTGCCTCTTGCCCTACTTAAAGTAACTTCTGTGCAGATAAAGGGACTTAAAACATAACTGTATTCAAGTTGGAACAAGAATCGCACACATACCTCAGGAATAACTTCATTCACTTTATTATAATTACTTGGTTGCTTGCAGTGTTTTTCATATTCTGAGAAGAGAAAGAGGCGGACATGCTCTAGATTTCACTTGCTCTGGTAGAAATATTCCCTCAGGCGCCCAGAAAATGTGCCCCTGCAGATGATTATTTATTATTTTGTTTACTATTTAATTACATCTATATTGCCACCCATCAATAAATATTCCCCCGGTGTCTTATAACAAAGAACATTAGAGGTGCAATTTATAACAATTAAAACCAACAATTCAACAACAAAAGAAGACAGAAGCTTCCACACAACAGAGACAGCATAAATCACTTGCAGCCCTTGTTTCAAACACAGTTTAAAAGACTGGATGAATGAAAAGGTCTCTACTTGGTGCCAAAAGGCCACCGAAGAGGCACCCAGCAAGCCTCTCTGCAAGGAAGCTGTTCTTCATAGCTGAGTTTCCACTACACACACAAAAAAAACAGCCCTCTCCTTGGTTGGTACCTACCTCACCATATTTTTAAGTTATGCATATTTTAATTTTCTTTACTTAGAAGATTTCTTGGTTGCATTTTAAGGACCATTACCTTGCAAAGCTATTGATACTTAATACAATGCATCCAATAAACAATCAGTAAAATGTTGTAAAACAATTAAAAAAACCTTTACATTCAACAAAAAAAGAAAAGAAAAACCAACATTGGACAAATAGCACAATTATTCTAACCCAGCACCCTGCATGACATTTCTGTGTCCAAACACCCCCCCCCCTTTTTTTTAAAATAAGGTGTCTTTAAAGCTCATTTAAAAGAAAGAAGAGCCAGAGTTTGCCTAACTTCCACTAAAATTATGTTCCTTGGTGAGGAGAGCACTTCAGAAGAAAACCTGTTTCTTGTGCATCTGGTTAGCCACTGTGAGAGCAGGATGCTGGACTATGTGGAACATTGGCTATTTTTACTTTGTTCTGTTCAGCATCCAGGGATTTTCAGTGCTTGGGGCTGAAAGAAAGCTACCTTGGGCCTCTGTGCTCCTGCTTAAAAGGTCTCATTAGTGAGTTGTAAGATGTATTCCTTGTAAGGTTTATTTTGGGGGGGGGGTGTTGGAGAACAGGGTGTGAAAGACTAAGTATCCAGTGTTTGAAGCCAAAAACAATTTAAATGAAACTTTCTGGGTTTCTACTTGTTCTATATTTTTCTGCTAATGAAATAGCAATCATTAATAAAAAAAATCCTTAGTGGTGCACCGCAGGCTCAAATAAATATAGCTGATAGAGCTGTTGTGCAGTGTTTAAAATGGTAGCCAATTAATTGCATGACTTTTAATCAGTTAGTTAAAGATGCAGTCCTATGCACACATATCTGGGAATAAACTCGGTGGAAATCTTCTGAGCATAGGACTCTGCTGTAATGTGAATGAAACCGGAGTAAAACAATTTTTGTTTTTAAGAGTATGCACAGCAAGCGACATTTTATACAAGGCATTTCCTTTGACGCGAGGGAAGCGGAATGCTTTTAAGCTGCTCACTGCCACCTCCGATTTTGTATGTGCTTAGGTTATACTTAAAAAAAAAATCAATTCCTGCCTGATTAATGTGGAATACTCTTTAAAACGGATCAATTTAATCCATTAAACTAAATATGGGGCTGGCAGCCGGGAGTTTCCTCACTCCCATGAAGGGGCTCTTTGCCTGGGGTAAGAAAGGAGCAGCAGGGATTGTCCGATTTGCTCAGCTGTTTGTTGCTCGCCAGCCACTTGGAGCTGATGGCAAGTCCTTCCTTCACCCATGGAGGCACTTTTCTGTATGTACAGGTATGTGGGGTGGGGGGTGTTCATTCAAGGATGCTGGGGCGGGTGATGGAGGGCAGAGAGGGAGGGAGATGCGTGTGTGGCCTCTTTCTGTGTGTATGTGCATGTGTATATGAGAGAGAAGAGGAAGGGGGTCTGTATCTGTGGTCTCTATGCATGTGTGGCCTGTGAAAGAGAGGGAGGGGTGAATTTGGTCAGAGAGGGGTAGAGCTGTATGTGTGGTCTGTGTGTATGGAAGGCCTGTAGAAAAGAGGGGTTGAGGGAGGGGGAAGTATGCATGGCAAAGAGAGGAGAAATCTTTGTGTGGCTGTTCACATGTGGAGTGTCTGTGTGCATGTGAGAAGCAGGTACAGGTGCGTCTGCTCTGTAGGGCCCAATCCAAAGTGCTGGTTTTGACCTATAAAGCCTTAAACAGCTCAGGACTGCAATAACTCAAGGACCGCCTCTTTCCATATGAACCTACCTGGACCCTGAGATCATCTTCTGCGGCCCTCCTTCATATATCTCCTCCTCGAGAGGTCCGGAGGGTGGCAACACGAGAACAGGCCTTCTCTGTAGTGGCTCCCTGTTTATGGAATTCTCTCCCCAGGGAAGTTCGCCTGGCGCCTTCATTATACACCTTCAGGCGCCCGGCAAAAACGTTCGTTTTTAACCAGGCCTTTGGTTGATATGACTGACATCCCTTTTAAAATGTGGACTTTTGGGGTGTTCTTGTTTTTATTTTGATTATATATATTGTGATTTTTATGTTGATCTTTTCTGGGAACCGCCCTGAGACATCTGGGTATAGGGCGGTATATAAATTCAATAAATAATAGAGCTGGCCCACCCACAAGGCAGCCTGAGGCAACCACTTTGGACAGTGAAACCCCAAGAGGGGGTGCTCCCGTGGGCTCCGCACTCACCCCACTGCCAGTGGAGAGGCAGCAGTAGTGGTGGCTTTTGGTGAGATGCTGCATTATCTTGTGTGTGCTGCAAGATCTCGCCAGAACCTGCCACCACTTCGCAGGAGCCGCCATATATCCCTGGTGGGGCGGTACTTTTTCTAGTACCAGGGGACGTCCCCTGTTGTTATTTGACAGCAACAGCAACATTGTTTGGGGGAAATCATTATCGTGTTATTTCCACAATCAGGACCAACAGGAACTCCTGTATTAAACATGAGGTTGTGCAGCAGGGCAGTAGGAGAAATGACTGTGCTCTCTCTCATTTGTTGTCATGCCACACACCAGTGGAGCCATTTGGTGTAATGCTGCACACCCAAAATAAAGCCATTTTGTGACTGGTGCCCAAAACACTTCCTCAAAATTCAAAATGTGTCCACTGGCCCAAAGCAGTCAGCAGCTTTTGCTTTATAAAATATAAACTTTTCAACTGTGTGTGTGTATTGTCTGCTTTCCTAGTGCAAAACTATAAATTAAAGTTTGACCGTTCCCACTCCTTATGTATGTTTGCACAATAATTAATAATGCAAGCCAAACATTTGTTGCAAATGATCAGCAATAGCAGAACAAAGCAGACGATAAGGTTTGCTGACAGCTTATTGTGAGTCATGCATGGTTTCCCAGGAAGTCAGGACTTGAAAAGTTCAGAAATAGGCTCCTTAGAAAACAATGCATTGTTCTCCATTGGTAGCTGACAGACAAGTAAAATTATGATCCTTTGCACATACAAAAATTCGTGTGACAGAAAGAGCCTCATAATCTGCAGCCAAATTAAATTATTGACAATTATATAGTTTAATATTTTCTGCCCAAGCTTGAGGTATTCAGTAAAATGGGTACCCTTGGCAAAAACTGAGTGAAGGGTAAAGGGATTATTTCCACTCACAAATATTCTGAAAATATTGAGCAGTCCTGATAGAGAAAGATAAATGACTGGAGAAAATATCTCTAAACATTTTTGTTGAATATTCTCCAGGATGTGTTTGAAATTTCCCTTCTGCTTCAAACTGTGGGAATTGCTTGCATCGATTAGTGATCTAAGCCTATACTGAGTTGTTTTGATGCTGAACTGCACACTTAAGGGCTAGAATTGGGTCTATTTTAATTTCATAAAATCTTAAGGCAATGTGCAGAAAATAAAACTGCCGGCGAATATTGGATTCAGATGTTTGGCCACACTTTGGTGCAAATGCCACAAATGAATATTCAGTCTTGAGAAGCAGACTATTTCTGCCAAATTAACTGATGCCAGACATTTCCGGATGGCTAAGTATTTTTGGGTGGTGGCTGCTCTGAGAGGGAAAGACCATACCTCTCCGGCAATGGTTACCCAATACTTGTGATATGGATGGATTGAATAGTGTGAACTATTTTGATGGGCACTCCACTTCAGAAATTCCTTCCACTTTTGTGTTGCGATACAGGTCTTGCAGTGGGGCTGGATCCACAGGGCTATGGGAACCCAGATTTCTGCTGGCTCTCCGTTCACGACACCCTGATTTGGAGCTTTGCAGGACCTATTGTGATTGTTGTGGTTGTAAGTATTGCAGGATTTGCCAACGGCATGAAATGCATCCGAGCTGAATTTATTACTGCCAAGCACTCTGACTGTAGAACATTCTTAAAAATTCATCTGTCGTACATATCCCCAAATTCAAATCAAATGTACAAAAGACATGGGACAGCACAGCTCCGATAACTAATCCTAAAACTATAAAAAAAAGGCTTGCCGTACAAATTTCAACCAAAACCTGGCATCCCTTTCTGCACACTAGGAGACTTGTAACTTATTAAATCAACCTTTTGTCGATTACTAAAAGGTTTGGATATTTTTGTGTGTTTTCCTGGCCAGGAATCAAATCTAGAGAACAATTATGCCCGTAAGTATCATGATGTGTGTGGCTTGCACCCACTTAGAAGTTGTAATTGGGAATGAACTTGCAAGCAGGTTTTGAAATATGAGCAACAGAAGGAATTGGAGAACACAGTAGTGAGGTGATGGTATCAGAGATGGAAGGTATTGCACAGCAGAGGGGGAGAAATTCAGACACCATGGAAAATGGGGTGGGAAGTTGGGAAAAGATAAAAAAAAATATGTATTTAAGTATATATGTCAACTTTTTGAAAGTGTAATAACATTTATTACCCCCAAAAAAGTTTTAATTGGAAGCAACGGGTCTGTTGGGCCTCCTCACATAGTATTGTGGATATGCATCACTCACCCCTGAATTCTCTTTTCCTTTCTCAGTCTGGAATACTGTAAGCTTGTAAGGTCTTGTAACTCCTTTGAAGAACAAAATGTATTTGGGGAAGAGAAATCGTTTCCTCTTATCCTGACGAATCCCCTCGCTAAGGACTCTTTCAACTGCAAAATGGACAAAACATCCAAAGTATTCTGGCCTGGGGAGGATGGAAGTCAAGTTGGGGGGTGCACATCATAATGAGTTGATCTTTCACCCCACCGTCACTGGCATATAGCTTAAAAAAGGCCTCTTGCATAATACTAATCATGTTGAGGGCAAGATGAGCCCCCAAACCTCAGCACTCCTGTGTTATAAAGCAATTGCACTACAGTACTCAACAGTTGAGGGAGGCGGGTGGCGCTGTGGGTAAAAGCCTCAGCGCCTAGGGCTTGCCGATCGAAAGGTGGCGGTTCGAATCCCCGCAGCGGGGTGCGCTCCCGTTGCTCGGTGCCTGCCAACCTAGCAGTTCGAAAGCACCCCCGGGTGCAAGTAGATAAATAGGGACCGCTTACTGGCGGGAAGGTAAAGGGCGTTTCCGTGTGCTGCGCTGGCCCGCCAGATGCAGCTTGTCACGCTGGCCACGTGACCCGGAAGTGTCTCCGGACAGCGCTGGTCCCCGGCCTCTTGAATGAGATGGGCGCACAACCCTAGAGTTTGTCAAGACTGGCCCATACGGGCAGGGGTACCTTTACCTTTACCTTTTTACTCAACAGTTGAGTTCAGCACTGGCGTGCAGTAACATCATTAACCAAGCCCCAGAGCTCAGCAGTCTCACACTTATTGTGCCCCAAGGGATTTCCTGGTTGTTTGTTCCTCCCACGTACTGCGTGAATCCTTCCTGGCCTCAAGCCTGTCCCATACTTTGACGTAGACTAGTTTATCCGGCATGCTGTTTTTGCAACAGTTACAAGCCTTCTTCCCCATGATAATGGTACCTGTGCATTTGCAGTAGTATCTACCTTTCGCAAGTACAATTTTGTAAGGCCAAAATCTTTCTTGTTCTTACTAAGCTGGCTCCAGAAGCTTTGTTTTACTTCAAACCTTGCAGAGCAGAATCTTCAAGACAACTGCGCCAAAGTTTCTTGAATTAAGAAAGCAAAGCATAACATGAAGTGAGGGGCTCTTAACTGGGTAGAAATTTGTGTTTTGGTGAATTCATGGAAGGAAAACACCCGCTCATCACTATTCTGATCCATACTTTCCCCCTCCAGATCAACGTTGTGATCTTCATACTAGCAGTTAAAGCATCATGCAGACGACGGCAGCGTTCACTGGAAAAAACTGGAGTTGTGTAAGTTTGTAACCGTGACCGAAAGAAACTAATCATGAGAAGTGGTGAGACAGAGAGACATGTTGTTCCTGCTCCCAGACTGAAACTGGGCCACCTCTTCCTTCGAAACGTCGTTTAGTGCCATTGTTCTTTTTACTATTTGTTGAATCTTTCGTTCCCCTTCTGTCAGCTCTTGCTCCGCCACTCCCTCCCTTGTCCCCTTTCAGTTTTCTCTTGCTTGTGATCCCCATCTTGAGACACTTTCTCCCATAGCATAATTACAGTGATGTACTCCCTGAAAGCAGCTGCTAAAGGTAAAAGAATTGCCTTCAGGCCAGAAGGTGCCTACACCCTGTGACAGCATGCTTCTGCTAAGATGTAAGAAAGGAGAATAAAATGTTAATTATCTATACCCTGCCAGAATTTACCCATGGAGCTGCTTACAACATACTAAAATTCAACACTTTTGCACAATATATTAAGGAAACATGGGTACATCTATGGAATGGGTAGTTAGTGTGTTGACCTAATGAGCCTACAACTCATCAGCCCCGGTTAGCATGACCATTGGTCAGGACTGATGGGAGTTGTAGTCCACTAACATCTGGAGGGGACTATGTTGGCTCTTCCCAGCCTGTGACATTACCATTAGGTCCCAGGTAATTGATGACCTAATCCAGGTTCCAGGATCTTCCCTTGGCAGGGATGGGGCTAGAACGAACTTCAGGTGGATCAGGTGATGATAAAAGATTCCAATGCACAGAAGCAGCACTTCTGTTGGTCTGCAAACAAATCTCCCCAACCCCCTGCTTGTCCAGTTCTGGAGTTTGCCTCATTGTCTTCTGAGGAGTCCCACCCTCAAATATGTACAAGTTAGAGGCAAGGCAGTTCCTTACCATTTTATTAACGGTGTACATAACAAGCAAGTATTGCCACTGCCGAGTGATGAACAAGGGTAAGACGTATCATCTGGTTTCTGGAGATTATTATAGTTTTCTGAATCACTCTATTGAGGAAGGCACTTCTGGTGTGCTCAGTATAATACTGTGTGTGTGTGTGTGTGTGTGTGTGTGTGTGTGTGTGTGTGTGTGACAGAGAGAGGAGTTGGTGTCAGCGGAAGCATACCACCTGATGAGGAAAACACTTGCTAGCACATGATGCAGGTGGCGCTGTGGTCTAAACCACCGAGCCTCTTGGGCTTGCCAATCAGAAGGTCAGCAGTTTGAATCTCCGTGATGGGGTGAGTTCCCGTTGCTGTCCCAGCTTCTGCCCAACCTAGCAGTTCAAAAGCACACCAGTGCAAGTAGATAAATAGATACGGCTGCAGCAGGAAGGTAAACGGCGTTTCAGTGTGCTCTGGCTTCCGGCACGGTGTCCTCTTGCACCAGAAGCGGTTTAGTCATGCTGGCAACATGACCTGGAAAGCTGTCTGTGGACAAATACCAGTTCCTTCGGCCTAAAAGCAACCCCATAGTTGTCTTTGACTGAACTGTCCAGGGGTCCTTTACCTTTTTACCTTTACAAAATAAATCCCCTTTAACTATCACCTACTTTATCAGTGGGTGTTACTTAGGCCATAAGCCAAACCTCTGGGGTCTGGCTACCTAGGAGACCGCAAACTGGAATTCACAGATCAGTAGTTAGTATCTCTGCCTCGAGTGTATTTGGTGGACGAGTCACAAAAACTGATTTTTTACATCATGTAGCAAACGAGACAAAACTAGTGTTTGACTTTACTTGTGTTTCATTCTGAACTTATGCATTTCAGCCAGAGCTTTGAGAATTTCTCTCTTTCCTGGGGCGGAATTGGGAATAGCAGTGTGTGCTCCAGGGACTGCCGTATTTCATGCCTAATGTGAATTATTTCGTGGTTTTCATCTAGCTCTGTACTGCGGACTGCTTTCCTACTGCTACTGTTGATCAGCGCTACCTGGTTACTCGGTCTGATGGCGGTGAACAGTGATGTAATGACATTTCACTACCTGTTTGCTATCTTCAGCTGCTTACAGGTGAGTTTGATAAAGTGTCTTTATGGCGTGCCTTCAGATCCACTTCCTTGGATTATCACTTCTCTGATTATGCAGTGCCGAGTCAGGGCTTCATAGGTAAAAATTGGAAACTTAGTGAACTCCTCCTTTAATCCTTAAAGGATCCCCTGCAAAGTTTTTTTCTATTGTTTAAAACATATTCTTCTTTTGTCCTTTTTTCTCTTCATCCCTCTAAAAAAATCTAGGGCCTGTTCATCTTTTTCTTCCACTGTATATTCAATAAAGAAGTGAGGAAACATTTGAAGAATACTTTCACTGGAAAGAAGCCACTCACTGATGACACCACCACCACAAGAGCAACATTGTTAACCGTAAGGAGCCATTCTGCAAAAAGCATTTCCCAGCACTGACGCATAATAGTTCTGTATCCTGACCAAATTGCTAATGCCAAATTTTGTCTGGATTCCCTGCCATCATCAATTGGCTTAGAACTCTGTTTATTTTAGGACATATCCTCTCTTACCAACATAAAACAGAGCTGCATTCAGCTTTGGTTTTTTAAGAATGCAAATGGAAGTATATGCATTGGGATATATGCCATATTCCTATTAAACTATTTAAGTGATTGGAGTTGACAAGTCCATTGATTTCGTTGGGTCTCCTCTGAGTAACTTAGTTGGATATAACCCTACTGCAACTCACTAGTTTTCTTGTTAGTGTTTAAGGGCAGAAACTCGTTTTAAGGAAACATTTAGTGTTATTTCTATCCTGTTTGTGATATTTTTAGATCCCAAATTTACATTTATTATCTGATTTTATTTATCAAATGAGCGATCATCGGAAACCTTTGGCCGCTCAAACGTTGACTTTTAGGAGCAAAGTTTCTCCTGCTGAAAGCTCGCTGTTTCCCAAAAGTCAAATTTTGGATGGTCCAAGAAAAAGATTAGTGAGACTAATCCTTTCTTTGGACAAATAACTTAAAATCATTTGACTACCAGAGCTCATGATCAGGATAACCACATGATGTGGGTGTCGATTGGGTGTACCACTACAAAAAAATTGTGAGTGTCACCTGTTACCAATTGCTTATCATATTAACCCCCCCCCCAAAAAAAAAACCCACAGTAAACTAGCATGTCAGGAAGAAAGCTAGCAAGTCTCCATGAGATCCAGTTTTTCTGTGTTCAGGGGCATTGGAGGAGTAGTTAAGTATGCAGCCCCCTAATTTCAGTATGAAATGGTACAGCCCAGCAAGAGCTTCACCGCAGGATTTGGCCTGTATGTATAGATCACCTTTCAGTTTGATGGGTGGTTTCTAAAATAAATGTATGTGTTTACTGGTCAACACCTCTTATTTCCCCCCTTCTCCCAGCGGTCTCTGAACTGTAACGACACGTATGTAGAAGAGCCAAATATGTATCGCACCACTATTGGGGAATCCACCGTCTCCTTAGAAAGCACCGTCAGGTCAGCCAAGAGTCACAATAGCTACCTTGCTTATATTCTCAGGTAATCTGGTGGCGGCGCATGGCTTTCAGGCCTCTCCCTTTTCTCTTTGTGTTGCTTTTCCAAAAATGAAATAAAATGCATTGCTACTTTTGCGCAAGTTGTGCTTCCCTTACGCTTCTGCAGATTCGTTTTTGTGCAATTTGCATCTTGCACCTTACCTGTGCACACGTTGTTTGCATCATTTGATTTCACCATTTAAATGTAGGCTGAATGCCAATTGCAGTGGCTATACTGATGCCATACAGTCCGCCAGGCAAACATTGCATTTGAACCAGCATACTAGAATTTCAGATGTCCCTGTGGGTTTGCTTGCTATCATCCCCCTTTTCTTCTTTTTAGAGATGAAGCCGCCCAGAAGCTTAGTGTGTCATCCAGCCAAGCAAGAGCTGGTCATACAGAAGGCGATTCCTCCATCTTCCACAAGAAGCCATCAAAATCCAACGGTAAGAGGTCTTTCTTCTCAGAACCGTATATGACAAA
This sequence comes from Podarcis tiliguerta, assembly GCF_965153285.1. NCBI lineage: Eukaryota > Metazoa > Chordata > Lepidosauria > Squamata > Lacertidae > Podarcis > Podarcis tiliguerta. The sequence goes on along the minus strand of NC_139543.1, from coordinate 10,180,597 downwards.
CATCTCCTCCAGTCCCCACCAACCAGCACCATGTATTAATACAATCAGTGCTTTTCTCAGTTTCAGTAAACTGTAGGGTGTTTGTCTCATTGTCAGGTGCCATTGATTAGGGCAGGCTTAAGTAGCAGCAGCAACAGTAACTACCATATTTTTCTGTGTATCACGAGCTTTTTTGACCCAAAAATGAGGTTCAAAATTTAGGCTCATCTTATACACGGGTAGCTGGGGTGTGTGTGCGTGAATGGTTTTTTGGCACGAGCCCAAGATTGTAAGCGGCGATTGGCTGCTTGATTGTTGGGGGGGGGGGATGCCGAAAATCGCAGCACACAACCACTCGCATCACTTACAACCATCACTTACAATCTTGGGCTTGCACTTCGTTCTGATGGGTGAGCGATTTTCGGCATCTCCCCCTCCCCCCCAAAAAAATCAAGTGGCCAATCACCGCTTAAAAACTCAGACTCGCACTTCATTCCGGTGAGTGAGCAATTTTCAGCATTGGCCACTTGATTGTTGTGGCGCTGCGGCAGCCAATAGACAGGGAGCTGATAGGTGGTTTCCGCTCGCGTCGCAGAAATCACCTATTAGCTCCCCAATTGCCGCCAGCGGCCGCCAATCGTACTCCCGCTTGCTGTGACAAGGGCAGCTGTCTATTGGCTGCTGCAGCGGCAAGCAAGAGGGCTAATTGAGGCGATCAGGCAGCTGCGACGCAAGCGGCTGTGTGCTGCGTTCCGGTGGGTGAGCGATTTTCAGCAGTCCCCCCAAATAATCCTCCCCAAAAGCTCATTTCCCCCATTTTCTAAATTTTGAGCCCCCCAAAATAGATGGAAAAATACGCTAATTTCAATATTGCATCAGGACCAAATCAATATTTGTAGTAATAGGAAATGTCAGGAGCCGTAAGTGTACTACTGTGTTGAAAAGGACAACAAGAGATCCTCCACAATGCATAATACAGCAAGATGCAAAGCTGTGTTTGTACAGTTACTTGTGCATAGGTGTCAGGGCTGGTTCAGCTGCAGGTCAACACGGAGAGATGAGCAATAAAATTGATTCTTTATTCAAAGAAACAGAATGCAAACTGATAAACCTACAGGCAGGACTGGCCCCGGGGGTCAAGCATTTGCCAGAACCGTGTCTCCCGCTTTCCCCAAAGTCTCCTCCCCATCCAGCTGTTTTCCCAGCCATCTTAAACGCCGTCCGTTTTCTGTGCTCTTTTCTCTGCTCCATGCAAAGCTCTCTATGCCCTTGGAGACAAGGGAGGAGTGGAGCTGAATACAGTGGGACCGGCAGGCTCCTGTTGCAGCCTCAGCCCCCACCTCCCTCTCAGCTGCCTCTCCTTCCTCTCTCACTCAAGCCTGTTGCTTGTTCAGCATCCAGCCATCCTGCCCCCCCCCCCGCCTCATCGTGTCCTACCACCGCTCCCCTGGCTTTTATCCCTCCTCCTCTGAGGCTTCTCTAGGGCACAGAAGCCAACCAGGAAGCAGGACATGAGTGCCACAGGTCTCTTCCCAACATTTAGAGGCATCCAGCAGTGGAGGCAGAACATAAAAGTTGCACAAAGAGAACAGAGCAGACTAGACCAAACACCTGTGACTAAAGAACGCTTGAAGGGTGTGATAATAAGTTAATCAACTTGCTGTTTCCCTCGGTTCTTGCATATAGTAAACCGGATGCCTGCGTTGTTTCAACACTTCCATTCGTTTACTTCTACAGAGAACGATTCTGACTCGGACAGCGAGTTGTCCCTTGACGAACACAGCAGCTCCTATGCCTCCTCACACTCGTCGGATAGTGAGGAAGACGGGGTAGAAGCAGGGAAAAAATGGAACGCAGCCAGCTCAAAAAACAACGACCGGGGTCCACTCCACAGCACCCCCAAAGGTAAGAGAGTAAGGACCCCTCCTGTGGGGTCCTTAAAGGTCACTGAAATGGCTGGTGTGCTTCAGAGAGTAGCAGGGTCTTGTCCTTGGAAGACGCACCCCAAATCTAGATGGGTTTGGCCTAAGACAGGGCTGGGGGACCCTTCTTGCTGACAGTGGATGGGGAAGCCAGCAGAACCACAGCCCAAAGTACTACAGTACTTATTCCGTCCTGTTTTCCATCCACCATCCCTTCTGTTCACCTGCATGAAATTAGACGGAGAATCTCAGGCCACAGGTTGCCCACCCCTGGGACAACTGGCTTGTTATTTCACATTCCCCACCTGATTCACGTGCCGGTCGTAAGGATAGACAAACATCATTTTAAAAGTTAAAAGGGCAGCAGAGGTGAGCCATATTCAAAATGAGTGTTTACTACGCAGGAGGATTCTTAAGTCCAGAAAGGTCTTCTGCTGTCGCAGTTCCTTAGGCGAATGGGGCAATGGCTTCCTTCATTGGTTGCAAAGCTGCGGCACCAGTAAATTCAGAGAAAGCCCAAAATACCCCTGGCCACACTTGGGTGTTACCCAGAACAGCATGAAAGGACGAAAAAGAAGGAACCTCTCAGTTAGCAGGCCCAGGAATGCTGCTCCAATCAGCTGACACAATCCAGGCAACAGGTCCATGGTGAGCAAAGGCCAGGGCAGCCAGCACGTGAAGCCACCAAGAGAGAAAACAGCTCCTTGTTCTCTTCAGGAATGTGGAGCGTTTTCCCGGCCTTGTGTCTCTTGTGGCATTTCAGCAAGAGTGCAGTGTTTCCTAATGCAGCAGGACTGCCCTGGCTTGGAAATGACCCTCTCCATAACAGAAGAGAGAGTGACAAGCAGACTGAGCAGAGCAGATTCCCCGCCCCCAATCACCTAGTGAGGCTTAATTTCATTTATAAAAAATCATTTGCAAAATGTACAAGCCATATTATTTGGCTGAAATTGGGGGCTCAGAAAGTGGCATGCTTGAAACTCAAGTAATCGCCAAACCCTTTATTGTAAAAGGGAATCACTCAGAATCCAGTTACTTCTTGGTCCCTGGCTGTGATCAAGAAATCACCTATTCCCCCCCCCCCCTTAAGTTTCTTGTGCCCTACTTTTATTTTTAAGTGAGAACACTTTCAGTGCCAATAACCCTGCTGTTTTAGAAGAATGAATTTTGGATTGTGTGTGTGTCTGTGTGTGTGGTGGCCCAATAAATGCTCAGTGGTGAGAAAAATATGCTTCCCAACCCCAGATTACATTGCTGAGCTTCCAATTCATTTGTGGAGCGAAGGTTGCCAGCAGGGTGGCTGCAAATAAGGAGAAAAGAAGCAACTACGAACCTAAACCTGAAATTATATGCAAACCAGATTTAAGGACTGCAAAGGAAGCTGCCTCATCCTGAGTCAGATCATTGGTCCATTGGGCTTGGCATTGTTGACACTGATTGGCAGCAACTCTCCAGGTTTCCAGGCAGGAGATACCACAGACTGAAACTAGTTCATTTTGGCAGCTTTGGCCAAAGATGTGTCATTGCTAATGGGCGTATTCTGTGTTGTAATGGGCGTATTCTGTGCTTCCAAGAACAGAGGAAGCTGCCGAGAGAAGCTCTAATGTTGTGTGTCGCTTTTTGTTTTTAATTGGGGTTTTATTTTCCTGTGTCCTGCAGTGGATTCTGTTCCCAATCACGTGAAACCCTACTGGCCTTCTGAGGGTGTAAATGCAAGTGACGGCGAGGAGCCAAGCGCAAAGCAAAAGCTGAAGGTGGAAACCAAGGTGAACGTGGAACTTCACCGGGAAAACCACACCAACCACAGCAGCGAAGCGCCTCAGGATAAAGAGAACGAAGGGCAGCAGAAGGAGAACAAGCCACTTGTGCAGCAGAACCACCAGCAGCCAGAACAGAGGAAAGGTAATGGAGAAAGGTCTCCGTAAATATATCCCCAGAAATAAATGCTCAAGAGACCGTTAGCTCTCCCTGTTTGCATTGTCTCAGCCTCTCCTACGTTGAGAACACCACCTTAAACATACCCACATTTCAATGGATGTCACAATTGGACATCCTCTCATCTGTTCTGAACAAAGGAGAGGTGCAGAGAGCTTTGCTTCAGGCAAGCACAGCAGTGCCTTTTCCCCATCAATGGGAAATGATGCCTGCTCCATTTTGTGGTCCTGCCTTTTCCCCTAACCTTTCAGATGGAGTAGCTGCTTTGTTCTTTGCCATGCCGCTATCTCACAATTCCAAATGTGCCCACCGGCCCAAAAAGATTGACAGCTGTTGCGTTGAACAGTGGGATTTGGTGCCACGAGATGTGGGTGATGACCACCACTTAAGACCTCCTTAAAAAGGAATTGGGGTAACACAGAGAGGCGAAATCTCTTGGCTGCTGATAGTCATGCGGGCTGAATAAGACATGCGGGATCAGAGACAGCCTTAGGAAATGGCAGTGGGAAAGAGCTGTGTCGTCCAGTCCTACTTGTAGGCTTCTTCTAGGCAGCTGGTTGGTCACTTTGGAAAACAGAACGCTGGACTCAATAGGCCTTTGATGAAACACAACAATTCTTCACCCACCTTACAATTTTGCAGGTGTGCACCTAAGATGCTTTGGTGCAATCCTAAAAATGTAGTTCAAAAGTGGCAGACATGCCTTTGAGGATGCATGCATCCTAAGTGACAGGGAGCCATGACTGACTGTCAAGTGGAAATTTAGTGAGATGCCTAGGCAGGAGAGTACGTGGAATCACCTGCGGGACATGGCTGCTGTGTGTTACGGCTGCCAGAGAGCATTGCTTAAAGGCTTTGTGAATTTGATCCCTACAAGCAGGGAGAACTTGCTGGGTTTTCATTTCATGTCTCAATCTGAGCTCTCTTCTATGACGATTTGTACCAAAGGGTAGGTGAAGGGCAGGCTTGGTACCAAGATTGTTCCCGTATAAACTGCTTTTCCAGATGGACAAAGTCTTGGTAGGCATTGGTGGTTGAGAGTAATGATAGGCCAGACTTACTTATATCCAATCTAAGAATACATGGGACATTGAGTCTTCCTTAAATACAGGTTTTTAATTTGTCTCCATTTCATTATACTGAATTCCTCCACTCATCACTTCCCCTTTCTTTCCACGGAAGGCATACTGAAGAACAAAGTCACCTACCCACCGCCACTGGTGGACAAGAACATGAAGAACAGATTAAGGGAAAAACTGTCAGATTATAATCAAACCACTATCTCGTCAAGAATGACTTCCATTGGGACTAACAATGGCATCCGCGCCACTTCAGATTCTGGAGTAACAATAAAAAACCCCAGAAGAGATCAGCCTCCAGAACAGATAAACGGCTTGGCCATGAATGTCCATGTGGGAACCGTAACTGTGGAGACTTCTGATTCTGAGTGAGTGTGACTCTTTGTGAATTGCTTCTCTCTGTCGCGTGGTGTTGCTCCTCTCGGGTTTCTGAACGCCTGCTCCTCTCCATACTTTTTAACGCTTCAATGACCCAAATTGCAGGCGTTTGTTCTTATAAACGTCAGGGCTGTTTGCTCCTCCTTTTCGTCTGCTTTCTCTTGTGCACCAATTTCAGCGCTTCAATCCTGCTTTATTTTAAACCAAAGTTCTCTGTTGCTTCTGAAACGGGGAACTCTGGTTTAACGTCAGTTTACTCATCAGGACAGTAAGCCAGAGTCATATCCTGGAACCTAATTAATCACAATATCCCCTACCAGCATAACCCGAGTTAACAGAATACCGTATTTTTCGCACCATAGGACGCACTGGACAATAAGACGCACGTTGTTTTAGAGGGGGGAGAACAAGAAAAAAAAATCTCCCCCTCTCTGCCCAGCGCCCCTTCAGCGAAGCGGCAGGAGGCGCTGCGCAGAGAGAGGGAGAATTTTCCCCCTCTTGTTTTCCCACTCTAAAACAAGGTGCAGTTTAAGGTGCGTTCAGGCGGCTACCTTGGAAGCCTGGAGAGCGAGAGGTGTCAGTGCGCACCAACCCCTCTCGCTCTCCAGGCTTCAGGTTCCTTTCAACTTGCTCTTTGGGGCTGGTGGGGGGAAGCCCACCACCAGCCCCAAAGAGCAGGTCAGAGAGCAGCGGAAAGGCGCAGCGGAGAGGCTGCTGCCATAGTCGCACGTCACTTCTCCAGCTGGGAGAGGGTCGCGGGGCTATGGCTTCTTTAGCCCCACACAAGCTCTCCCAGCTGAAGAGGTGGCGCGCGGCTAAAGAGGCTCCTGCGTGTCACCTCTCCAGCCGGGAGAGGGTCACGGGGGGCTGCTTTAGCCCCACATGCGCTCTCCCGGCTGGAGAGGTGATGAGCGGCTATAGAGGTTCGTGCGCGTCACCTCTCTAGCCGGGAGAGGGTCACGGGGGGCTGCTTTAGCCCCACATGCGCTCTCCCGGCTGGAGAGGTGATGAGCGGCTATAGAGGTTCCTGCGCGTCACCTCTCCAGCCGGGAGAGGGTCGCGGGGGGCTGCTTTAGCCCCGTGCGCGCTCTCCTGGCTGGAGAGGTGACGCGCGGCTATAGAGGTTCCTGCTATAGCTGCTCGTCACCTCTCTAGCCGGGAGAGGGTCGCAGGGCTATGGCGTCTTCGCTCCATAGGACGCACACACATTTCCCCTTCATTTTTGAAGGGGAAAAAGTGCGTCCTATAGAGCGAAAAATACGGTACTTGCTTTTTACCAATTACCTTAGCCCCGCGCGCGCTCTCCCGGCTGGAGAGGTGACGGGCGGCTATAGAGGTTCCTGTGCGTCACCTCTCCAGCCGGGAGAGGGTCACGGGGGGCTGCTTTAGCCCCACATGCGCTCTCCCGGCTGGAGAGGTGATGAGCGGCTATAGAGGTTCCTGCGCGTCACCTCTCCAGCCGGGAGAGGGTCTCGGGGGGCTGCTTTAGCCCCGTGAGCGCTCTCCCGGCTGGAGAGGTGACGCGCAGCTATAGAGGTTCCTGCGTGTCACCTCTCCAGCCGGGAGAGGGTCGCGGGGGGCTGCTTTAGCCCCGTGCGCGCTCTCCTGGCTGGAGAGGTGACGGGCGGCTATAGAGGTTCCTGTGCGTCACCTCTCCAGCCGGGAGAGGGTCACGGGGGGCTGCTTTAGCCCCACATGCGCTCTCCCGGCTGGAGAGGTGATGAGCGGCTATAGAGGTTCCTGCGCGTCACCTCTCCAGCCGGGAGAGGGTCTCGGGGGGCTGCTTTAGCCCCGTGAGCGCTCTCCCGGCTGGAGAGGTGACGCGCAGCTATAGAGGTTCCTGCGTGTCACCTCTCCAGCCGGGAGAGGGTCGCGGGGGGCTGCTTTAGCCCCGTGCGCGCTCTCCTGGCTGGAGAGGTGACGCGCGGCTATAGAGGTTCCTGCCATAGCTGCTCATCACCTCTCTAGCCGGGAGAGGGTCGCAGGGCTATGGCGTCTTCGCTCCATAGGACGCACACACATTTCCCCTTCATTTTTGAAGGGGAAAAAGTGCGTCCTATAGAGCGAAAAATACGGTACTTGCTTTTTACCAATTACCTTAGCCCCGCGCGCGCTCTCCCGGCTGGAGAGGTGACGGGCGGCTATAGAGGTTCCTGCCATAGCTGCTCGTCACCTCTCCAGCCGTGAGAGGGTCACAGGGCTATGGCGTCTTCGCTCCATAGGACGCACACACATTTCCCCTTCATTTTTGAAGGGGGAAAAGTGCGTCGTATAGAGCGAAAAATACGGTAATTGCTTTTTACCAATTACCTTGCCCAAAAACATCCTGTCATTAATTTCACCCACTTTTTAACTTTCCTACTGCGTCAAGCTGCTGACACCTGTCTGTCTCTCTGCATGCTAACATATTAAAATGAGCTCAGTAGTTTCACTTAGGATTTGTCAGCCTGCCTCTGTTTTAACCCCAAGTTGCATGATTGCTTCTCTTCATGAACAGAGGCAGTAATGAAACTTCAATTTGAATCATCAGGAAATGGTGACACCTGCTGCAACTTGCGAGAGATGACTCCGCCGGTGATGCCACGTCCCGGGGACCTTTTGATTCTGCCTTCGCCAAGGGATGTTGCGTCTGGGGAAAGTTTCTCACGGCGGCACCCCTGTGGCCATGCCCCATTTCCTGCAATCTACACAGTAAGGCAGCTTATGGTACCTTCAGGGTTTGCCTGACTGCATCAGTTGTGCCAAAACAAGCAGAGGCTGATGAATGGAAGTCACTACCGGAGAGCAATGCCTTTTGGGAAAGTGGAGAGAGCCATAGCAATGCTGCAAGGATATCCTTGAGGAATAAATGGTCCATAGTACAGTAGACATACCGGCTTAAACCAAGCCCTACCTGCTCTCACTCTCGGCCTACGCTGGGGATCCAATAGGATCTGTGAACTCAGGAGAAAAACAACCACACCAAGTGCCCTTTCAATTCCTTTGCCAGCTTCCACGCCAGCTTGTGGTGGACACTTTTGTCTTAAAATACCATCGTTTTGATATAAATATATAAAAATATAAATATATATATATATATAGCTGTAGATATTTTTTATATATTTTATATGGTGATTCTTTAAAAGTTTCTTTTTGTACATTTCATGTAATATGACGGTTTTCTTAAAAATTTGATAGCAGGAGAGTAATTGTGAAAGAGCTTTGATATTTTTTATATTAAAAAGAATTGCACAAGTGTACTTGAATTTGGCATTTCAGGGTGGGGAAATATAACTAATGTCTGCATCACGCCTAACTGTAATACAGTCTTTTTTAAAAAGGCTGCCACTTATCTCTGGAAACTTAAATTCAGGAACAGAATTTGTCAGAATAATCTGAAATATTTTAAAGGATTCAGTGTGTATTTTTCTACTCCTCTACACCAGCCAAACATCCAGTAACAACAAGAGTATTTGTGGGTGATTTTTAAGGAAGTCTGCCTTTCCCCCCACTATTCCATCTACATGTAGACATTTTCTTTATTTTTCTGCACTACAAAATTTATACTTGCTTAGGAAATGTGAAATTAACTATTTTTGTGTCGCACAGTTAAGGACTGGAAGCAGAATTGATAACCTGAATGCCCAGAAGTGCCTTTCCAGAAGTAAAGGCCTTTAGTTAATGGGCTGAACAGCATTTCTCCATAATGTGGAAATCCCTTTTAGACTCCCGGGGGTCGGGGAGGGTAGCTGACAACAAATTCACAATTTATAAAAATAATAAACATGTAACTTGTATTTATGATACTTGGTCTCAGAATGCACAAAGCTGCCACTCATTTGTTCATTTACCCAAAAAGGGAAACTTAAGTCAATCTGCATGATGCAGCCTAGTTAAGCCCCCCAGATTTCAGTGACAGACTTGAGCATTTGCTAAGTTCTTTCTCCCTTTGAAATCAAGTCGCCTTATAAGTGCTTAACTTTGATAAGGTCAGCGATTCAGTTTTAAGAGATTATGAACGCAGCCCTTTAATATTTAGATTGCATTCAGATATTGCAAAACTACCTTATTTAAGGGATACCTGATAACTGGATTTCAAGAGCAAATCAAAAATTGTTTTGTTCAATTTTATTTTATTTTTAAACCAACTCCCTTGTCAAGCTCAGAGAACCGGGAAAGAGTATGGCTCTTTAAAAAGTATTGCTTTCATGCTGTATGAAAATCTGATGTAAAAAAAAGAAAGTTTTAAATGTGAACGTATCTGCCTATCATACCTGGGGTTGTGCTAAATGATGCTACAGCTGTTTCACATCTATGTGTATATTTTGTCCCAATGAAATGTAGTTAGTTAATTTTTTTATCAGAACTGTTAAAGTGTGTCAGCTGTGCTAACCCTGGGGGTGGGGGGTGAAATCCTGGGGTGGTTTTTTTTTTTTTTTTTTTTTTTGGTTAGTTTATGGCAGATTAGACACTGGAGGGATTTTTTAAACAAATGTATATTTATTAATGTGCAGAACACTGGAATTGAAGCACAGATGAGAGAACCTAACAATAAATTAAGTTTGTGGATTTGTATTCATGCTTCCAGCCATTTATTATCCATTGGTCTCCTCTTGGTAAACCATGCCAAGAGAAGGCAGAAAACCTCATTTACCCGTAACTGCTGGTCTCCCAAGAGCCTCCAACTCCCAGGGGTATTCCTTCTGTTGCTCACATCCACAGCGTTTGGGTTTCTTTCGAAAAGCCAGAACCAACCACAGTGAAGGTGGCATTCTTTTCCTCTTCCACTCCTGTGACTTAAGATCCCTGCTGGATTGGGCAAAGGGCCCACCTAGTCCAGCACACTGTTCTCACAGTGGCTAAGGAGATAACCATGGGAAGCAGATCCTCAGCTCTCCTCACCTGCAGTTACTTGCAATTAGCATTCACAGGCATACTGTCTCCGATAGTGCAGCCAGAAAGAACAACTGGTCTTACCTGAAGTGTCATTCTGGGAGTGGGGCGCCGTATCCAATGGAGTGGGTGTTCATCCTGTCGCGAGACACTAGACAGGAGCAAAGACTTGTGGGCAGCACTCCCTCAGTTTTCTGGATTCGCCAAGCAGAAAGTACCTAAAGAGAGAGAAAATACCTGCCGACTTCCCCCTTCCCCGGCTCTGGAAATTTCTGTAATAAAATCTCTAAATTGCACTCAAGATAGGCCATACTCCCCCAAACAGTGTATAGTAGAACTATACAGTAAATACACTCCCAAAACTTCAGGTAAGACCAGGGGTCAGCAAACATTTTCAGCAGGGGGCCGGTCCACTGTCCCTCAGCCCTTGGAGGGCGGACTATATTTTGAAGGGGGAAAATGAACGAATTCCTATGCCCCACAAATAACCCAGAGATGCATTTTAAATAAAAGGACACATTCTACTCATGTAAAAACACACTGATTCCTGGACTATCCGCGGGCCAGATTTAGAAGGCGATTGGGCCGGATCCAGCCCCCAGGCCTTACTTTGCCTACCCATGGGTAAGACCAATTGTTCTTTTTAGTTTGTGGGATGTTGTATCCATTAGAATGGGACATACCACAGACTTTTCCCAGGCAAGAAGCAAGCTTGAAAGACGATCCCCCCACAAGGGACACAGACTAGTCATGGGGTTCATTGTTTGGTTATCTTTGCATTTGAGGAAGCCTGGAACCACTGGGACCCTCGCCTCCCTTGAAAACATTGACAAAAGGGCTGGGATTGGAATATAAAGTCCCTTTGCCTATTTGGGGTTCGAAAGGGGCAAAAGGATTGAGACTGAGAAGCGAATGGTGAGAAACAACTGGCTGGTCGCTTGTCATCTCTCTGGGTTAGCAAAATTTTCCTTTTACCCTTTGATTCAATAAGGACATCTTTCAATGCCCCTTCTCCAAAAAGGTGACCGCCAGAAAAGGGACCGGTAGAAAAGTTCACCTTAAGACGCTGCATCTGCATTTCGGCTCTTTAGCCACAAGGTGCATCTAGCTGTTATCTGGGATGCCCTGCTCTTGCTGAAAACTGAACAGAATCCATAGAGGCATCACGAAAGCCCAAGCCTTTAGCTTAGTCAGAATTTGGTGTTGACGGGCCACATTTTGGAGAGGAGATTGCAATAAGTCCTCAAGCCACACAATGCATGCTTGGACACATGATGAAGCAACACAGGAAGCTCTTAAGGGCAGCTGCTTCATGAATTTTACATGGAGCAAACTCCAGCCTCCTGTCATGTCACGTTCCGGAGTTGGGCATCTCCCTCCTGGGGGACCAGATGACGAGATGAAAGATTAAACCAAGGGAGTGCCGCCTACTTCCCACAAGTCTTTGCTCCTGTCTAGTGTCTCGCGACAGGGTGAACACCAATTCCATTGGATGCGACGCCCCACGAACTAAAACACAGCCATTGACTTACCAATGCATATTTCAATTACATGCACACAGCTCAAACCTTCCTGCGGAGAGTAGGTTTCAGCTTCTCTGAATAACCAATGAAGAGTTGCTAAGCAGCCAGGGACTTGGCTCTCACCGCCCTCCTCCTCTGGTGAAAGCTCTCCGATTGTAAGCACATCTGAGACGTTCAGAATCCATCTGTTCAAGTGAAATGGAGCTTTTCAAATCGTTCTTTTCTAATCTCTCTACCCCACTCAGTGAAGTAAGAAAGCCAAAAAGATTGCAGATTGTATTTCTAGCTCAACAAGATATGCAGTAGAAAGTTCCTCCCCTGCCAGCTTTTCAGTTTCCTGAGTGTTCAGTGTTAAGAGCAACCCCCTACCTTGTATTTGTAAAGTGTTTACAGAATGGACACCCTCTCATCCTGGAAGTAAAGTTTAAATGCTTCCAGGGAAGGGGAAGCAAAGAAGCCCTAAGCAAAATCTAGACATCTACCTAAGTACTGGCATCAGCTCTAGTAAGATACAGTTCCTAGACAAATAGCCTATTTTAAAAACTTTGAACGAGGCAGACCTTATATTCAGAGTGTGAATATGAATTTCAATGGTCCAGGACAAGAATTTCCTTTGAAACTTAGACGTGGTGGATAAATACAAAGGATTGATATCAACCCTTTTATCAGCCGTGGTTTAAAAATAAAAATTAAGAGCTAAGGCTGTGATCTGACATTAAACACACCTGCTTGTTGGAAGAATATACTGTTGGTAGAAGTATTTATGTGGCCCATTTGGCCTATACACAAACCTTCAGTTAGCTGCATTTACTACAGAAATTAAGAATGCCAATCTTAAGAGTCGATATATAGGTGACTCATAGTAGCAACACAGTCCAAAGGTATGAAAATAAATCGGGAATCATAGGGTATGAGCCAATTCACCTGCAAACCTTGGCATGTAGCACTTCACGAAAGTCAAATAACAAGGGTAAGGAACAAGGGCCGCTATTATTTTTCGAAGGACTGTGCATCAATGCTGCTACCTATGCAAAGTACAAGAGGACAGGATTCTGCCCAATGAAGCTTACTGTCTAAATTTCAACTCAGGAGATCATGGGGAGGGAAATGGGAAAAGCTTGTGTTTCTTTCTGGCCACACCTGCCTTATCTTAGATTAGCGGATTACGTGGTTGTACTAAAGGTGTCAAGGAACAGGTAGGTCTTGAGGAGGATCTGAAGGAACTCAGGAAGGTGATGTCACACTGGAGTTCTGGAAGGCAGTGAAAATGGTGGAGGAGCAGGACACCTGCGGATGGAGGCATGTGCTACTGCTTAAAATCAAGTACATATACCAATAATTATGTCACTGTCTTTTCACAGAACATTTTAGAACTCAATGCAAACTCTATTTACACCAAGGTATGCTCACCCCCCCCCCCTTTCTTGCTTACAAGTCTGGGCTTAAATAACTATTCTAGCACAAACTGGGACTGACAGGTTACAGCTTCTCACCAAACACCATGTAGCATTTGTATTTTGTTAGCATTATATCCAGCCCCTAGCCCATCACTGGCAGAAAACAGCATGGGGAAGTATTTCAAATTCCTTGACATCGTTGGATTTTTCCAGCCCTGATGTCCAGTAGAGGGAACAGATATACATCCACTAACTAAATTATTCTCAAACTGACATCTGCATTAACATACCATAATAACTTTTGCTTTAATTGATTAATTAAAGAATCAGCTGAAACACTAAGCAAAGAATTGGCAAAAGCAATTACTCTTAATGGCCCTTGTGAATTACTCCAGGAACAATCCTAATCCCTTGAAAAGAATATTTGCCACCCAGCTTAACTGAGCAAGTGTAGTAGTCATTTTCCAGTACAAAAAACCACGCCAAACAATAATAGACCACATGTCTAAATCCAGACTAAACTAATTCATAATTGTTTAAAGCACGGGTGTCAAACACAAGGCCCGCGGGCCGAATCCGGCCCGCCAGACCTCGTCATGTGGCCCGTGTAGTCTGGTCTATATATATCTGTGAGGGAAGCTTGGGCTGCGGTGCGTGCACAGGGCATCTCGGGTCCCTTCTGCGCAGGCGCCGGCCTCCCCCTCCTCCAGCTACCTAGCTGAGACTTATTTGACACGGTGAGGGCGGGGTTGGATATGGGAGGCCGCTGCTGCTGCTCTCAACTTCTTTTCGGGCTCGCCGGGGTGAAATAAGTCCCGGCGGGAGCGCAGCACGCCTGCGCGAGGTGGAACGCGGAGAAGGGCAGAGCCGGCTTCACGCGCGTTGGAGAGAGGGAGACCGAGAGCGCGCTTGTGTTTCCGGAGCGCGCCCTGTGAATACTCGGGGCGGCGTGCTTTTGCTTTGCTTTTCTTTATTTATTTCTTTAGGCGCGTTTCCGCGGTGCCCAATGAACAGCATCCTCCGCCTCTGGGGATTCGTGATTCAAAAGCAAATTTGATATGCAAGTGCATGTTTTGTAAATAACGTCAGGCGCGGCTTCCGCAGGGTGCGCGTTGCAAAAATTTATATATGGGGGGGAAAGCTGATAAGGAATTGGTTTATTTTTTAGGGTATTTATACATCATGCAATTTTTTCCTCAATGTTATTACAGGGTCCGGCCATCAGTTCCCGCCCTCCTCAAAGGTTTAGGGTAGGTAGCAAAGGGGAAAAAATCCAAACAAATGCTCGATTAAAATTGGGGGAATGAGAAAAATTAAAACCTGCACATCTTGTGTAACTTAAACACCAAGCCAAACAGGAAACAATTTTTATATTCATATATGTATTCAAATGAAATCAAGGTGTAGTGTTCCATGAGCCAGAAGCTCTGCATTACTTAATCCAGCTGTTAAAGGTGTCATGGGCTTTGAAGACACTCGAACTCGAACCAGCCCTTTGAGGGTGACCAAACTGCTGATGCGGCCCCCGATGAATTTGAGTTTGACACCCCTGGTTTAAAGGCTTCCTCCTATTTTGGGAGTATGGCCAATTTTAAGGGGTTTTTTTCCCAATGGATAGAATCTATTCATTTCTTCTATGAAGGTGAAGTGTGTGCACAACAATTTCTATCAGTGCTGACTTAAATTTCATATACATGCTTGTGGAAAAATGAGCTTTTGGAAGATACAGTAAGCCACAAGAATTACGCTCTTAAAACACCCCCTAAGGGTATGTTTTATAGAACATAGTGTTTTGTTTGTCATCACTCTGAAATCGAATCTGCTGAACAGGATAATAAGGGGATATAATAGGGTTGGGCGACATCTGGTTTTCAACATCACAATATATCTCCGGCTAAGCATCACAATATACCGATACATCACGATGTCTGAAATAAGGATGGAGCTATGTAGAAGCAACGGCTGACTTCAAGGTTTTCCCCACACTGTGATTTTTGCATAGCACACACACGTCGTGATTTGCAATAGATTTCCAGGTCAAAAATTATGAAACCGATATCATGATATAGACTTCAAACCAGTTTTAGATAATAGAACGATATATCACCCAGTCCTAATAATGACCATTTTCTATTAGAGACTTGTTTATCAACTCTACATTTAACAATTGTTACTATATATATGTATATACAGTGGTACCTCGGGTTACATACGCTTCAGGTTACATATGCTTCAGGTTACAGACACTGCTAACCCAGAAATAGTGCTTCAGGTTAAGAACTTTGCTTCAGGATGAGAACAGAAATCGTGCTCCGGCAGTGCAGCGGCAACAGGAGGCCCCATTAGCTAAAGTGGTGCTTCAGGTAAAGAACAGTTTCAGGTTAAGAACGGACCTCTGGAACAAATTAAGTACTTAACCCGAGGTACCACTATATAGGGAGAATATATCCAGGGGTCAATGGCTGGCTTGTCTGTAATACGCCTGGCTGAAAATTTCCATCCCTATGATGAATCAGAAATGAAGCATCTTCTTGCACGCATTTTTCAATATTAAGATATGCCAGTATCGTGGCACAGTACTCAAACCTGGCACAATTAAACACACACGCCCTATTTTAATATTGAAGCCGCATGATGAGCTGAATATGGGGTTCGCACAACAATCCCTATGACCATATATGCAGACAGTGCTTTTCTTCTAGGTGCCGGTACGGTGTACCCTAGAGTATCCCCAGAAGAAAAGATCTGTAGGCAGGTATGTTAGAGGTGTTTAAGCAGTAGAACCAAACAGGAAGCCATCCCAGGCAGGAAATATAGTTGTTTTCAAAGGACTCAAGCAAATTTCTGTATTCTCACAAGTCTCAAGAACTACATAGCTTTGAAGCCAATACGATCATGGACTCACCAAGCGGTCTTGGCCAAATCACGCCCATGCATTTTTCTTATCTTTTCAGGGACACAGGTTTTCAGAATCAATGTTTATAATCACCACCCTTCCCTCCGAAATGTTGTTTGGAATAAAAGATTTGAGATCAATTTTGGCTACAGATCAGTCCAGAAGACACAACAGGGAACGACGCCAACAACAAAAGACCCACTAAAATCTTTGAAATCTAATTAAGTAGTAAGAGAAGATTCTGAACTGCATTTATATGAACCTGAGGCACAAGTAGTCTAAATATATAAAAAACTTTTTTTTCTGATAAAACGTGCCTACTGCTTTGAGAATATATAATCTAGAGGACAAATTTCAACAAAAATACAAAATCAAGTGTGAGAATCTAACCAGCTCTCATGATTTTGGCAATGTTCAACAAGTCCTATTGAACATAAAACAAAACATTTTTCTTCTCTGTTTAGTAAACACACGACAGGGGAAATGTGATTACTTCAGAAAGAGCAGCTTGGACTTTGGTATATTGAAAGGAGTCCAAGCAGGTCATTTCTGAGCAAAACTGAAGCAGCCAAGAGCCTCACTTACTCTCAGCCAGAGTCACATAAAGGCTTAGAAGGAAATAAAAGAAGGCTATGAAAACAGTTGGCAACTCAAGTGGCTCCAAGAGGCCCGCATGGCAGATAATGAGCTTCATAGAAGTCCTGTGCTCAATGAGAAACCAAAAATCATTAAACCATTGCTGGTGTCACAGCTGCTCCATTCACAAGGAAAACACCATCTTCAGAAGGGAAGCAGCAAAGGACACTATTGCACTCCATATGGGGATTAGAGAAAAAGTGAAATATCTTGCATGACCAACACAAGGGCGGTTTTGACACCTGCCGTTTTACTTAATGCAATAAACATTCCCTTTTTGTTAATTCACAAGCCATTTAAAAACAAAACCAAGGCTAACCTTTTCTGCTCCCTTTAAAATGGATGTTGCTGGGGAAAAATTTGATATTGCTGTAGACGGAACAATCGCCCTTTAACGGTGCAACCGTAGTAAAAGGGTAAAGGGACCCCTGACCATTAGGTCCAGTCGTGGCCAACTCTGGGGTTGCGGCGCTCATCTCGCTTTATTGGCCGAGGGAGCCGGCGTACAGCTTCCGAGTCATGTGGCCAACATGACTAAGCTGCTTCTGGCGAAACCAGAGCAGCACACAGAAACACTGTTTACCTTCCTACTTATTGATCTACTTGCACTTTTAAGGTGCTTTCAAGCTGCTAGGTTGGCAGGAGCAGGGGCCAAGCCACGGGAGCTCACCCTGTCGTGGGGATTCAAACCGCCGATCTTCTGATCAGCAAGTCCTAGGCTCTGTGGTTTAGCCCACAGCGCCTCCCGTGTCCCTGCGGTGCAACCATACAACCAGTTATATATACTCTTTGGTTGCATTAAGAGTTTTTAATTCGCATTCAGTAGTTTAAAGCTTTCACTCTCTCTGTTAGGTGGATTTGTAGCTGGTTGACTGACTGAACCCAAAGAGTATGGCTCATCATTATCGTGGGGGGAAAGTGACAAGTGAGGTGCCGCAGGGTTCTGTCCTGAGCCCATTGTTGTTCAATGTCTTTATAAATGACTTGGATGAAGGAATTGAGGGGATGCTCATCAAATCTGTAGGTGGCACCAAACTGGGAGGGGTAGCCAATGCTGCAGAAGAAATAATCGAGATTCAAAATGACCTTAACAGATTGGAGAACGGGGCTGAAGCTAACTAAATGAATTTCAGTAGGGACAAATGTAAGATTCTGCACTTAGGCAGGAAGAACCAGATGCGCAAAGGTTAAGATGTGGGACACCTGGCTTACTATCAGTACACGTGAAAAGGATCTAGGGGTCTTGGTGGACCACAAGCTTAATGTGAGTCAACAGTGATGCAGTGGCAAAAAAAGCTAATGCTATTCTAGGCTGCATCAACAGGAGTATAGTGTCCGGATCAAGGGAAGGTATAGTACCACTCTATTCTGCCTTGGTAAGAACCACCTGGAGTGCTGTGTCCAGTTCTGGGTGCCACAATTTAAGAAGGATGTTGACAAGCTGGAATATGTTCAGCAGAAAACAACCAAGAAAATCCAGGGTCTGGAAACCAAGCCTTATGAAGAATGATTGAGGGAGTTGGGTATGTTTAGCCTGGATAAGAGGAGATATGATAGCAATCTTCAATATCTCAAGGGTTGTCACATGGGAGAACAAGCTTGCTTTCTCCTGCTCTGGAGGGTAGGACTCAAACCAATGGCTTTAACTTACAAAAAAGGAGATCCCGACTAAACATCAGGAAGCACTTTTTGACAGTAAGAGCTATTTGATAGTAGAATAGTCTCCCTCGAGAAACTGTGGATTCTCCTGCCTTGGAAGATTTTAAGCAGAAGTTGGATGACCATCTGTCATGGATGCTTTAGTTGAGATTCCTGCATTGCAGGGGGTTGGTCTAGATGATCTTTGGCACTCCTCTTGACACTCCTCCTTTCTAGAGGTGTGGGGAAGAATGAAATTGTCATTTTGGGGAAGAATTGCAACGATAAAAATGAATGTGTCACCGAAGATATTTTTGTTTCAAACAGTTCCAGTAATCAAAGGGGCAGCGATTTTTAAAAATTGGCAATGAGAAATTTCAAGGTATATCTGGCAGGGTAAGAAGCCGAGGATAAAATTTAAGATATTGACAGACGCTAAAGAAAGAGGAGGCTTCGCCCTGCCAGAATTGAAATTGTATTATGAAGCATCTTGCCTCTGTTGGTTGAAGGAATGGATGAAATTAAAAGACACGGATGTGTTAGATCTGGAAGGTTTTGATAATAGATTTGGGTGGCACGCATATTTGTGGTATGACAAGAAACGGGTACATAAAGGTTTTGAAAATCACATTATAAGGTCTCTGATTGAAGTGTGGGAAAGATATAAAAACTTGTTGGAACAAAAAACTCCATATTGGTTGTCGCTGTTGGAGGCGATGAGTGTGAAGAAAGTCAATATGACAGGGGGTTGGGTGACATATGAGAAGTTAATGTGTAAAAGCAAAGGAAAATGGAAAATGAGATAATTTGAAGAAGTTAAGGATTATGTGAATGACTGGCTGCATTTCTTTCAAATCAATGAGATGTTCAGAAAAGATTTAAATTAGAGGGGTTTCACTGATAAAGAATCAAAATTTCAGACAGACGTACTGAATAATGATTATAAGATTTTAGCAAAAATGTATAAGATATTATTGGAATGGTGTACGAAGGATGAGGAGGTAAAATCAGTTATGATTGACTGGGCCAAAGATATAGGGCATAATATTCAAATGGAGGATTGGGAAAGACTCTGGAAAGAAGGTTTAAGATTCACTGCATGTACAGTGATAAAAGAAAATGTTATTAAAATGATGTATCGATGGTATGTAACACCTGTGAAGTTAGCAAAAATGTATAAGACAAGTAACAAATGCTGGAAATGTAACGAAAAAGAAGGTACCTTTTATCATATGTGGTGGGAATGTAAGAAGGTAAAATGCTTTTGGGAGATGATTTATAATTAATTGAAGAAAATGTTGAAATATACATTCGTTAAGAAACCAGAAGCATTTTTACTAGGCATTACAGGTAATGAGATAAATAAGAAAGAAAAGAAGTTATTTTTATATGCAGTGACAGCAGCAAGAATATTGATGGCCCAGAAATGGAAACAGGAAGAATTACCTACGATAGAAGAATGGAGAACTAAAATGATGGACTATGCAGAATTGGACAGAATGACAGGAAGGATCCGGAATCGACGAGATCAAAGATTTACAGAAGATTGGGAAAAGTTTATATAATATATGCAAAAACTGAGTGATAATCAAATTACGTTTGTAAGTTTTAAGGAAGCTCTGTGAGAGGAAATGGTTAAAATGGCAGAAATGTGTAAAAAGTAATAAAGGGAAGGAATTTCAGACAAATTGAGGGAAGTAAAAAAAGAGAAGTAAGATGTATTGAAAACCAATAAAAATATTATATATATATATATATATATATATATATATATATATATATATATATATAAAGACACTCCTCCTTTCTGCTAGGGTTACTCACACAGGGTCAAACAAAATCCCACATGCAAATACACCTTCCATTTCAACTGCCCACGCTCCTGAAGAACAAGATAATGAGCTTGCTTACCCAAGGCCTATTCCCAACTACACACCAGACACACAAAGTGGGGCTTCATTCATCAATATAGCCACTATTATTGTAAGCTTTCAAACATTTCCTGGGCTAGGGAGAGCAAGGGAAAAAATAAAAGTGTTTGCTGTTAAATCTACAGCTGGCATAACTGTATGCTCGTAGCAGGTGCTTTATAAAGCAAATGTTGACAGAATAACTTTGTTACCTTAGAAACTCGTTGCTATGAGGAAGCAGCTACAAAATCATCTTAGGTGGTCTTTATATTAGGACAGCTTGTTCTAACTCGACACTCCTACATCGCTCACAGCCACCTCTCCCCAAATATGTATGTACCGTACATAGAGAAAATGGTTAAAGAATATTGATTCAGATGTTGTTTTATAAGCCCTAACAAGATCCCCAGCACTTCAGAAAAAGCTGCCCTGAGGTACATGTAAAACTGTAAGGAAAACTCAAAAAAAACACCCCACATTTACCTCATAAGGGGTGGGGACTTGTATATGCTCTCGCCATATCAAAACATTTCAAATAACCAGACACACGATTCAATCATTTGTTCATATTCTTAAGATTCCTGGATGTATAGTAACTCATAAGCATTTTATTTATAGTTGGCATAGGAACTTGCAAATGAGTTATTTAACAAGTGTGGAAAATGGAAACTGTTCTTCATTAATACAGAATTTTGAACCTGAAAAGCTAAAGCACCTTTCCTCACAGAGGCACAATTTTGATCCATAGAACACACTGTTGGAAAAAGCTTAATAAAGTTTACAATCTCAGACTTCGGAGAAAAATCATGGAGCATCTCTCCTGCACAAACCTCATTAGACGAAAGAGGTGCCGTACTAACAGAAGGCTTTTCCCCAGATGTTGCCAGGAGGTTTTGCTCATTGTCTTTTAATTAATTAATCGGTTCATTTTGTATGCCGACGTTCATCTGAGGATCACAGGGCAGTTTACAATATAAATAGAATCATTTATGTTGCTCTTACACAGGGCAGTTGGAGAGCCACAGCTAGTCACCAGTGCTGTGGCTAGATGGAGCAATGACTGGACTCAGTATAAGCAGCTTCCTGTGTTCCAAATTGTCATGTCTGCATCAAGCAAAATGTTTAAATGGCTGTATTTCCTTCTATCACAGGGAACGCTACACAAGCTGATAAGGAAAGGCACCTCTTTAAAGGTTAGAGAAATCTAGGAGATTCAGCAAACAGCCAGGACGTTATTCCACAGTTCCCAGTTTTCCAGGTGCTATGGAGTTTTCCCAACAGCTGGCTTGGTCCTGACCACAGAATGGAAGCTGGAAGAAGGATCCCCAGGGACGTGCTCTCTGGGGAGCTGGCTTCAGGCACCAGGCCCATTGGAAAACCAACTCTGGATTACAAAGATGTCTGAAAACGTGACATGAAGGCTGGTAACATCAAGCCTGCTGTGTGGGAATTCCTTGCAGAGGACCGCAGCAACTTAGGAACAGTAAATCTTCTTCTGTTTCTCACCACCACAGGTCATTCATCATGTCAAAAATATTTCATTTTTTTAAAAAAAACCTCTAAAGTATTATCATAATTCACCTCGTGAAAATATCCCAACAAATACGTCAATGTGTGTATTCATATTTGTTCTTGTAACTATAAGACCATTTGATCTGTCTCTTTTAATTCAACATCATTAAGTAACAAAGTCTTTGCATGAAAGAAAGCAGTCACGTGGCTGGTTCTACCTTGACCTCAGGCCCATTCTCAGCCGTCTTTTCTCTGTTTCTGCCCTGCTGCAAAGTATATACCGAGGGACCCAGTCTCAAAATCTTTCCACTGCCAAGACATTCATCACCCTTGTAGAAAACAGCAAACTGAAAAGACAAATGGCAACAATGTTTACAGCACACAGAGGGTTATGTGTAACTGCAAGGAATAGATAATTGAACACAGAACCAAAGTCACATGTAAGCTCTCCTGTTTTGAACATGGCAATGTGAAAAAATAGGAAAGGCATCAAAGTTATCGGTATGTGTGAAACTCAATATATATAAAAACTGCACAGATATATAGATATACAATATACATTTTTAAAGACGCAATCTTCTAAATAAACAAAAAGGCAAGTGTTGCATTCCATGGCAAGTATGTTAAATGCTTTTCCTTTGATATACCACTCAAAAGGTGCCTATAAAAATTCTCTTCACTAGGAGACTAATATCTGAACTTAATCATTACTCTCTAGCACACCCATCAATAGACCACAAGCACAGCCCATAGCATCAATTAATCTGCACACCAGGACACATACACACGTTTTTATGTTGTATTGTAGATCCTTTTTTGTTAAATTTGCAGGATTTGAAAGCCATCCTGCAGTTTTGGAGGCTGGTGACTCAAGACATCGCCAGGTCCAAATAAAACAAACTACTCAGCTGTGTATGAGAATTCAATGGCAAGACTCTTCTGAAAAGTTAAATGTTCTTAAGTCTCCCTATTTTGTGGACACAACCCTGCGCTTGGCTATTCGCATCACTCTCTTAAGATTTAAGTAGGGCTTGCTTGAGTCACCACCTTGATGCGAGGCTGCAATTTAGAAAGCGCTCTGAGCGTTTTCACGTCAGTTGTTGAAGCCATTATGCTGCTTTCCAAAATGCAACCCATTTCTTCTAGGATAGTGTGAGATGAAAATGGAACAGAAGGAAGTGGGCAACAGCTAGAGTTCTCATTTATTCATCTGTTTTAGAAAAGGTATTGCACCCTATCAAAGCACTGTACTATTTTACATTAGACCACTGGCCCATCATGGCCAAGCACTGTCTTTTACAGCTGGCAACTGCTTCCCAGGATCTCAAGCAGAGGTCTTTCCCAGTTTTGCTCTTACAGAAGCCAAGAGTTCAACACGATACCTTCTCCCTACAATGCAGGTGCTTTTTCAATGAGCTACAGCTCATCCCTCCTCATCATTTACTTGGAAGTGAGCTTTGCTGAACTCAGTGGGTCCCACTTCCAAGCAAACATCCACAGGCTCTGGCACCGACTCACAGAAAATGAAAAAAGTAGAGCTTAGTGTTGCCTCTTTCACTATAATTAGCAGTCCATTATACACAATCTACAACTTTCTTTAAAAAAAGAAATAGGGACGACTGAATTTATAGTACCCAATAAATGCTAATTAGTAAAATGAAACTGCAAGGGATCAGAAAGTTGTGCAACAAGGAAAGAAAAATCCATTAGAAACAGTGTTTCCCTCCAGGCGGGAGATATTCTAATAGGTATATTGAAATACTCACTTAACAAGCCTACAGAGTTTGCACACTAGGATGGAAAATAAAATATTTGCCTCCGAGTGAGAGATCCAGACTCACAGCTCAATCCTACTCGGGTTAATGAAAGAATATGTCCCGATATATGCAATGAGGCCTGCTCTCAGGTAACTGCATAAGACTGCTGCACTGAATATACGCTGCAACTTATTGACAGAAGAAGTCATTATGTATCAGGGAAAAAATCCAAGGAGACTTATTGTGGAGCACAATTTATGTAAGATCAAATTTAAAAGTTCAAACTGTGATCAATTCAGAGCCAAGAAATAAAGAAATTCAAACGTATTTTGACAAAGCTTTTTACCTGTCCAGGACTCTTGTATTCAGATGGTGAGATGCTTAAGGCTGTAATCCTAAGCATATTTCCCTCCCACCCAGGAAGGAAGTCCCAGTTCACTGATAGGCTGTAAATTTAACACATAGGAAGAAACCAAAAGCATCTTCAGTACCTACCTGGCCTGGGGCAAGAGCCCTGATTGGCTTGACCATTGTCACCCATACAGTCCCATCCTGATTTAGAGTTAAGGTGCAAGGCTCTAAACACAAAATAAAATAGATGTTAAAGAACTAGATTTCACATTCTCACCAAATTTGAATGCTATCTCCTAATCCAAATAAATGTCAATGTGCAGTAATACTGGCTCTTTTCCTAGTACAGTGGTACCTCAGGTTATATACGCTTCAGGTTATATATGCTTCAGGTTACAGACTCTGCTAACCCAGAAACAGTATCTCGGGTAAAGAACTTTGCTTCAGGATGAGAACAGAAATCGTGCTCCGGCGGCGCGACAGCAGCAGGAGGCCCCATTAGCTAAAGTGGTGCTTCAAGTTAAGAACAGGTTCAGGTTAAGAACGGACCTCCGGAATGAATTATGTACTTAACCCGAGGTACCACTGTAATACCAAACGCCTTCCCCACGGGAGTAAAATGAACGAATGAATGAAGTCTAGTCACCTAGTGCCATCTGGTGTTGGAAGCGGAAATGACACTCCATCATTTTGTCCCGAATCAGTTCTGCGGGAGGTTCCTCTGCAATCCAGTGTACCCTGTTTGTCCGCAAGAGATCTCTGTAAAGTGCAGGGTGGTCTGTAGAGGGTGCCTTGGAAGTGGGTACAACAATTTTAATTTAAAACTAGCTGATCACAAGGCTGATCATTATGAATAAAACCAGCATTTGGCTCATACCTATGGGACCGCCTCTCCTGGTATGCCCCAGAGAAACTTACGGTCTTCAAATAAACACATCTTGAAGGTCCCAGGCCACAGAGAGGTTAGGCTGGCCTCAACTAGAGCCAGGGCTTTTTCGGCTGTGGCTCCAATCTGGTGGAACACTCTGTCACAAAAGACACCCAGGCCCTGCAGGACTTGACATCTTTCCGCAGGGCCTGCAAGACAGAGCTGTTCCACCAGGCCTTTGGCCAAGGCACAGCCTGACTCCCTCCCTCGGCAATCTTCGCGGAGCTCTGGCCCAATGGTTGCCAGTGGCTTGATTTGAATTAATTTTATAATGAATGATTTTAGAGTGCTGTTTGTGCTGTACTTTTGTACTGCTTTATTGTTGTTAGCCGCCCTGAGCCCGGCTTTGGCTGGGGAGGGCGGGATATAAATAAAATTTATTATTATTATTATTATTATTATTATTATTATTATTATTGAAAACAGTTACAAAGCCACTCTTTTATTACGGATTAGTAACTTCACAGCCACATTTGCAATACTGTGGTTTTTGATTACACATTTTACACATCCCTTGGGAAGACAGGTGAACTAATGGCAGTGCACTGGAAGAAGCAAAGATCAATAGTGTCAAAGCAATGATGCTTCAACAGCAACTTTGTTGGACTGGTCCTGTTGTGCAGATGCCTGATGATCATCTTCCAAAGCAACTACTCTGTTCCGAACTTAAAAATGGAAAGTGTAATGCTGGTGGTCAATAAAAGAGGTATAAAGACTGTCTCAAGGCAAATCTTTTAAAATGTAGTATCAACCCCGACAACTGGGAAAAACTGGCCTGCGAGTGCTCCAACTGGAGAACAGCCTTTACCAAAGGTGCCATGGGCTTTGAAGACACTTGAACTCAGGACGCAAGGGAGAAACGTGCTAAGAGGAAGGCACGCTTGGCAAACCCTCACCGTGATCAACTCCTGCCCTGAAACCTCTGTCCCCACTGTGGAAGGACGTGTGGATCCAGAATTGGCCTCCACGGTCACTTACTGACTCACTGTTAAAACTGTGTTCATGGAAGACAATCATACTCGGCTACGAGTGATCGCCAAAGAAGACTGTGTTGGATCTTTGGATCTCAATTTTTTTTAAAGTCTGATGTTTAATGATGTCACTGCTTCAAATATTTCTTTCAGGAAGAGAGAAACTACATCCGTGAAACCATGAAAATTTCTGCAAGATTCAGGGTTTCCTATAGGATGACACAGAATACCTTGGGATCACAAGGACAGTGGTTTATCTTGTTTGCAGATTTCAGTACTTTCATTTTCTACAAAAGGGATGGCAACAAACATAAAAACTGGCTTGTTTGCTTTTAAGCATGATTTCTGAATCTCAAGCAAGGATTCCTAGCCTGCAGTCCTCCAGATGTTGCTGGACAACAATTCCCATCACCCGACAACTGGTCTTGCTAGCTAGCGTTGATGGGAGTTGTAGTCCAAAAACAGCTGGAGACCCAAGTTTGGAAAACGCTGATCTAGAGGGTCACAGGTTAGCAACCTCTTGTCTAAGAATGGCTAAAGAATGGCCAAAAAACAGGGTGTGAAATGATTATTTGAAGTGGGTGGGTGTTATGGGCACCTATCATAGTGCAACATCTGTAAATAGCAGCTAAAGGATTCCTGGACAGTTAAGTCCAGTCCAAGGCGACTATGGGGTGCGGTGTTCATCCCGCTTCAGGGCAAGGGAGCTGGCTTCTGGCCAGCATGACTAAAATAGCTAAAACAGTTTTGCAGTTTTCCTCACCTTTCCAGCCCCTCATTTTGCAAGATGACAAGCAGGTTTACTGGGTGTCTCCTTTTACAGTGGTACCTTGGTTTACGAACTTAACCAGTTCCAGAAGTCCATTCTTAAACCAAAGTGCTCTTAAACCAAGGCGTGCTTTCCCATAGCAGCACGGGATTCAATTTACAAATGGAACACACTCAACAGGAAGCGGAACATGTTCTGCTTCCAAGGCAAAGTTCACAAACCAAAACACCTACTTCTGGGTTTGCAGCATTCTTAATCCAAGTTGTTCATAAACTAAGCTGTTCTTAAACCAAGGTACCACTGTACATGCCTAGGTGTGTGTGTAGGCAAAGCTTAGCAATGCAAACTAAACCATGGTTTTACTATGGAATTTGGGATTTTAAACAGGTTTTAGGCAATATACCATGATAAACACTACCTACACTTCACTGGACAAACATTATTAATCAAACATATAATAATTTATTTGGTAAGACTAACTTACATTAGTTCTAAGGTAAAACTCAATAATTTCTTTCAGTGCATGCCATTAGATTCTTGATGCCAACATCCTTTTCAATCTTTGTTAATCAAAGAATCTTGTTAATCTTGTTAATCAAAAGCCAGTTTGAACAGGATGTAATAAAACTTGACACCAGCTAACTTAACGGCTTTTCTTTTTCTTTTCAATGGAAAAGCCAAGAATCTTAGGCCAATAATAACCGCATTCTTTTTGGCAGGAATTACAAACGGTACACAGAATTAGAAAACTTACCACAAAGATATCCCTAGAGGCAATATTTTTATCTACAACAAACCAAGCATCTTTGAGGCCTCCTATCCTGGCTCTCTGGCCATATGTATACAGGAAACAACCTAAAAATAAAAAATAAAATAAAATATATATTTCATATCATTAGCACTGCTTAAGCCTTTTGTTCCTCCAGAAATCGCAACCTACCATTTCAACAGAGAACAGAATCCTACGGATTAAAAACATAGTTTCTGAATGAGTAACTCATGAAAACCTAGGGGACACTCATCAACTGTTGCATTTTCGTTTTTGTTTTTAAAAATGACCAAAAAAATAAGCCTGAGTCTATAATATCAAAAACCTTTTCTAAAAGTGTGATTCAACAATGCAGAATATGCTGACAATCATCTGCCACACCCGCCTCAAATGCCAAAAAATGCTCCATATTTATACACTTCATTAGCTAGGATCAGGCCAAGTTCCTTTCTAGGCCTTTGGAACAGTATTTATCAAGAAAAGTAGCAGATAACAATTTGGCAAATAAGCAGGCATTAGAGGAGATATGAGCATATTTTGTGAAACTGTTACAATTGAGGGTATTGCTCTACTTCGCCAAGGAAACAAAAAAAATGTTCTCAGTTATTATGAAAGAAAGATCAACTACCTAAAACTTACAAAGACAAGAATTCTACCAACGTTTTGTCTTACAATTTAAAATCTTACAGTGTTTGATCATGCCACTGGCCTATAGAGATTACAAATTTAAGCCGCCCATTTGTAGATGTATTTACAGCAATGGTTATTTGTACCATTTGCCCTCAAAACTGCACTGAGGGGCTAACTTATCACAAGGTAGACAATAGAACAGGGGTTGCCAACCCTTTTGAACCAATGGGCACATTCAAACTGGGGTTATATAGCATATTTCTACCACTTGAAGCACTATTATTTCAGTAATTCTCACAGTAGCCCTGTAAAACAAGTGAGTGTCTGAAAGTTACATATTGGAAAGTCAACAATCATGGCATGAAAAAGGTCACCTAATGAGTGGAAGGTAGAGGTAAGGATCTGCAAGTGAGAATTATGGCTCATAACTCACATTCATTTCTATTTTATTACACCAGCATTTCTCAGTGACCATATTTTGGATTGCATTCAGTCATATAAATAAACCAATAAAAGTCCACATTTACATGTTACATGCACAAATTTGAAATGTGTAATTTTTAGATAGATACCAAAATGAGAATATACATATGCAATAGTTTTGCCATCGAATGGGTAGGCCTCTTCCTCCTTACAAATCTTTTGAACCTATATATTCCATCTTGCAAGGTAAATGGAGTTTCCGTGCACTGCTCTGGTTCGCCAGAAGTGGCTTAGTCATGCTGGCCACATCACCCGGAAGCTGTCTGCGGACAAATGTCGGCTCCCTCGGCCAGTAAAGCGAGATGAGCGCCGCAACCCCAGAGTCGTTCGCAACTGGACTTAACGGTCAGGGGTCCCTTTACCTTTACCTAACTATGAAGAAGAGAAGCACCGTGAAGGACTGGAACCACCTCTATATCTCTGTATTAAGGGAATGAAGGGTGTGCAAGACCCCAGACCAGTCACCTCCAGAGAAATGAACATTCCAGTCTCACAACCCCATTCCCAAACCTTAGGCTTAACTTTGGGGAATCAAAACCCACAGCTTCCTTTGGATTTAATGATAAATGCACAGCAAAACTACCCTGTTGAAAAGCCTCTGCAAAGTCTCACGCTGCTGAAGGCCAAGCCCAGCAATTATTACAATTCCTTTCTTTGTGAAAATGATTGTTCTCCCTTTACATGTCTGGTCTAATTTCAAGCATTAACAGATTCCTTCCTTAAGCATGTTTATGTTTATATTGCTTTACCATTTACTTTAAAGAGATTAAAGGATCAAAATTTTGTCAGCCTAAAAAAAGGCTCATTTCCCTACAATTTATCAGCTAATAAAACAGAAACAGAAGACAGCAGTAGAATAGCTAACTACCAAATCTGAAGCTTTTACAACCAGATGCTTTTGACACAAATTGCGCTCTACAAGCACCGGAGCTCAACATTTAATCTACTGTTAGTTGGGCCAACTCAGGAAAGACAGAACTCAGAAAAGTCCTTTCTGATGCCTCTGCATCCTTCCTGTTCATGAGATATGGGGTCAGAGAGCCAGAAAACAGAGGTATAAAACTTGCTTTTCATATATAACCGTGCTGTGAAATGCAAATAAATAACAAAAGAGCAGTCCATTTTTTCCATACACAAGGGACATTAAACGTTAACAGAGTAACAAAATACCAGCTGACCTTTGTGTGTTCCAATGACCTTGTTGTCTTCAATGGAAACAAAGTTGCCTGGACGGGGCTCCAAATACTGCAAGGAAAACAACTGTGTGTAAAAACCCACTCCCAGGCCACAATCTGAAAATTAAACCAAAGCAAAACAACAGCATACTTCATTTTTTAAAGACACCTGATACAAGTTATTTATAAATGTGGTGAATCCATAACTACTTACCTCCAGAAGGAACTTTTCAAAATTCCTCTCACCGATAAAACAGATTCCCATGCTCTAAAATAAAACAAGTGAACAGAAACTCTGACCATCGTGACCAAACAACAAATAAAAAAGTATCGATATTTTAAAAGTCTTAACGGCACAGAAAATATACCTAGAAACATGCAGAGCAAAGAGGAAACTCAGTTTCCATCAAAGACAACATCCTTCCCTGAAGTATATACCGTATTTTTCGCTCTGTAAGACGCACCTAGTTTTTGGAGGAGGAAAACAAGAAAAAAAATATTCTGAATCTCAGAAGGCAGAACAGCAAGAGGGATCGCTGCACAGTGAAAGCAGCAATCCCTCTTGCTGTTCTGGCTTCTGGGATAGCTGCGCAGCCTGCATTCGCTCCATAAGACGCACACACATTTCCCCTTACTTTTTAGGAGGGAAGAAGTGAGTCTTATAGAGCAAAAAATACGGTAAATAAAAATCTAATATTAATTTATTAAAACATTTATATCTGGTATCTTTTCCAAATATCTCGGTAACTAACAATTGGTTTTAAAAAGGCAGGAAAGTGAAATTGTCTAGTTCAGATGAAAAAGAGCAGTTAAGCAGAAGTCTCTCCACTATACCTGCTCTGGAAGCTAATTCCTGCACATTATCACCTCATCTGTTAATTACTGCAATTCCCACACACCTCTTTATTGCTAATTATATCAAGAAAACCATGGCAACCCTTACCAGATGAATGGGTTGATCCCCAAACACCTTCCCTACTCCACAAACTAGGGTCTTAATTCACGAGAGGAAAACCACATTCATCCTGATCAACTCTTCCAGGAAACACATAATCACAGAAAGAATCACTCTTTGGCCACCCTATGGCAAGAATTCTATAATATATTCATGGTCATCTCATACCTGATTCTTCCATGCAACACCTTCTGGTGACATGTCATGGAGATTCAACTTCTACTGGACCAGGAATGTGAAATGTGGTAAAAGCTAAAGCACTCTTTGGCAAACCCTTTCGATTCGTCTTCTTTGAAACTACTGCCACAAATTGGTACAGTGGTGCCCCGCAAGATGAATGCCTCGCAAGACGGAAAACCCGCTAGACGAAAGGGTTTTCCGTTTTGGAGGTGCTTCGCAGGACGAATTTCTCTATGGGCTTGCTTCGCAAGACAAAAATGTCTTGCGATTCCTGGGGGGTTTTTTTCGCTCCCCACCCCCTTTTTCTAAGGCACTAAGCTGCTAATAGCCTTTTAGCAGCCAATCCGCTAATCCCTTAAGCCTTTAATAGCCGCTAATAGCCGCTAAGCCGCTAATAGCGCTAATGGGCTTGCTTCGCAAGACGAAAAAACCGCTAGACGAAGAGACTCACGGAACGGATTCTTTTCGTCTTGCGAGGCACCACTGTATATTAAAATGGAGACACAGAACAGTAATCATATTTCGGGAGGTTTGTTTAAACACTGTACTTCAGTGTGTGGATTACAAGAGCTGTAAATATACACTTCACTCATGGTATAAACACATTACAAAAGCTAAGTTTT
This sequence comes from Podarcis tiliguerta, assembly GCF_965153285.1. Lineage (NCBI taxonomy): Eukaryota > Metazoa > Chordata > Lepidosauria > Squamata > Lacertidae > Podarcis > Podarcis tiliguerta. Next base: position 10,149,329 of record NC_139543.1, on the reverse strand, counting down.
TTTTCAGTGAGCAATACCAATGGTTCAAACAAAAAAGGTCACAAGTTGGGACCATGAAATGTTTTCCAGAAGTAATGAAGAGCCTAATTCAGCTGCACATGGAGAACAGGACCGGTGATCATGCCCGCAATACCACGGCTGGTATCGGCCCCACTCACATGGCATAGACTTTTCCAATGCACATTTCAGTACCAATGCATGAATGCCCAGGAACAGGGCCATAACACAGAAGGTGGACCCAGCAAAGCCAGGCAACTTCCCCCTTCTCCACAAGTGGCTTCTTTGTCCAGGGAACCACCATACTGAACTGTTACAATCATCTCTATTTCAATCACAGTGTGCAAAACAAGCTCTTATCAGGAGAACAAAAACAATTTGAGGATGACAGAATTCTACCGCTGCACTCATTTTTTGATGGTGGCACAAGACCCATTCAGTTAGCATTGCCCCTCTAAGCGCTTTGATGATAAGACAGTAAGAGTTACCATGCCTCTTTTCTCTGCAGTACATGGTGAAGGTGATGTTCAGCAGCTATCTTCTTTACAAAGTCTTTTGTTAACTCTCCTAAAGGAAAAATGGTTCTCCGCAAGGCTTCTTGTGAGATCTGACTGAGAAAGAATGTCTGATCTTTAAGATGATCAGCTCCCTGAAGAAGTTTTACAGCTGTGAAAAGGGAGGTGAAGGAAAAGATATATAATAAAATTACATTGACTATACACAGCCCATTTCACTCGCATGTTTCCTTCGCTGTATTTCTGACTATTACTTAAAGAGAATATTATAAATTACCGTATTTTTTGCTCTATAAGACTCACTTTTTCCCTCCTAAAAAGTAAGGGGAAATGTGTGTGCGTCTTATGGAGCAAATGCAGGCTGCGCAGCTATCCCAGAAGCCAGAACAGCAAGAGGGATTGCTGCTTTCACTGCGCAGCGATCCCTCTTGCTGTTCTGGCTTCTGAAATTCAGAATATATTTTTTCTTGTTTTCCTCCTCCAAAAACTAGGTGTGTCTTGTGGTCTGGTGCGTCTTATAGAGCGAAAAATACGGTATATCAAGTTTAATACGAGAACTATCCAAATTTTCTCATTACAAAAAAATGTGATGCATATTTTAAGGAAATGTTAAGAAAACACTCTTTGCACAAAGCAGCAATTGTTTGCAGACAAAATAAGTGCTGATGTACACACTTCATCTGCCAACTATGAGGACCTCCCACTCACTTCAATTAAATGGATACTATATACATGGAGCTCCTCAGTGTGAGCCTATGGAAATATGTGCAATTTGCTTCATGGTTAATAAAGGAAGCTCCACGTGCACAAACTATTCCATAACCAACCAAAGAGAAACTCCAGCTAGAGCTGAAATAAACATTTCATTTGATTTTAGCCCAACCCAGCAAGTAGCTATTCCTGTGAATTATTCCAGATGCTATGGAACATAAATTGCAGGTGAACAAATATAGAAAACTTTGCATCAGAATGCACTGCACATTGTCCTTCAGAATATAATTCCTTCTGCATGTGCTATGCAATCAAGTAAAGTCTGATTCATTTATTTCACCCATGGGCCATTACAAAGTAGCTGAAACAATAAGATACATCTGGGCAATCAACAGCCCTAAAACATTTATAAGGCAACCCAAAACAGTAAATAACCCAACTTTTGTTCAGGCAATACTCAAAGGCAAGCATCCTGATTATGGGGTCTACAATGAGCAGCACTATACAGTAGCTTTTCCAGAATTTCTTCACCAAATAAGGTAACCTTGCATCAATTGTCTGCTCTGCTTCAGCTTCTCCTTCCCTATCCTATCCTAAGAGATCTTTTGCAAAATACATGTTATGGGCAAAAATATGTAAGTTACATATGCCCCACTCATCCCAACTCTCAGCATAATAAATTATATTAAATATAAGATCTGGATTTCAGCAGTAGGCCACTTACCATTTCTTACTTCAAATCTATTCCTGAAAAGTCCTTCTGGCCTGCGTATGTATTTTTGCTGAAATACTTCATTGTCTTCCAAAGAAGTTCTTGCATAATGTCCAGTGGCAATTGCATCTGCTCCTGGCACGTTTAAAAAATATGTGCATGTTATGGGAGATTCTTCAGAGAGAAGCTTAGAAAATGCTGTCATGTTAACAAAAGATCCAACATATTATACAATGCTAGTTTCTATGGTACACCTAAATCCTGAAAAAACAAGAGGCCAGTCTTAAAATCTGTATCAGTTTCTCAAGGGCTTGCTCCTGATTTTGGTTGCAGTTTCTTTATTGGCATTTAGGAATGAAACACGAGAAGCTGGCTCATACAGAGTCAGACCACTGGTATGAATGTTTATGAGGCCACTGCCTAACTGAAGTTAGACAAGTCACTGCTTGCCTGGATGGGACCTTCTGGGAACTATATTTATGCCACCTCGGGTAGAATGTATATAGGATACAGGATACCAGGAAAATAAAGAAGTTAAATATTTTTATGGCTTTCCATGGTTTCAAACGGGGCTTTTTCAGCCCTACCTGAAGATGCCAGGGATGGAACCAGATAATTTCTGCAATCGAAGCATGTGCTCTACTAAGCAACAGTCCTTTGGTTAAGTTGTAGATAATACACACCTGCAAGCAACTTACCAAGGTTATTCACAGCATAATCCAGGAAATAATTGAATTTGATGTACTTATTGCATATAATATCAGGATTAGGAGTCCTTCCCAATTCATATTCATTTAAGAGGTAGCTGTAAAGAAAACCAGAATGATTGTGAACATTTGGAAACTCAGACCCATGTTTGCCAAGGTTTAACCTAAATCTAACCACATGGCCTTACCAGGGATCTTACACATTTTATGTAAAAACAAGTATCTCATTCGTATTTTCATCCCAGCAAAAGGACTAGAACTGAACAAGCTTTCCTCTGTCTGGATTTTACTGAAGTTGTTTCTTCTTATGCTCAGAAACTCTGAGGTTAACATGGCAGTTCTTCCTGTATTTAGCACTTAATGTGAAGTTCAGTGTTTATTATATTCAACCATGATTAAGAACTACTACTAAGATCAAGATCTTAAAATCTGCAGGCATGCTTTCAACAACTTGCAAATACAAACTGTATATTTGTAAATCTTGACTGCACAATTCAAAGATGTTCACATATACAATATAATTAGCTATGAAGTCTATAGTTATGAATATGCATGTTGATCAGCAGGAATGTATGCCCTATTCCATCAAGCATTGCCATAAGAGGATATTCACTTGCTCTTGCAAAGGTTTCTCTCACTTCTTTGCATTGTAGAACAGGAATCAGCCTCCAAAGGTAATTCTGCTGAACCTGGTTGAACTTTATGGTTTGAAAATGGACATCTTCATCTTGTGTCTTCATGTATTTAAAACACCGGAGTCCTGCTTTTTGAGCTCATGAGGTGCTCAAAGTGCCTTATGAGCCCATCATTGCAAACAACAATAAAATGTTCTGCATGGACTCGACCATTAGCTGTAAATAAATTATGACTACAAACTGAGAGGTTGAGCCAAGCTCTTTATCTGGAAAAGAAGCATATGGCACTTGCTCAGATTTGGCACACTCCACTCCTCCCATCAAAAAAATGAACCCACAAAATCATAAAGCAAATTTCTATAAAAGAAAAATGACCATTCACAGCACTCTATACTGCCCTACAGCACACATCTCCAGATATATCAAGCAAACAACCTATCAGCAACAAGGAAATGAAACCTTGTTTTTTACACACACACACACCCTTTCTCATCCCAGACACAGTGATCCATCAGAGCCTTTAGTACATGAAAAATTCATTCACAGAGTCTCCCCTAAGGAAATTTTACAAGGATGCAAGGCCATGACATCCATCATGCACTCTCTATTCGTTATACCTCCAAGATGCCCTAAAAGAAATGGAAAATACCTCAGGAGCATTTGCAGGAGAAGAAGACAGTCCTATTAGATTAAAATGGGCTATAACAATAAAAATGTCAAAGGTGTAGAAATGCGAAGATTTGGGGGAGATGGGGGGGGGGAGAGAGAATGATTTTGCCCCAAGTCAAACATAAAAATGGAAATTCTGAGGGGAACCACTGCACCTGGCCTAGCCAGGTGCAAGTGGAGGAGAGGGGCTGCAACGCTACCATGACACTGCTCCTTCTCTCTGCTCTCCAGGTCAGAGCTGGGCTGCATGCAACCCTGTGGAGAAGGGGCCTTTGTGGGGGGCCTGGTTGCACCCCATCCCAAAAATGTGCCCCCACTACGCCACTGTGCCTGAATATCATACGAGGGCCCACTTACATGGAAGCTCTTTCCCTGTCTATAGATTTGCAAAGAGTAATTGATGTTTTTAATGATCACTCTGCACATGTATAACGGCATGTTTTCCTAAACAGGCGCTCTACAAGTCCTATTCTGATGAAAACAGCAAGATTAAAGTTGCAACCCCACCAATATCCACTGCAGGTGTAGGAAATGCAGTCAGTCAGTCAGTCAGAGTGTCTGTGCATATGCAAAAAGGTTTGCATTACAGCACAGACCTAAGCTGACTTTGGGGATACCAGCCTCCCTTACTTCATTACTGCATAGAGCCATGCGAAGCTTTATCTTGGCAAATCTTTAATTAAAACTCTCTTACCTAAAGACTTCGTTCCAATATTCTTTTACATAGAAAACTTGGTGAAATGGAATGTCTAGTATCTGACAAACTCTGTAAGCATCTTCACAGTCTTTGTCAGCAGAACAGATTCCTTGTTCATCCACAATGTCCCAGTTCTTCATAAACACTCCAGTCACTTGGTACCCTAGAGAGGACAAGAAAGAAGAAAATATTTTGCATGAAGAGTCACTCAAGACTAACCTTGCAAATTAAGCAAGCTGTCGAAAACAGCTGTGTCTTTCTCAGCAAGCCTTTTTCCTTTTTTTGCGAAGCCTCACGCTGTAACAGAAGACTGCTTCAAAACAAAAAAACCCAAGATATACTCAGATTAGGAATAGTTAGTTAGTTATTTTGGCTTCATAGTAGAGCTTCATAATGAAGCATTTCAGAGCTTGGAATCGCCAAGGAAGGTGGAACTGGATGAATGAAAGTAACAGGCAGTTCCCAAACTGCTGCGCTCCAGCTATCTTGGACTACAACTCCTACTAACCCTAATCAATAGTTAAGGATAGTGGGAATTGTAGTCAAAAGGCTTTATTATAGTTTTTTCAGCTGGAACTTTTTAGGTGGGCGCCACTGCCATTCTAAGAGAAAAGGGGAATTCCAGCACCTCTTTTTTCATAAAAATAGCAATGTATTAGTATAATGTCCGTGGAAAAATGAGGGTGACACAAGGCTTTTAGAGTAGATACAAGAGCCCCTTTCACGCAAGGAGGAGACATACTACGTAATGCGTTTATTAATTTTGCACAGAGACGCACAGGCAGACTTGAGAGGGTTTTCTCATTTGTTCTCCCTGGAAGAAACTTTGTGGTGTTCTAATTCTAAGGTCTCAAATACAGAATATCCATAAACGCTCACATATCTAAATATATAAACCACGTGTCTGAAATAGTACAGGACAGCAATTCTTAAAGCCATTTTGACTCTCCAAATGACCTCAAATATTCCTCTGCAGTAAGGGAAGCAAATGGGGAAAGTCTTCCCATTGTCTTTTCGCTTACAAAATCCTCTTTTAAGGGCGTCTTTGCGTATGAAAAGGGCGAGCCTGTATAAATGAATAAAACAAGATAAATCCCAGCCAGGAAACCGGCTCCCTGAGGAGAATAATGGAGGGGGGGAGGAGGAGAAGAGACTCGCGTGTGTGTTGACGAGACACGTGTGAAGGCTGCGGGAAGAAGGCCTCCCGCCACGCTCAATACACGGGAGTCAACCCTCGGGGCTTACTCGCGAGCAATACACCTACAACCCCCCCCCCCCCGGCTGAGAAGCGGATAGGCGGCGGCGGCCGTGAAGCGAAGGAGGATGGCTCTGTTCCCGCGGCCCGTGAGGAAAAAAGCGGAGCTCGCGTGAGGGGAAGGCCGAGGCGCTGGGCCGCGTCCGAAACCCGCTGCCCAGGTGGCTGCTGCCTCACCTCTCCGCCGCAGCAGCAGGGCCGCCACGGCGCTGTCCACGCCGCCCGACAAAGCGCAGGCCACATGCCGCCGAGCGGCGCCCAACATCTTTCCCCTCACGGACCCGGCTCGGCGCCCTTCCGCGGGGCGGAGCCCAAGCTCGCCGAGGGCGGGGAAGCGGCGCTTTCCGCTAGGCCGCGGCGCGGCGGGGAGGTTGTGTTGTCGGTGTTTTGTTTTTTTCCCCACCACCAGAGAGGTTTTTCTGACGAGTCGCAGAATTGGCCGAGTCGGAAAGAGGCCGCGAAGGTCGGCCTAGCGGCGGGGTTGGGAACCTTTCGCCCAACGTGAGATTCGAACCCGCGACCCGCTGAGAGTCTCGTGAGCGCGAGTCGGGCTCACGGGGCCCGGTGGGGATTGGCGCCTCGGAGCAATCAAGCGCACGTTGCACTGTGACGTCATCACGCCGCTTTAAATAGGCTTAGGGTGCCCACCTGTCCTGTATATAATATACAAGGCTGGTCCCTTATTTCGGCTTAAAATGCCACGGCCTGTGTTGATAGTTTGTATTTCAGGCAGTTCCGGATTTACGTATAAGCTAAACAAGCTATAGCTTAGGGCCCCACTCTTCCCCCAAAAAATTCACTATTAATATACTTCTTAATTGTATTTCAGTTCAACAATTACTTTGATAAAATACATATTTTGCTATGTGCAAATGGCTTTTAGATACCTATTAGGTCCATAAATTACCATATAGCATATATTCAACACAAAAAACAGCGACAATTTGTTGTTGACAAAGGACAGCTGGACATATAAAGGGCCCCATTACCTTCAGTAGCTGAGGGCCTCGTCAAACTGAAATCCGGCCCTAATTTCAGGTCTTCTCTCTCTTTCTTTCAAGTTCGGAAATCCTCTCCAAATGAATGTGCTTGAAAGGATGTGTATTTAAAGGGTCACCCTTCAAATACATGGGTAGGATACCTGAGTTGGCTAGAGCATGAGATGCTTCATCTCGGTGTCATGGCTTTGAGTCCCACATTGACCAGAAACATTCATTCATGATTTTCAGTTTTATACATTTCAATAATTGCACACTCGTTTTACCATTTCAAAGCTTGACTTCCTTCCTTCTCCCTTACTGCAGTTCCCTAAATTTATTTTTTGTATTTTCTGCATATTCCAAATTAACTTAATTTGCTCATTTGTTTGTCTACTTTAAATATATACGCTTATAAAACTGCAGGTTATTACAGTAATCCTGCCAATGTTATCATCTGTTTACTGTTTATTTGTAAATATGCAATAAACTGTTTCTTTTATAAAAGGTTTTGTCGACTTACAAAGCAGGTCTTGGAAAACAGTCTTTCTTCAATGGAGGGGGGGGCCAAAGGGGAACTGGGTCCAACAGCAGTTGCTCCGCTATTAAAGTGAGCAGAGAACCCCCCCTTTCTCATCCCAGCAGATGCTTCTTGAGGCAAGTGCTCACTGCACATGCTTGGGCATATTTGCAGGGCTGTTCTGATCTCCAGAACAGATTCCAGGGTTGAACTCTGCCTTTAAGTGAGACGGTTTGCTTTTCTGCTCGCTGCAAACTTTTGAAACGGAAAAGGCTGACATGGCCCAGGCCAGGCATCCCGAAACTCAGCCCTCCAGCTTTTTTGGTACTACAACTCCCATCATCAGTCTGAGAGGCCAGTTCTCCCACATACATTCATTGCTTAACTACGTATCAAGCAATGACGTGTTAAACACTGAGAACTCTAAGAGTTTCATATATCAAAACACAAGAACATAGCACCTGGACTAAAGTTCCACATAATTCCCTTAAGCATGCACTGCCAATGAGTGAACCTCAATTTCTGACATTAAAGTGCATATATTGAGCAGACTTTCACTGCATTCTGCAGGACTTCCAGCTTATCTTTGTAGCAACTTCTTCCAAATATTGTGTGGAACAATAACATCTGATTTATAATGGCTTAAGCCAGCAAGGGACAATGACTTGACACAGTGAGTTTCAATCCAGTATTTAATTCGGTTCTGCTAGTTAAATTACGTTAATAAATTCACATCTAGTCTAGAATCAGTTATTGATATGAATCTGTCAATAATATATTAAACCTAAACTATGAAACAACCATTGGAAATAATATAGTAACCTATAGATCTCTGCTGGACCCTGTAACCGTATGTTTCGGTTCCTGTTTGCCTAAATAAATTCTTACATTTTTTCTTAGTTGGAAAAGAAAATACTAATTGTGTTACACACACACATACACACACACACACACACACACACACACACACACAGTTTCTCCACCTAGATTCTGAAAGATACATATTAGTTTCAGTGTATATGCTACAAGAGTCTTCATCCATTTTTAAGCCACTTGGACAGTAGGGATTAAACAAACAAACGAATAAACCAGAGCTTTGTATTTAACAGTCTGTTAGCCAAATGCAGCAAGGAATTCATGTAGGCAAGTCAGGCGGCTTGCAGGAGAGGGAACAGATTTATCCTTCAGAGAAGGACTTTCCATAGTGGCAGTAAAGACACAACCTGGGAGCTTTGTGCTATGGCTGAATTAGAACTACGTATGCTTTAATATGCTTACTGAAGCTAAAGTCTTTTCCGTACTTTCCAAGTCACTACCACTTACTTGTTCTTTGGACTACATTTCGAGCTGCAAGGGAGGACCAGCCTAATACTTGTCCATCGTTGCATCCAGTTAAGACAAACTATCAGTGAGGAATGTTCTACTTTTCTGTAAAAGGAATCTCCTCCATGATGTAAAAGTCACCCATTCCCCCGCCCCTTTGCTTGAACTGATCTGTTCGGGTAAATTCATTTTCATACAAATGTTTGGAACTGAGATGTCAGAGGCAGAGCCATCATTCCCTTTTCTTAATTTGATAGCATGATGCACAGGAACAGCAAGAGATCACTGTGCATAAAAGCTCCTAGCTTGTTCAGATTTCTGATCCAAGAGTAATATGGCTATGATGCAACTAAAATTCACATTATGAAAATCGAACAGTACAAATGCATCCTAATCATAATACAGCAAAACAGTTCTGCTTCAAATACTGTAAATCTCAATAATCACTCACCAAATTATTCACATTACTGCAGTTTCCAGTCACAAATTACAGACCAAAATGCCTAAGTGTACAGTGTGCACATTATAAATCCTAGTAGGTGCTTTGAACTGTAAACTTGAAATGGTGGAAGCATTCAGAAAGGCTTTCACTATATTTTAATGAAAATATACATTTTAGAATGCCTTTGCTTTATTTTAATTCATGACATTTGACAAATTTGTGCAAAACAAACTAGATATTTTAACACACAAGGCATCTACGATCAGTTCCTGAAAGTACTGAGTAATCAATATTTAAGCCATCTTTATTATTATCCCTTAACAACACATCAACAACACATTTGTCAAGTGCTCAGTTTAAAAACTTCATTTCTGTTTTACTAGTCTGTTACCCACTCACACCCTGCTTAGTGAAACATCAGTTTTTGCACTCAAACTCTTCCAAGTTAAGAGATTTGCTCAAGAAATCAAAACTTCAGAAGAGGAGAATCCAGGTTCTCTTTATTTCCTTCCGGTGTAAAACTGATGAGAGGAGAGCTCAGATCTATTGGCTAGAAGGAGGGAAGGGGAGGAGAGACAGATAAAGACAGTTAAGACATTAACTAAAACAATATTTGAACCATTACAATAGCAGACTTCTCCTTTGCCAACAAGTCTTATAATGGCATTCTTTGACACCACTACACAGCCATAAATTCAATTATTTATATTGCAACAGCCAGTCAATACAAGGTCGAATTCCCTTGCTAAGTTGTTCCTGAATGTCACATATATCTGTGTGGGTGCAATATGCTGTGAATGGCAGTTTGTCCTTTGTATGTTTTCCAGCTTATGTCGCATGAGAAGTCATACTGATGCACTGACATCTATATTGAAACAATATCCTTGCATGCTAGCAGTATTAAAAAGGGAAATATAAAACAGGGTATCTTACCTGTCCTACAGGCTTCAACAGAGGAACTGGAATTATTTCAGGAGTATTAAAAAGATCAATAAGGGGTTTATTTTCACATTCCTGGGCGGCAAGTGGTGTTTTATCTATTCCAATGTCTATCAGTAAAGTCTAGGGAAAAAATAGTAATTTATAAGTTGTTGACTGCCTATTGTGCTTCCTGAAATAAAGTTAATTACAAAAGAACTGCACATGAGAACAAAACTGTTTAATAAACCACTTTGCTACCCTAAAAATCCACGGTACTTAATACGTTCTTTCTCCAAGAACTGGTTTGGGTTAGCCTCCTATTGACTCAGGAGTCTCCATATATCTGTAATTACCCATGATATTATTTGGAAGCAGTCATTAACAATTGGCATGTGGATAAATTTACTTTATGTTGTTTCAGCAGACAATCTTCTGCAAAGCAAAAAACTTAAAAGAAGACCAGAGAAATCCTGCTTTACACAAACTTCACAACAAGCAGTGGCTCATTGGGAAAGTGACCAAGAAAATTAAGGACGCTAGATATAACTAAACACCTTTCAGCTCCTTTTCAACACAGACACTGCAGCAGTGGTAATTTCTGAAAGAAGAGATGCTTCACATTTTAAAGCTGTCTGGGAAGGCTGCTCTATATACACAAAAAAGGAGACAAAGCAGCAGCCTACCTCCACAGTGGGTGTTCTTTCTGCTGGTTTCTCCTGCTCAGAAAGGTCCTGTTCTGTTTCTTCAGAAGACTTCTCTGTTGAAAAATCCAGTGCAATAGGTGCAACTGGTGGGGGAGAGCCTTCTGTTGAAGATGAGCTATAGGCCCCACGGGTCTTGCGCTCTCTGGCCCATTTGAAACTGGAAAGGAAGAGACACAAAGAATTTCATCTAAGAACCCGTCTTGAAAATGGTGCAAGATGGTCAGTTTTGGTTATGTCTAGATTTACCTAGCTGCTAGAGTCTTTTTGGATGACACACTCGAGACTTGCCGAAGAGACACGAGATCGGGAGAAGACCTTGCTTTGGGCACAGTTCTAGGGGTTAGTGATGGAATTCCCGACGTACGCCGACCAACGGGAGTAGGTAATGCAGAATGCCTTCTGTTGGATGGAGTCCATAAGGCAGACTTGGCAGCAGAACAGGTATTTGATACCAATCCGTCTTCTGATAGTTTGCGAGGTGGGGTAACGGCAACATTGCTAGAAGGATACGCGAAGTGTTAGAAGCCGATAATGCATCACAACTGAAGCATTCCTCTTAGTTTAAGTGCATACTCAAAAATGTAGGGTATCCCAAATACTTTTCAGTAATGCAAGCAGCAACCCAACTTAAGAACTGCAATTGGATACATTTTAAACCAATTCAGCTATTTTATTAGGCTGTTTGCAGGCCCCTGAAATATTTAATTTTACCCCAAAATGAGGCTTTTCCTGAAATGCAAGTTGGTGTTTGGAATAGCAGACTGTGGTTTTTCAAACCAAGAGGAGTGATATAGCAGCAGATAAAACACCTTCTGGGAGATTATAGAAGTGCTTAGGTACCACATCTAATCCAAGCTGAAATTCTCATCAGTCCATTTCAGAAATTGTGGCAAACAATAGTTAATTAATCTTAACTACAGCTTGTTGTGATGTCTGATTTGACAAATTTATTAGTAGCTGTTCTACCTCCAGATGCCCCAGTACCTCAAGACTGGACTGCTGAGCAAAAAGAAAACAAATGAAAGCAAGAAATTGCAAGCTATAGTTTGTATGTATGTTTGAAGTCTAAACCATGTTTTGCCTTGCTCTGAACCAAGCATTTGGGTGCACATTTAGAAAAGAGATAACAGGGTAAAACTTTGCCTTTGGCAACATTAAATTCCCAATCTCATGTTCACTGCTGATATGCAAATCAGAACCCAAATAGGTAGTTTCACAGACACTGTTGAAACATAAGACTTCAGTATTGCCAAGCAAAAATCTAAATCAGCAACTTAACCTAGCCCTCTCCTGTCTGCAACAGCAAAGGGGTGGGACAAAGAATTCATCTAAGACTTCGAATATCAAGGACTGCCAATCCCACTGGGCAGCCTTTTTTGCTTTACATGCTACTGTTTAAAGTAGTATGAAGCATCTTCAGGTCTCTCCACAAGTAATTTCACACACCCCATATACACAAAGTTTTCACACACCCCATACACAAAAACCCAGTTCTAAACCACCTTGATAAGCCTGACAGCACCTGCAAGGCAGTTCAAGATGACAGAAGCTTAGAGGAAAACAAGTATGAATTAAAATATAGAACATTACCTTTCAACATTACCACAAGACAGTGATGCAATTGGTTGTAACACTCTGACAACAAAATTCTCAGATACACCTAGGGAGAAAACAATTACAGGACATAAATCAACTTACTCAGTTCAGTTCTTACTCCCCATCCAATGCAATGTTTAGAACAGAAATAAGGGCAGGCACACTAGAAGTTAGATAAACTATAAAAATTTATCACATGGGTAAGACCAGTCTTCTTACCTTCCTTTGAGACTGCAGGTACTGCTTCGGGCTTGGGACTTGAAGTTGCTGTTCTGTTTCCCAATATACTTTTCTGCAATGGTTTCTGAAAACTAGAATCTGTGTCCTCTTTCAGAATCCCACTGGCCATCTCAGGCTTATCAGTAACTCTGTATTTGGGTGCATTTACTGGAGGATTTGTTTTTGAAGCACTTGTGGACCCATGTTGCTTTCCAGATACATCAGAATGGGAAGCCTGCACAGACAACCCCTTCATAGGTTTAACAATAGCAATCTTGCTTGCCGTAGAGGACAGCCGGGAGCCACGTGCAGAAACTTTAGAAGCAACACCTATTTTACCTGGGAGAGAAAAAAAGAAATTTTATATCTATTGTTTATATATGTATGCACCACTATCAATGCACCCAATGCTTTAGTGTCGGGAAAGCAAAGGCAACAAACTTGAGCAAGCAATTCCCAGTGTTGGGAGAGAGGGGAAGAGAATGAGAGAAGAGACACCCAGCATGGATGTGGAGATGCGTTACACACATTTGAATTAACTGATAAGGACAAAGAGACATAGATTTTGAAAAGTGCAGGTGCTTGGGACAAGTATGAAGCACAGGAGCCAACAAGGGAGAAGAGATTGAACTATTTAAAGTGTGTTATTACAGCCATCGCATAATGCAATTATTCAATTTGGTCTATGGTGACCACATTCATAAGTGTGTACTTAACTGCAAGAGGTGAAATGTCTCGGAATAATTGTCTTTGCAAAGGTTAATATGCAAATTGTATAATTACTAGACTATTACTATTTAAGTTAGTGAGCACCAATTTTATTAAATCAGTTTCTCACTTGTGCTTCAAAAGAACTCAGCAGTTATGCATTTTGGCCACTGTTGCAATCACTTAATATTTGGGGCTTGGATTCCGTATTCTTAGGAGCAAAATGTATGTGAGTGTGTGTTGTCCCCACTATGGAAGGGTGTGTAAATCCAGAATCGGCCTCCACAGTCACTTACGGACTCACTGTTAAGACAGTGTTCATGGAAGACAATCTTACTCAGCTATGAGTGATCACCAAAGAAGAAGAAAGAAGCATGTGTGTGTGTGTAGAACCCAGGTTTCCCCGCAACTCAGCAGGCCATTTTGACAAGTGGCCACCATTTTGCAACTGTTGTTTATTCCAATTCTGGTTAGTTAGAGCCAACCAGGATCAAACCACATTGGATTTGTTACCTTTCCCTATCTTAGGAGAGATGGACAGACTTGAATTCAGGCTTATGCTGGAAAAAGAGGACGAAGACGAAGAAGTTGAAGTGTTCCTTCGCATACGGATATTACTAGGACGTTTCAGCTGTGTTGCCTTGATCCCCAACTGTAAAGACAGTAGTAGAGGTCTTTTAGGTATCCCTAAGAACATCTAACAGACTTTATCCTACTGAAATACCGATATTCCTTATGTTCACATCTGTGTGGCTACAAGAAAGCACATCCAGCCCTAATGCTCCTGCAATAAGGGTTTAAACATTTTTTTTTTCTTCAAATTAAGATACTACATCTTTGCAGATCAGTGATTTCAAACCCTTAAGTTTTCCTGGGAAATTATTTCCATTATGTGTGCTCATGAAGAGCTTTATACCCTCATATACTCCATTCCACAACAGCATATAGAACCCTCCCCGTTCAATTTGGCAGCAAGGGTCAAGTCAATTCAGACCATGAGTTTGTTACTTTCCTCATGTACCACAGAGTACACCGGTCCAAGGATCACTAATCCAGTATCACAAATCTAGAACATCTGGTTTCAGATGTCACCAAGAATTACAAAGGCAGGAGTTATTCATTAAGAGCATTTACCTTGCTGGAATTTGAAAGCGTTCTCTTGTCTTTCCCCGTTGAACTGTTAGAGAAGGATGCATCTCCCGCATCTGAAGCAAGACTTGATTTGTCAGAGAGTAAATCTTCCGATGACTCCATACTGCTCAAATTATTCCAGCTGGAAATACTGGGCAGCTTCCCTTGTTTTGGCTGCAAGGTTCAGATTTCAAGCATTTGTAAACCAAAGGATGTCAACAGTAATGTTATTGTAGTGTTTGCCCATTAAAGTAAAATATCCTTTCAATATAAGGGACGCGGGTGGCGCTGTGGGTAAAAGCCTCAGCGCCTAGGGCTTGCCGATCGAAAGGTCGGCGGTTCGAATCCCCGCGGCGGGGTGCGCTCCCGTTGTTCGGTCCCAGCGCCTGCCAACCTAGCAGTTCGAAAGCACTCTCGGGTGCAAGTAGATAAATAGGGACCGCTTACTAGCGGGAAGGTAAACGGTGTTTCCGTGTGCAGCTCTGGCTCGCCAGAGCAGCGATGTCACGCTGGCCACGTGACCCGGAAGTGTCTCCGCACAGCGCTGGCCCCCGGCCTCTTTGAGTGAGATGGGCGCACAACCCTAGAGTCTGTCAAGACTGGCCCGTACGGGCAGGGGTACCTTTACCTTTACCTATCCTTTCAATAAACAAGTTCTAACCAACACTTTAATTTCCCACAGGCCCAGCACGGGTCCCCAATAAAGCCTGCGAGGCCATTTCCACCAAAGCACGCCCAACTGCCCCGAAACTGACATACTCGACATCAAGTAAGGGGTCCGCAAACATGCAGTTAGGATTGGCTGCCTCATCAGGGACTCCCTGGTGCAGCCAATGAGGTTTTCCCTCAAGAGCAATCAGCTGATGGGTACTGAGAGCACCCACCTTTGAAGTCCATTTACAGGTGTGGCATGGATTCCAACTACACTTGCAAATGGATATTTTTCCTCGGAGGGAGAAGCATTTCCTTCTGCAGCGGTGGTTTGATTCCATGCCTGCAAGTGGATTTCAAAGAGCCTTTGAGCAAATGGAATGCTCTCCCCAGGAAGGTTTGCCTGGTGTCTGCATTATATATTTTTAGGCAGCAGGCAAAAACGTTCCTCTTCAACCAGGCCTTTGGCTAATTAATATTCTACAGCCATTTAAATGCATTTGTGGGAAGGCGGAGTTATCGTTATATTGCTTGGGGTTTAATTATTTACTGTCTTTTATATGATATTTTAGGGACGCGGGTGGCGCTGTGGGTAAAAGCCTCAGCGCCTAGGGCTTGCCGATCGAAAGGTCAGCGGTTCGAATCCCCGCGGCTGGGTGCGCTCCCGTTGCTCGGTCCCAGCGCCTGCCAACCTAGCAGTTCGAAAGCACTCCCGGGGCAAGTAGATAAATAGGGACCGCTTACTAGCGGGAAGGTAAACGGCGTTCCGTGTGCGGCTCTGGCTCGCCAGAGCAGTGATGTCACGCTGGCCACGTGACCCGGAAGTGTCTCCGGACAGCGCTGGCCCCCGGCCTCTTGAGTGAGATGGGCGCACAACCCTAGAGTCTGTCAAGACTGGCCCGTACGGGCAGGGGTACCTTTACCTTTTACCTATATGATATTTTAGTCTGTGAACCATCCTGAGATCTTCGGATGAAGGGCAGTATATAAATTTAATAATAATAATAATAGTTCAGTTTAGAAGAACCATCTGCTGGAAGTCAAGACGACAAACAAAGCAGCATTCTAATATTAACACACCTAACAACAATTTGTATGTCACATTAAATCGGTTAAAAACAAGCTACGGTTCAACCTGGATGTGCATAGCATTCTCTGCTCCCTCCTCCTAGGAAATTAAGCCATCGTCTGGCTTGTGGTGAAATCTAAAACCAGCCTCAGGGTTTGCACCCCTGAACAATTAGCCAAGAATAAACCATGGCTATTGTTGGCAACTCAATATGACATGCAAACGAGGCAAGAGACACACAGCACCTGGTTAGACGTTTCTAGCCGACTACACTCCAGCAGCAGCACTGATAAGCATTGAGGTGACCACCAATTTCACATTAGTCTCAAGTCATATTTAGCAACCAACACCACTATAGTTTTATTGAAAGGCGTATGAAATGAGTTCGCCAGCTATAAAAGTCAGAAATGTCAAGGTCACCGGCATTATGCACTGAGGCCAACAAATTTAAATAAGATCACAACCATGCAGCTATTTGTCCTCTATGTAAGAAACTCCACAAACAAGGGAAATAATTGGGAACTAGCAGGGAGTTACCATTCTTATGTGGCAAGGTGACTGCCCTTTATGCTTTAATCTATCCAGAAGGGGAAAAACTTTACCTGTCCCGCTGCCAAGAGACTATTTCCAAATGCAGATGCATTTTTTACAGTCTGAACTGTGCTCGGTTTGTTATTTGTTTTGTCACTCTTCCCTTGCGCTAAGGATGCAAGCGGTGTGGGGGGCAATTTGCCCATTCTGGCAGGACTAGAAGTATTTAGAGGAATTTGTGGAGAACGAGAGCTGTCCATCCCCGCGATCGGTTGCCTTGAATGTTTCAGAAACGAAGGTGGCCGTGGGGAGACTGGACTTTCATAAACACAGTAAGTCATCGCACGAGAAAGATACTACTTGCTTTTGGCGAACCATATCTGGTCTACTGGACCAGGAGCGTACTAATCCCATCTGTACAGTGGAACCAATGGAGTGGTTGCGCCATTTTCAATCTTTGTTCTATGACCAGGAAGCCCAACATTACAAACTATGCATTCAATTGGAGGACCTACCCCATTGGCCACCAGTAACTGCGAAGGAAGTTGAGAATTTAATCGCACAATTAAAGAACAACAAGGCCCCAGGGAATGATTATATCCCTGCCGAACTTCTGAAGTCCAACATTGGCTGGTGGGCCCCCCTGCTGGCGTCTTTATTTTCTTGGATCGACTCAACGGGTTTACTCCCAGATGGTTGGACTGAGGCAATAATTATCCCAATCTATAAAAAAGGACCCATGACAGACCCGGCGAGTTATAGACCAATCAGCCTTCTGCCTATACCCAGCAAACTATATGCCAAACATCTTTATACCAAGCTAACTAGCTGGCTGGAAACTGAAGCTATTCTAGCGGAAGAGCAAGCGGGTTTCAGGCAAGGCAGATCCACCATAGACCATTGCTTCACCCTAGCCTATTTAATTGACAAATATGCCAAAAAATCCCGTGGGGTGTTATATGCAGCCTTTATCGATCTAAAGGCTGCTTTCGATTCAATTCCACGTGTAAGACTCTGGGATAAATTGAGCACATCAAGTATAGACAAAAGACTATTATTTCTGATCAGCTGCTTATATAAAGACACGGTGCTGCATGTAAGAACCTCGTTAAATGGCCATCTTATAGGACCAGTTCCTGTCAGTAAGGGGGTCAAGCAAGGTTGCATCCTGGCCCCAGTTCTATTCAACATCTACATCAATGATATGGTTAACTGTTTGTCATCTCCGGACTTCCACGCCCCCAAACTGGCTGACAAAGCAATATCAGTGCTTTTGTACGCTGACGATGCGATACTCCTATCTCGAACAAGAATAGGCTTAAATAGGCTCATAGGTGAATTCTCAGCATACTGTAGGAGAGAGCAACTTGCAATAAACTATCAGAAAACCAAAATTATGGTTTTTGCAAGGAAACACAGACAGTACAGCTGGAGGATGGATAACCAGACAATTCAACAAGTCAAAGCCTTCAAATATCTGGGTATCGTTTTCCAGTCGACCGGGTCCTGGGATGTCCATCAAAAATGTGCCAAAGAAAAAGCAGCTCAAAGTACCAAGATGCTGTCCCGCTTCTTCTACACGAAGGGGGGCAGATACATCCCAGCAGCCCTTGAAGTTTTTCAAGCAAAACCTCTGGCGCAGTTACTGTACGGGGCGCAAATCTGGACGGGGAACCACTGCTCCAGTCTTGAAACTGTCCAGTCTAAATTTCTAAGGCAGATATTCGGCGTCCCCTCCTGTGTTCCAAACGCAGCATTACGACTTGAGGCCTGCCTTCCATCTGTGGAAACTCGGACCTGGCAGAGAACATTCAACTTTTGGCTTCGTCTTAATCTGAATCCACCTGGTCTACTGCCTCTAGTAATGCAAGACCCTTACAAAAGCAAGTGGTTCAAAACTGTGCATCAAAAACTCCTTACATGCGGTCTGCATCCACAGTCCCTACTATCAATGGGCCTCATTAAAGCAAAGAGTCTAATAGGCCAGCGCCTGAAAGACATTGAACGACAAAACAACCTGACTATCCTAAAGAAACTGTGCCCATGGTATACCTACTTCCCCCCTTCTCATTTTGATTCTCCAGCCTCATATTTGTCTAAACTAACCATCCCAAAATACAGACGTGCCTTTACATTGGCTAGATGGGATGTTCTTCCCTCTGCTGTACTCGAAGGTCGTTACCAAAAGACTCCATTTGAAAAACGACTCTGCCCATGTGGAGATGGTAACACGGAAACAGTGTCCCACGTCCTTCTTTCTTGCCCCCTTTACAAAGACCTAAGGAATGAGATTATTACTCCACTCATTCTCTCCAACCCCGGCCGTTCACCAGACATTACACTGTATTTTCTATTATCTGATACGGATAGTCAGATAACAGAGAAGGTCGCGAGGTACATTGAGAGAGCTGCGAAATTGAGGACCACCATCTGAGTGACAGACTTGTTCATCAGTCGGACCTCCTTTTGCCTGTTCTTTTCTTCCTTTTATCCCTATTTTCACTTTTACCTATTGTACAGCTGTGGTCTGTTGGCTTTGCTAATAAAGTTTTGATTTGATTTGATTTGAACACAGTAAGTCTCTCTCCTAACCTCCTTTGAGGTTTTATCCATCACTATTCCTTTCTCAAGGAGTTTCAGTTTTGATTTAGATTCTTGCACAAATTTTTCTACAGCCTCTGTCTTTCGTTCTTCCAGCTGGCGACCGTTGTTCCTTTTTGCTTTGGTTCCACTTTGTATCTGGACTGCTATCTGGTGAGCTTCCTTAAAAATCTCCACAAATTTCTCCTCAGAAACGGGGCTCCATGTTAGTTCCTCCGCAAGTGGTGATGGGGGAACCGTGTCTTTCGTTGCTTCAACGGCTTCAAGCGTCGTCGCAATGCATTTCTCTTTATGGCCCATGGGCCCGACAAAAACTTCATCCTCGTTTTCACTAGAATAAAGACAAATTAGTCAGACACCTCCAAATCGCTTGCTCTTTTAAAAATGCGGTTTGCTTTAAAGACTTTGTTTACCTTATAGGAGACAGCGAAAAGTCAAAGTCAAATTTTTCATCAGACAGGTGGCGAAAATCTGGAATCATAAAAATCATATCAGTTGTTATTATGCTAATCATGGCTGACCTTTTTATAGTAGATATATTACTGTATTCCCCTTTGCCTTGCTGAAATTTCAGCTTCTGCTACTGCATTTGGTTTCAAATTATTCTAGTCTACGCAAGACAGAACAGAGAATTAATTTCTAATACAGCGTGGAACACATTCCCCAATCCAGAAAGGATGGTCTGTGCGCAAAGGTTTCTATGTACAGATATCCTTCTGAATCAGATGCTGTGTGAGTACATGTATTCATACAAATATTGGATCCCATAACCAGCACTAAGGGTAGGGTACAGATGGACAGAACCCACATTTCCCTTTCTTCCCCCACAAAACTGGCACCTTAAAAGCTGACAGCAATGATCATATTGATGGAGAGTTTTCCTTGGGGCAGACACTGCTCATATGTAGACCATTGTTATCTGAAGGTTTTTAGATCAGGGCTAGAGCCCAGCCAGCATTAAACTGTACTTAAGCTGAGTCAAGCCAATGCATTACCGAACTGGTCACAAGGGACAGTTCAATGCAAGCTCTTCATATCACCTTTGATAGTGAGCACAGAGTTAAACACTATAGCAGTTATTTCTAGCATTCTTCCTGGCAAACAGTTGCAAGTAATCCAGAATGAAGACGTTTATAATATAAAGTTAAATCAGAGCCTATTTGTTATGCAGATTGTTATGAGATTCTTGCAGTGTGTCTTTATCTTTGGATACAATTTAACAATATGATCAGTATTTCTGATAAGAAATTTCAGCCATCCATTTCAAAACAGAATAGCTCAGAAGCCATTAGAATCATTTGATCAAGTATCTTTCCAAAAACTACATTTCCCTTATGACAAGTAAGACTCATCATTAAAGCAACCCATAGTTATCCTTTTTTGTAACTTTGTTCTACAGCAAATTGTGTGTGCATGTGTCAAAGGGCAGAATATTCAGCAGGAGGAAGAATGAAGGGGGGAAGGGTTAATATTCTTGCTAATAAACTGAATTGGCTGCAGTACATTATCTAGCTGATTGCCACAAGCTTGAACACCATGCAGGTTTTTTTGCCTGCAGATTAGATAATGTAGGCTAGGGGCAGCCAACTGGTGCTGTTCAGATGTTTTGGGCTACAACACCCATCATCACCCTCAGCCAACATGGTCAAGTCGTGGAACTGTAGTCCAGAAATCCTGAAGGGCACCATGTTGGCTATCATGGTTGTAGGCCATAGGTAGAGGGTGGCCTTACAAGCCCTGGGCATAGCACTGTGCTGCCTGACTTTTTTATCCCAATAGGAATACCATCAGTCTCTCCAATTACTCCTCCCACTCAAGAGCACTCGGTTTTAGAGGTGTCTCACGACAAACAAGACAGTAATTTACAAATGTGCTTTATATCTTACAGCAATGGGGTTTTTTTTATCACCTACCATTATTCACACACTCATTGGGTTTGGCTTCTGTCATTTTACATTCTGAATGCAAGGTTGTTTTCCCTTCGTCATCCATGATACGACTGCAAAACACATTAGATAAACCAGCTCAATATTGTATTTTTTAAAATCCAGAACCAGTTGAAGTTTATTCCCATTTCAAAGAGCTGCTTCAAAGAGCACACCCATATGTATCTATACCAGAATCTTTTCTATACTAACGGAACAGTGGTAAAAAGTTGGCCAGTACTCGGCATCAGATACACATGGACCAGACTACACCAAAGAGTCAAATCCCACAAGCAATATTTGCTGCTTGTTGTAGGAGGGTCTTACCACTTCAGCTGTACATAAACCAGCTATTGCACACAGTAAAAGGGGGGGTGGGGGAGCCCAATGGCTGAATGTTGCCCACCAGCCAGATTTCATGCAGGGAGGGAGAAATAGTGGCTGCTGTGCAAAGTTTGCAGTTGCGGTTCTATACTCAACAAGATACAGAGGGGGAAATTGCAGCAGACTTGTGTTCCTTGCAAATGTATCTAAAAATGCATTTTGCAAGCATTCAGTTTTAAGGATATAATAGCATTATGAAACTCAAGGCTTTGAACAGTAGAAAGGGCAAAGCTCGCAAGTCAGCTGTGCATTGACCTTACTTGCATTCTTCTTGTGAGGATTATTTGGTTATTTTGCCTTCTTGCAGTGAGGGAACCACCAGAAGGCCCTCGGAGCTGGACTTCAGTGGCCGGGCTAAACAATGGGGGGGAGATGCTCCTCAGGTATACAGGGCTGAGACCGTTTAGGGCTTTAGAGGTCAGCACCAACACATTGAATTGTGCTTGGAAACGTACTGGGAGCCAATGTAGGTCTTTCAGGACATGTATTATGTGGTTTTGGTGGCCACTCCCAGTCACCAGTCTGGCTGCCGCATGACCCAGAAAGCTGTCTGTGGACAAACGCCGGCCCCCTCGGCCTCAAAGCGAAATAAGCGTCGAAACCCCATACAGTCATACCTCGTGTTGAATGCGCTTCAGATTGAGCACGTTCGAGTTGCGCTCCGCGGCCACCCGGAAGTAACAGAGCGACGCGCATGTGCGCAGACGTGCCGTCGCTAGTAACACTTGCTTCTGGATGCAAACGGGGCTCCAGAACGGATCCTGTTCGTATCCAGAGGTACCACTGTAGTTGCCTTTGATTGGACTTAACTGTCAGGGATCCTTTACCTTTTATCTTACCTGCTTTGAAGTCACTTCAGCATCTAGTGTGATCACAGTGTGACCCTATAACCCGTGACAGCTTCACCCTTGTCCTTTTTATTATCCCAGTGATCTGAAACATTTTATGTTGTGATGGCAATAAAAGTAAAGGTAAAGGTCCAGTTAGGTCCAGTCGTGACCGACTCTGGGGTTGCGGAGCTCATCTCACTTTATTGGCCGAGGGAGCCGGCATACAGCTTCCGGGTCATGTGGTCAGCATGGCTAAGCCGTTTCTGGCGAACCAGAGCAGCGTACGGAAATGCCATTTACCTTCCCGCCGGAGCGGTACCTATTTATCTACTTGCACTTTGGCGTGCTTCCGAACTGCTAGGTTGGCAGGAGCAGGGACTGAGCAATGGGAGCTCACCCCGTTGCGGAGATTTGAACCGCCGACCTTCTGATCAGTAAGTCCTAGGCTCTGTGGTGTAACCCACAGCGCGACCTGCGTCCCTGTTTGGAATTGATTTCCCAATTTAAATTTGATTTGAAATTTAAAAAGAAAAATCACCGCCCACCCGCATGACAAAGGGGGCAACTCTACTTCCAGGCCATCCCTTTTGCAAAAACAACAAACCCCCTTAAGTTTCCCTCTTCATTAAACTGTAGCGGGCCTGCCCTCCCACAGGCCTGAGTCTGCGCCACCCCGAATCTCACCGCCGGGCGGGACCTCCTTATGGACTAGCCGCATGAGCGTCAAAACTCCACATGCACAAACACCCACGAGAATGACCTCCGGCCGCTTCTCCCCTTCCAAGCGCCAGCTACGCCCACCCCCGGGGCCTAGGCCCGTCCCTGAAGCGCCGCCTCACCTCACCTGGCCGAAGCGACACGCTGAGGGGGATGAGTCCGCTCGGTGAAGCTTCTCGCGGCTGCATTTGAAACGGTAGCCCCGCCCCTCCCGGCTCCTGATTGGCGGATTTAAGCGACGCTCACCGACCGCAGCCAATTGCAGAGAAGCCAAGTCGCGGACTCCGCCCCGCAATCAACTCTCATCTGAGGCATAGATGGAAGTTGTAGTTCACGTACTTCCCCCGTTAAGGGACGTCGTTAGCGTAGAAACGGCCGCTCTAGGAAAACGACTTTATTTTTTTTTTCTCCCCTTCGCCCGACGTTCCGTGGAGAACTGGAGATTTGAATTCCCAGAGAGGCGTTCCCTTGGTGCTTAGTCCCGACAAAGACCGCTCGCAGCACCCCCCCCCGGCTTTCGCCCAGCTGAAAGTCGACGCGTGTTCTGTGACCCGATTGCTTGTGAAAGGCCAACAGGATACAAACAGCGTTGGGTTCAAATGATTCAGTGGGGCTCACTATTTGGGGTCAATAGATATGTGAAAAACTGAACTAAGTTTGCACACTTTTGCCAGGAAACGAGTGAAATAAATCCAGGGGAGAGATACGTGTTACTCTCTGTCGTGAGAAATAAAGGTTCTTATGCATAACGGTGCAAAGTAACAATCTTATAAATTCAGGAAATAAATACGTTTTCCTCTCTGCTGTCAGCAAGATAAGTGCTAATGCATGATTCAATAATTGTGCATGTTAGCAATCTCTTAAATCCATGAGCTGCTGTTTTGTGTTTTGTGTCTAGATTCGTGTTTTTCAAACAGATTGGGTTAGCAGAGAAGCTGATAGCATCACAGCCCAGATTGCCTGTGAATGACACTGTCCATCTATGCTAGCTATCTCAGGAGAAAGTCCCATGGTGTTCAATGGGCTTTTTCCTTAGTAAGCGTGCTTTGGTTTGCCACTTTGCAGCTCAATCCTATGTGCATTCACTCTGAAGTCTGTCCCATTGAATTTCATGAGGGTTTCTTCCTAGCAAGGGTGTATATAGGGCTGCAGCCTAAGACTGCAAACATGTATGGGGCTGCAAGTGTGTATGGATTAGGGCAGGGCAGACCCAATGCATTTTGGCACCTGGCGGACCATGAAATGGGGTCCCTTTCACTGCCAGGGGAAGAAGGAGAGGAGTGAAGATCGACATCAGAAACAAAGGGGAATAAAGATCTATCTTCTTCTTTGACAATCACTCATAGCCGAGTATGATTGTCTTCCATGAACGCAGTCTTAATAGTGAGTCCGTAAGTGACCATGGAGGCCAATTCTAGGTCCACACGTCCTTCTACAGTGGGGATATAGGTTTCCGGGCGGGAGTTGATCACGGTGTGGATTTGCTAAGCGTGCCTTCGTCTTAGAACGTTTCTCCCTTGTGTCCTGTGTTAGAACGTCTTCAAAGCCCATGACACCTTTGGTAAAGGCTGTTCTCCAATTGGTGTGCTTGCAGGCCAGTGTTTCCCAGTTGTCAGTGTTTATACTACATTTTTTTAGATTTGCCTAGAGAGAGTCTTTAAACCTCTTTTGTTGACCACCAGCATTACGCTTTCCATTTTAAAGTTCAGGCTTTGTTGTTTTTCATTTGGTTAATAGCAGTACACAACTCTCCCAGATTTGGAGATACTGCAAGCTCATCTCTAACTTGTTTTTGCGCAATTTGTGAGAGGACCTCAGCAGCTACGGGGAAGTTGTGGTTAAAGAGATGTTGGTAATGTTCTTTCCAGCGCAGTGCAATAGCTTCTTTATCTTTTAGAAGTGTGGTACCATCTGCTGAGCGTAGGGGGCATATGCCATGATTTATTGGCCCATATGCACACATACACACAAATGCACACTCAGATTGTTGTAAGCAAATAATGCCTTATCTCCTGCGTTATGCCAATAAAGAAAACTCAGGAGACTGCAGGGTAGATATCCAACGTTGTTTATTGCAAAGCAATAGGTTACAATGGGATAGCTCCACAAAAGTTGAAACCCCGCCCAGTGGACTAGGGAGGGGTATTTATAAAGTTTCAAACAAAGCATTTCAATTTCCACCAATCATACATCATTACCTCATTTAAGCTGACAGATCAATCATATGCATAAGCATTGGCTGTTTCTGCTGACTAAGCTCAGATTCCCACCGTGTTCTGCAATGACCTTGCAGGAATACATTGTGTTAGTGTGCATGTTGGGAACCTGTATCACGTATAGCCATTTGCATCATGTAGCAACTTATGTTCTAGTTTTGCGATGTATCTTTGTGATTTACATATTAGCTGTATTTCTGCCCCCAATGAGGGCGGCACATGTTGAAAAATCATCGGTTTCATAAAGTAACAGGCTACTATAATTTCTCTATTAGAAGCACACTCAAGGATTTACAGGGGTACGCATTATCACCTTTATTGTGGCCCTTTGGGCCACTCCCACAAGATCACCACACACTGATTACACCCAAAGGAACACATTGGGGGGAAATAAATAGGGTTTTTTTTTTTTAATTGAGGAACAGAATTCCACTCAACAGATTTATGGGGCAGGGCTAACATCTAACTAAAGAATGGC
Organism: Podarcis tiliguerta; assembly: GCF_965153285.1. Taxonomy (NCBI): domain Eukaryota; kingdom Metazoa; phylum Chordata; class Lepidosauria; order Squamata; family Lacertidae; genus Podarcis; species Podarcis tiliguerta. The sequence continues at coordinate 10,123,488 of NC_139543.1, read as the reverse complement.
AACTTCAACTGATGGAATATGCAGTTTGCAGACCTTACATATAGAATAAGAGAACAAGAAGAACATACGTTTAAAGAAGATTGGAAAATGTTTATTGAATATATGGAGGGGGGGGAATTGTGCATACTTGAAAACATTGGCAGCTTTAAGATAAATTCAACAATGTAAATAAATTTTGATGGATGTAATACAGTAATGGAATACTGAATAGTTTAGTTTATGTAAAAGATGAAGGAATTTATGTTATGCAAAATGAAGCATGGAAAGAGAAGGAGGGAAGTAAAACCTAATGAAAATTATGTGTGTGTGTGTGTGTATTCAATGCAGGATTGGTGGTTTGCTGTTTATTTGTTTCTGTTGTTGTTGTTGTTTGTAGTGTGCACAGGGTAGAGGTGTGCACAGGAATGAGGTGTGCACCTTCGACGAGGTACCACTATAAAGACATGCTTTTGAAGGGTGAATGTACTAGGTCTCCAGGGACTGAAGTAGGCATATAGAAAAGTGATGGTGCATAAATATAACAGGACCCAGTACAGAGTACAAACCTAGAATTACAGAATCGTGGAACTGGGGGCCACACCAAAGGCCATCTAGCCCAACCCCCTGCAATGCAGGAATCACAGTGAAGAGTCCCTGACAGATGCCCCCCCCCCCAACTTGCTCTGCTTCAGGACCCTTTGCCTATTGCTTCATTACAGAGGCCAGAATTTTGCTTCCTCTCATATTCAAGATTTTTGTACCTGCATTGTTGTATATAAAACAGGGACTTTTCCACATTGTCTTCTAAATGGAGAAACTGATTGTTGGTCTTGTGGAGAAGTTAGCTTGCTTGTCTTCAGGGTAAATGACTTAAGAGGAATATTCACAGGAAACTGCCTTGGACAGAGTCAGACATTGACCCATCCACCTCAACATCGTCTACACTGACCGGCAGCATCTCTCCCGGGTTTCAGACAGGGAACATTCTCTGCCCCACCTGGAGATGTCCTCCAGGATTATCTATGAGGATGGGGATAATGCAAAGCAGATTGTCTAATCCTGTGCTATGGACACCCCTAGACTTGGGCGTCTTCTACTGCATTTCAAGGGACGTTGGGATTGTCTCCCTTTGGAAATGGGGCTGAACGAAGAATGATCCGATATAAAAACATGAACTCCAAAAGAGAGGATTCACCTGCAGATGGAACAGCAGGTGCTTCCAAGTTCTGAAGAAACATCAGGAGGGGCAAGTTTGGCCCAGGGTCAAGGGGGGTGGGTTACCACGGTAACAATGACTTGCCCTCCTTTGTGACATCTCTTGCTCCCCCTTTAAAAGCCACCAGCTACAGGTGTCCATTGTGGGTTAGTGAGGAGAAACAGAGAGAGAGGTGCAGGTTCTATTGGTGCTAGGAGAGTAAGCAGAGCATTTGGATTTAGATTTGGACACCATGTTCAGAGCGTAAGTAGTATTTCTTCCCTTTCTCTATGTCTCCTGGGGTGGGATCCTGGAATCCCCTGCACAGCCTCAGCCCCCTGAAATTGTCTTGACCAGTCACTCCCCTCCCAAAGAGCTCAGCTCCTCCACACTCTTTCCCTGCCTTCCTATTTCCTCTCCTCTCCCATCTCATCAATTACATTCATTGTTTACATTCATAGGCCAGCCATCCTCCCAGGAGGTCAAGATGGCATACATGGTTCTCCCCGCCACCAGTTTTTGCCCTCACATCAACCCTGCAAAGTAGGCTAGGCTGAGGGGGAAAAAAGACTGGCTGAAGGTCAATCAGTGAGCTTCATGAAGATTTGAACCCTGGTCTTCCAGGTCCCCCTAGTCCAGCACTCTAACTACTACATGTCTCCCCGCCTCCATCTTCCATCTCTCCGCCAAACCCTTTCTGTGGGTCTCTGTCTGTAAGCAAGACTCCACCACCTTCCTCTCTTGGCCGCCCAGTGTTGTTCTGCTCGTCTTCTTGGACCCCTTGATGCTTGGAGGACCCACCTAGCAGTCTCCTTCCTCTCTGGGCAGGACTGTCCTTCAAAGACTAGGCAGAGGCACCCTTTAAATGCTGGCAATACTTCTCTTTCCTTTGGGGTGGAGTGTTGCAATTCCTCATGGGATACAGCATAGCAGGAAAAGGAGAGCAAAGGCCTGTCTGGTCCAGTGGCCAACCAGATGTCTCCAGGAAGCCCACAAGGAATAGCCCAATCCTGTTGATTGTCCTCTAACAGGTGGCTTCAGTGGTAGACCGCCTCTAAACCTGGAAGTTCTACATACTGCAGCTATTTCAGATCATAATCGCAAATACTCTCCTCCTCTTCCTCAATGAATGTGTGACCCCCCCTCTTTCCAACCTTGCAAGGCAGTCGTCCTTTGCACATCTTTTGGCTGCCAATTTCACAAACCAATTAAGTGTTATGTGAAGAAGTGCCCATTGATGTTAATGAATGACCCAAAGCTCTGCTATTCGATGGGGCAAAAATCTCTCCCATGTTTCTTTCATAAAATCTATATACCACTTCATTGTGTATATATACATCTCACACCTCGAAGCGGTTTACAAGAAGGTAAAGCAATGTCGACAAGGCCTCGTTCCTGTCAGCAATCATGCTGCGGTATCCTGCACTGACTGCAGCTTCCAGGTCAAACACAAGGGAAGCCCGGCGTATAGTGCATGGCATCTAGTCTTGAAGCAATCAGGGCATGAACTAGGGTAGCCAGGTTCTGTCGGTCCTGGAATGGCAGGAGCTGGTACCTCCTTTCTCTCCAAGCCCTGAATGCTCTTGGCTGCCTCTCTGAAGCTGTCATGAAGTCCTGCAGTTCATTCAACTGCAGAAGGAGGGAAGGAATTGGGAGGGATGTGCTGGCAATTCTCTATTAGGCTAAATGTATTTCTGTTCTGCATCATCCCTTCTAGGTTCAAGCGACTGAGAAGCTTCATGCAGCCAGAAAGGAGCAATGAAGTGGCCCCGCTCCAGCACAAGGAACAGCCTGTGGCCAGTGGCGGGGGAAGCCAGAACATCAAAGAAGACGGGCACCCAGAGGAGGGGCGATTTGCCCACTGTGACGGAGCGATTCGCCCTCCTAGGGGTGCCATCGGGGGTGCCCAATGCTCTAAGAGGTGCCATCGCCTCAGAAAGAACAGAAAAGTGGCCCTGCTGCAGCGCGAGAAGAAGCTTATGCCTCCAGGTGAGGAAGTCGTCCCCCCCCCCCCGCACCATTTTTGGAAGGGTAGGAATAGGCATGGGTGGCAGCTCAGGGTATAGGATTTGTGGGGGAGGGGAACATAGTAAGAAAAAACCAAAAGAGCCAGACTGCTGGATCCAACGCAAGGTTCATCTGGTCCAGCATCTGGAAACCCACCCCAGTGGCCAGCCACTTTTGTGGGGTTGATGAAGATGCTATTGACTGAGAGAGGAGAGGAAGCATTTCTAGTGGAAGCAGGAGGCAGAGGCAGCTGGTAGGACAGGGGAGGGGGGACAGTGGTCAGCTAGAGGGCCACATTCTCTTGTGAACCGCATTCGGGGGGGGGGGCTGCAGGCCAAGACTGGCACCCAAGGCCTGGGGTTTGCACCCCTGTAGTAGGAGTGTAGAAGCAGGAGAACCAAGCAGAAGATTATTAGAATAATCTTTGAAGCTGCAAAGGGACGAACTAACCTGTCCCCATGTCCTTCGCTTGTTGCAGTTGTGACAAAGCTCTTCGAGACTCTTCTGAAGCCTGAGGTTAGTACTGGGGGGAACAAAAGAGGAGGGACTGGATCCCCCAGACCCTCTGCCCGCTGACTGTGGTCTTTGTTCCCAGTTCTGCAGTCTCTGAATACTTCCACGCCCACCCTCCAAAAGGCTCCCAAAGCAAATAATGCAAATAATGTTGCGTGTGTCCCTGGGGTGTCAGGATGATGCCAGAGGCATGTCCTGCCCTCTTCCCTGGTGCTGCCCTTCCACCTCTGCCCAGGAGGCTGCAGGGCCCATGGAGGTCCTCTGGGGCAAGGGATTGGGCCCAAGCCTGAGGGAGGCCAGTCTTTCCTGGCTTGGGCCTGCTTGTGGGCTCTCTTGCACCTGCCAATGGTGGGTTTTGTAGTTTCAGAAAAGGCGTCTGGTGCAGCTTTCTCTTTCCTCTGCAGAAAGCAACAGCCGAACATCAGCTGCCAGAACCCAAAGAAGGTAAATGAATCTGCACACCTTGGGGACTTTTCACTTAGGCCTTCTTGCTGTATTTGGTGTGCCTTGCAGGCCTTTTTCACTTCGCCTCAGTAGGCAGGGCCCTGACTGACTCCAGCTACAAAAGCTGAGGTGTCTGAACCCTTGGGTTTGGGTATAGTTTAGAGGGCTTTATTGAGAGAGGCTGTTAACTCAGTCTCTCTTTTTCATTCTCTTCCAGAAGACATCATTGTCGAAGATATAGAATGACTTTGATTGGAGAACTGTTATACCTTTCTTGGATACAGAAAGTCTCTCTTTTTCATTCTCTTCCAGAAGACCTCCTTATTGAAGACCTAGAAGGAGCTTCTGGTGTGCTGCGCTCAGAGACAGGTCGAGGGAAGGTGCTCTGCTATGGTGGAGCATACCCTATCGCGGAAAAAGGGAGTTAGGGGAGAACGAGAGCGATGAGATTGAGAAGAGCCAGGAGAGGGAGAGGCAAGACGACGCGAGATTGCCTTGAGAGTTGAGAGGAGAGAAACGCAGGAAGGCGAATGAAGACAGGGAAGGAGGGAGAAAGGATTGAAGAGAGGTGAAAATGGCGGGGACAAATGCTGACTGCTGACTCACCCTTACCGTGTCAGGAAGAAACCGGAAACAACGAAAAAAATTAGTCCTTTTGGGGATGAAGTCTATTTAGAACTCTAAACTTCAGAATGTATCATAAGTTGGTATCATAGTGGCTTTATGATGCGGAGGGTCTTAGTATCTCATTGCCAAATTTCATCCACCATATAAACAAGCAGGGAAGGAATCTGAAGTCCGGGGATAGCATGACACCTCTTCTTCTTTGGCAATCCCTCGTAGCCGAGTAAGATTGTCTTCCATAAACACTGAGACCGTAAGTGACTGTGGAGGCCAATTCTGGATCCACACGTCCTTCCATAGTGGGGACATTGGTTTCTGGGCAGAAATTGGTCACGGTGTGGATTTGCCAAGCGTGCCTTCCTCCTAGCACATTTCTCCCCTGAGTCCTGAGTTCGAGTGCCTTCAAAGCCCATGACACGTTTGGTAAAGGCTGTTCTCAAATTGGAGCGCTTGCAGGCAAGTGTTTCCCAATTGATGGTGTTTATACTACATTTTTAAAGATTTGCCTTGAGACAGTCTTTAAACCTCTTTTGTTGACCACCAACATTACCCTTTCCACTTTTAAGTTCAGAATAGAGTAGTTGCTTCGGAAGACAATAATCAGGCATCCGAACAGCACGACCAGTCCAACAAAGCTGATGTTGAAACATCATTGCTTTGACAATGGTGATTGTTGCTTCTTCCAGTACACTGGTATTAGTTCGCCTGGCTTCCCAAGTGATATGTAAAAATTTTCAGAGACACCACTGATGGAATCTTTCGAGCAGTTGGATATGGTGTGTATAAGTGGTCCATGTTTCACAAGCATACAGTAAGGTTGGTAGTACAATAGCTTTGTAAACAAGCATTTGGGTTTCCCTGCAAATGTCCCAGTCCTCAAACACTCTGCACTTCAATTGGGAGAAAGCTGCACTCGCAGAGCTGAGCCAATGCTGGATTTCGGCATCAGTGTCGGTCCTTGTGGAAAGATAACTGCCCAGAGTCTACATTGGTATCTGTTGCCTCTGTAGATCATGCCACCTGAGGCCTCACCTTGCCTCTTGGGAGGGCCGGCCCTGGATCAGGGCCCTGCTCTGCTGCCTTCTGTGATGCCAGGGTTGTGCTCCACTATTCCACTTGCTGAATGTGTGGGAACAGGGTCCCTGGTGGCAGCCGCCAACAGCATTCCCCAAAACAGGGATTTCTGTGGGTGAGAAGGAGCTAAGCTAGCCTGTGGCACCTTGGATCCTGAACTGGGGCAAATCATGTGCTCTAAATGCAGATTTGACTGTTATTCCAGCATTGTACATGGAGCAAGAGGCGCAAGGCTAAGGTAAAGACTCTCATAAGGCCATCTAGCAAATTTGGGGCTGGACCGAGCTTTCAGCCCATAAATTTAGTCACGATACTTATTCTGGCTCTCAGTCCGGAACGATGAAGCATGTTTAGTGCGTCACTGAAGCCATAGCACAATTTGTCCTGTTTCATACATTGCAATTAGGAATAATATTTGTGGAGATGATATCATAAATATCTTATCAGTTTCATCTTGGGACTTCAGTTCCATTTCTGCAACCTTCTCCTGATTTTTACTGTTGGTTTTTACGATTCCTTTTCCACTTACGAGCACTAGAAAAGAAGAGCAGATGATGGATTGCTTTCATGAAAGTTTTCCAGGCAAGTCTCACTTTGAGTTTAAATGCACAGTGCTTTTTATAGGTTGTGTGAATCATTTTAAAGTTTCTCCATAAATTTCAAGCCCTAAAGACTCTTCACACCAGTTTTTGTTTGTTTGTTTACATTTAAAAAAAAATCTCTTGATGGCTGCTCCTATTCACATTATTAGCTGTGGGTGAAGTATAATTTGTTTTGGCTCAGAAAATGTATGCTACAGAAATGCCAGGGCTTTTCAAAATGTGTCAGAGCTGCCGGCTCACATTTGCACAAGCCAAGAAAAACTATGACAAAGAGCATAACAATGGCTTTTGAACTTCTGTTGGAGAGGAAGAAAATCCATCTTTCTATTTTTGCTTTTGGCAGCGGAGAGGCAAACTTGACATACGTTCCCCACCCCTCAGAAAAAGATTTGAGTGAAAGCGCTGTCTCTGATGTTGCTCTCCCTCTTCTGTTCTCTCTCCTATCTGTGGCCAGCCAGAATGGCTGGATTTTCACACTGAAAATTTAGAAAGTACAGGATGATGGAACCAGGAAGGTGGCCCTCCATGTGTTCCTGTTTTCCAAGAACAGTCCCGGATTTACAGAAGCCATCCTGGTTTCTGATTTGATCCTGGAATGTCCTGCTTTTCCTTAGGACGTCCCTATTTTCATCAGAGAAATGTTGGAGGGTATGGAGTTCTGCAACTTCTGAGCCAAGGAGATACAACCTTTGGAAGACATCTGAAGGCAGCCCTGTAGAGGGAAGTTTTTTTGATGTTTAATGTTTTATTATGTTTTTATATCTGTTGGAAGCTGCCCAGAATGACTGAAGCAACCCAGTGGGGTATAAATAAATTATTATTATTATTATTATTATTATTATTGAATTGGATGTCCCTATTTTCATCGGAAAAACATTGGCAGGTATCAGCTTGGTAGGTCGCAAGTTGTATACCCCTGATTTAAATAAAGAAGCCTTACTGTACTAAAGATCTGAGCAGGTAATGTAGGAAATCGTACTCCTTTTATTCCAAACCTGCTGGTATAAAGATGTATATGTCCGTTGGGCAGCGTACTGTGTGAGGACTGGGGAGGGACTGCTGAAGTTTGTTTATTTAGGGCAGGGGTCAGCAACCTTTTTCAGCCATGGGCCGGTCCACCGTCCCTCAGACCATGTGGTGGGCTGGACTATATTTTGGAGGGGGGGGGGAATGAACAAATTCCTATGCCCCACAAATAACCCAGAGATGCATTTTAAATAAAAGGACACATTCTACTCATGTAAAAACACGCTGATTCCCGGACCGTCTGAGGGCCGGATTGAGAAGGCGATTGGCCCGCGTTCGGCCCATGGGCCTTAGGTTGCCTACCCTGATTTAGGGGCACACACCTGTCATTCAAAGTGGTACAATGCCAGTAGAAACGTGCCATTGTGTAGAATCCGAAGTTAACTTCCGAGAAGTGACTTTCAATAAGCCTCCCGCTCAGACTGGCTATTGCGAGCCCTTGGGGTACCCGTGAGATCTCAGTTTGAGAAATTCCCGTGCTCGTATCGCAAGAGAAGAATCGTGGAAAGATGTCTGGGTCCAGCATAAGGGGCGGCTTGAAAACAGAGCAGTCTATTTTGTCAGCCAAGTGTCTCCCCCACTTCTCGCACACCTCCCTTTTGCACGCACGCATGCTACAAACGGGGAGGGCTTCTTTCGTTGCTCCACATTTGGCAGAGACTTAGCTGCTTCTGTTTATAAAGGCCCAAGCAGTCAGCGAGGGGAGAGAACGTGCTATTGGTTTAGTTAGTTCATGACTTGCAGCAACAGCAGCAGCTCCAAAGTTGTATCCCGGGGGTCTCAATTCTCCGCTCCTCTTTCAGTTGTGCAAAGTCAGCATCACTGCTACCGACTGAGGGCTTTCAGCTCACTGACTGACGGGATCGCAGCTGGTTTCTCGCTTTCAGGGAAGAGTTGCAAGAGCAATCCACCAAGGAAAAAGAATGCATGCCTCTAGAAGGTAGGTGAAACACGTTGGTAAAAGGGAAAGCAGAAGGAGAGCACGTCATGCAGAGCTTTCCATCATGACAGGCAAATGTTACGGATGCTGGTGCTATATTCAAATCAAAACTTTATTGCGGTCCAAAGACCCACCAAACAATTTCAAAACTAGATACGGTTAAAACGACCAGACAGACAGATGGAAGAAACCAAGGCAGTCATTTTGTTTTATCTAGGGCATAATGATCTTTGTTTCTTATAACCTCCGAAATAAACTTTGCCACGGCCAGTGTACTATCATCTGACCTGTCTTCCAAAAGATATTTAATATGGGAGGCTTTGGATTTTCCCGGCAAATTTGCCAGTGAGGGTTTGATCAGATGATACCTTGCTTGCTCACATTGCCCACAATACAGAAGGATCAGCTTCATGCAATCAACGTCCTGGGAACATAAGCAAAGCCTATTCTGATAGGGGATGCCTCTCAGTCTGCCATTTAGAACTTCCGAGGGAAAAACGTTTAGTCTGGCTTTGGTAAATAAACGCTGATAGGTAGGTACAGACAAATTCCTAAGGTATGAGGATATCTGAAAGTCATACCCATATTGGATTCCAGCTGCGACCGGGCTACAAATTACGTAAGATCGGGATGGTGCTATATTTTATATGCAGCTTCAGACTACTGTGCTGAAAGACCTACTAGGGGATAAATAATGAGGCTGCTGACACGGTGGGGTTTGGGGTTTTTTGGGGGGGGGAGCAATGCAATGGAAGGAACTAAGGGTTTCTTCATACAACATTGTTAAGACACAAGTAGCACAGTTAGGACACTTCCTGGGGGAAGGAAGGGCCATAGCTTTGTAAGAGAGCATCTACTTTGCATGCGGAAGGTTAGGCTTAGGCTTTAATCTTTAGCATCTTTAGGTAGGGCTAGGAGAGACTCTCTGTAAAGTAACACCTTAAACGTTAGTAGTGGCAACAGGCTAAATCTATTGTTTCTTTTTTTCTTTCGGCAGAATACACTGCCTTCGTGCTCACAGGCCCAAACCTGCTGCTACCACCGGAGAGGCAGTGCAGAATTCTTGTGGGTGCAAACAGCGGTGTCGAAATGAGCAAACTGCCGTCGGTACACTCTACACACTCATTGTCATGGTTATCCTAATTGCAATCTGGGGAGTCTGGGCCAGGAAAGATTTCTGAGCATGCTGAAGGAAGACGTTCAATATCAAAAGCTCAGAGAGAGCCTCTTAGGGACAGAAAGGGCAAAACGCTCGGCTTATACACACTGGAACTGTTATCGAAGGACAATTGCCAATGGAAGCAAAGTCTCTCTCTGCCCCTCTTTCTGGCAACGCTCAAAATTCAAGAGAGAAAAGAATGCAAAGTGATTATTCTTTCGCGACTGCTTTGTATAATGATGATCGTAAAATGATGCAGCTCTGTAAATCCTGTAAATGTAAAGTATGTAAAATATAAATATAAAATATACCTATTTTAAGAAGGCTGGGTCAGTGTTTTCGCTTGGTGTAATTTCTTCTTTGATTTAACAGGCTCCCAGTTTCGTAGCACAGAACTTGGGCGGGGTCATCCAGAAAGAGTGGAAACGATGTGGTTAATCATATCATTGGATCTCAGTAGATCTGGTTCATTATCTAATAACCCACGTCAACATTCGGTCAATCCCTAAAATAGGACAATGGCAACGAGGATGTGACTGCTCTTCCTGCTGCACAATGGTAATAGAGAACTAGACTTGATGTTGTTGTCATTTAATTCATTGTGTGATGCTTTGGCTGCAAGTTGCGGGTGCAAATAAGGCTCTCTCTGGGCACAGCACGTAGACCATGTGAATCTCTGCCTTAGTGGAACACACCCACCCCACAGAAATTAGATGGTCTTCTTCCTCACACCCAAGCAATTTGCTGAACAAGCCACACATGCATTGAGCCATAGGAAAGAACATTTCGTTAGGTATCTATAGGGCAGCTAAGTTGTTCAGGCGACCCCTGGGCATGTTGAAAGTGTGTGTGCATAATGCACAGCGTCTTCCACAACTGTTCCATCTCTTGTGGGGTGTGCACGCAGTGTGGAACAGAACAGATCACCCATCAGGCCCAAACATCATGAACAAATTCCAGTGATGCTATTGAACAAGGGTAACCATCCTAAAACTCTTCGATTGTTGTGGACTACAACTCCCATCATCCCCGAGTACCTGTTGGCAATGCTGACTAGGCCAGCTGGGAGCTGTAGTCCAACACATCTGGAGGGTTGGTTACACCTGCTACTGAGTACCACTGATATTATTATCTGATCCTCTTGCATGATGTGGGAGAGCAGGAGCACAAATGAAGAGGAGACTCATGCAAGGAGAGCTCAAGTCCATATATTTGAAGTTCCTCACCCAGATGTAGATGAGATCCAGACCTGCTTAGTTTCCACAAGGTTGCTGCATTTAGACTATGCACTCAATTCTGCAGTGGAAGACTTAGGTGCTGTGGGAAAGGCAAAGTTGCATCTACATATCAGTTATGCTGCTGACTCAGTAGCTGGCATTTAGAAAGCCCTTAACCTCTCTATTTTATCTGTAACGTGAATGTGTAATACTTGCTCGTCTTGCTGGGTTTTTGGAGAGGTGAATTAATTAACATTACCAAAGCACCGAGCTTCTGTGATAAAGGTTATGTTTAAATGTGCTATGACTGTAATGTTGCTTCTTTCCTAGAAGGTCAACACTTCGTTTATTGCCTCTCATTTTCATTTGTGGGGGCTGGCTGCACCGTATAGACTTATGTCAATAACGAAAGGGGATATAAACCTGAAGATCTGCGTGAGACCTGAAACAAAACATTGCAGTGGATCACAAACCCCCAAGAGGACAGCTCCTGTTTATATCTCCAGCGCCCCTGGGAGAAGAGCCCTGTAGCCCTGCACAAACCTCCAGGGGTGGGGTGGAGGGGGTCAGTTGTGAGGAAGGAGAAAACAACATTTCCCCTCACTCCCCATAGGCCTCCCCCAGGTGTACTGAAATGATCAGTTGCTAAACAACTTTAAAGTTATCCCCTGCACTATTAGCATGGGTTAATGTGACCCCTCCAGCAAGTTTCCACAACCTGTTGCCCATTCAAGATATTGGGGGCTGCCACTCCCACCATCGCTGACCATTTGGCATGCTGGCTGAGGTAGGTGGTAGCTGTAACCCAAAACATCTGGAAGACCCCAGCTTGCATGCGTCAGGATGGATTTTCTGCCAAAATATAGGCATTCTCAGCAGCTAAGGCAATGTGAAAAGCATTCATTACAGGTGGACAGTTTGGTACTGCTGCCTCAGATACCATCAGCTCAGCTTTAAAGCAGTAAAAGTTATTTTCCCTTTAGAAGGATAAAATGATCTGCACAGCTCTCTTGACAGCATCCTTCTAACAAAGGAGACATGAGCAAAGCATAGCTGGTGTGTTACTTAAAGGGCAGCAAAAACATTCATGCAAACCCCAAGGTACTGTTGGTGTGCTTCAACTCTAGGGGCACAAGCAGTGAAAAGGAATGGTTTTACGATCCCTTCTGTTTATGTTAACTGGGCTGGAGTGATTTTTCACACATGTTCAAAAAAGGATATGGCTTAAAACGTACCTGCTTGCCGTTAGTTCAAACTACCAAAAATAGTGTCTGCTCTCCAGCCAACAAGTTGGATGATATATTCCATGTGCCATTTGCTTTGTCAGGCAATGAAAACAAGCCTTTAATTTTCCATGATAATACTGCTGAAGAGTTGTTTCAGAAGCTTCAGATCCTTCCCTCTTCCAGCTCTAGATATTATCCTACAGATCCCACACCCCCACACCGGTCCAGCTTTTGAAAAGACAGATTATCCTGAAAACCTGTGAAAACAACGAAATTGTTGGCACTACCATTTCTTCCAATCCCTTTCAAAGGAAAATATTGCAGCTAGCATAATCTTTAGCACGGGGTCCCAATTTGCAAGAATTCTCTTCTAGCGTTAATGCATTGATTCTTTTAAGTTTTGCAAACACAGGAGCTTAGGGGAAGGCTGCTAGGCTTGCCAAATAATTAAGTGACTTTTATTTTAAGAACCGATCACTACACGATTCCTAATTAGGGAAACGGCCTTGGCCCAGTATACCTGAAGGAGTGTCTCCACCCCCATCGTTCTGCCTGGACGCTGAGGTCCAGCTCCGAGGGCCTTCTGGCAGTTCCCTCATTGCGAGAAGCAAAGCTACAGGGAACCAGGCAGAGGGCCTTCTCGGTAGTGGCGCCCGCCCTGTGGAACGCCCTCCCATCAGATGTCAAAGAGATAAACAACTACCTGACATTCAGAAGACATCTTAAGGCAGGCCTGTTCAGGGAAATTTTTAATGTAAGACATATTAGTGTATTTTTGGTCTTTGTGGAAGCCGCCCAGAGTGGCTGGGGAAACCCAGCCAGATGGGCGGGGTACAAATAATTTATTATTATTATTATTATTATTAGGAACACTTATAAATGAACATCTTTCCTAGATCAGCTCTCCATTTAAATACCAAGTTACTCTTCTCATAAGTCAAATTTAGGGCTTCTGCTCTTCAAAGTTATTGTTATTAGTATTATTAGATTTTTATCACACCCTCCTGCCTGAAGGAGCCTAAAGTGGCAAAGTTGTGGTATTTATGGGACAGCCTCTCCTGGTATGCCCCACAGAGGACCTTAAGGCCCATGAATAACCATAGTTTAGAGGTCCCGGGCCCTAAGGAAGTCAGACTATCCTCCACCAGGGCCAGGGCCTTTTCAGTGATGGCTCTGACCTGGTGGAATGCTCTGTCCCATGAGACTAGGGCCCTGCAGGATTTAACCTCCTTCCGCAGGGCCTGTAAGACCGAGCTATTCTGCCTGGATTTCAATTTGAATTTAGCCTGATCTTTTATTCCCCTCTTTATGAAGATTACCTGCTCTGGGACCTCACATCTAATTCTCTCCTGGCCTCCTCGCTGGCCCAAATAGGACTAATTTAACCAGCTAACCCTGGTGACCATCTAATGTTGACTGGATGGATTTCCCCCCAAATTGATTTTTGAACTTTGAATTTATTGTTATTCACGCTTTTATATTGTATTTTATGCTGTTTTTTGTTGTATCACAATTAAGTGTTTTAAATTTGTTGTTAGCCGCCCTGAGCCCGGTTGTCTGAACCAGGAAGGGTTATTATTATTATTATCATTATTAAATTTGGAGTAAGTGTGATCTCAGCACCAAACCCTCACAAAACATCACCCCTAAGTAGTAAATGATGGTTTGTATTTGCCTTGGAAACCACGTTTAAACCCAAGTCTGCAATTATGGTTCATGGTCCATGTTAGTCTGGACGTAACTGCAAACTACTGTATAGTGTGCTGCAATCCAGGAAAAAAAGGAGCCATTAGTTCCTGGTCTAGCATTGCATGTACCCAATGTAATATGTTTATTGTATTAAGGTTAAACCAGCAATCTTTAACAAATAAAGAAGAGGGTATGATATCTTACAGGACAGAGATGGGGAGCATATGGCTTTCTAGGTATTGTTCAACGCCAGCTCCCACCAGTATTTCCAATGGTTAGGGGGTAAGGGAAGCTTATAATAGGGCCAGAGTTTTATCTGTTTGACAAAATATATTGACACCTTAATATTAGGACAGATTCTAAGTTTCTCAATCCCTTTTGCCAAATTCATTCAAATGATGACTTCTACCATCTCTGCAACATGTCAGTTAATCTTCCTTCTGCTTACTCCTCCATCAAATAGAGGGTTTTGCAAACTTGGGTCCCCAGCTGATTTTTGACTACAACTCATCATCCCTTGCCAGCAGGACCAGGGACCGGGGATGATGGGAACTGTAGTCCAAAAACAGCTGGAGACCCAAGTTTGGGAAACCCTGATCTAATACTATGACTGGCTTGTGGCTGGCTTCACATTCCTCATGACCTCAAAGCTGAGAGAATGCCAAACCAGAGGCCAGCAAGCCCTAACCTCTCCCTGATCAGTGCCATGCAAGCGTCCCTGCCTGGAACAGATGAACTGCGGTAGGATCAAGGGGCATGCACAAACTGAATAGCACTCACAGCTGCTGCGCTCATATGGAGGCCGGAGCCAGGCCTATTTCAGGGCTTATATGCAAATAAACACATAACGCTGCTGTATAATAACTACAGGTGACTCTCGTCTTATGCTGGGATTACGTTCCGGGGATATCGCATAATGCCCAAATGGTGTATAGTAGAAAATCATTGGGTTCTATATATATCTATATTGAAATATATACATTTGCCAAGTGCATAATGCTGAATGTGCCCAAGTTAAATGTGTGCAAGCTGCCAGTTCCTTACACCGCTAAAAGAGCTAACATGTGCTCCCTTCCATTTTTCCTGGGACACCAGAAACAGTAATAATCAGGGGCAAGGGGGCGTTTAATAACCAGGTGAATTTACCTTGAGACCATTGGTGGAAGGTGTTTGCTTGCATTCAAGATCCAATATTCCCTTTCAGGCAAACAAAGATGGCATTTTTCATTGGGCCAGACTGGCAAGTGTCCTCGTGGGTTTTTTTCTCTTTTCCTGTGGTGTGTTAAGCACAGCCCATTGCAAAAGTTGTTGGGAGCAATTATTGTACAATGTGCATCTTTGCTGTGTGGCCAGACTTGGACAGGCTTGATTTTTGCAGGGTGGGGGATGCAACAGGGGTTAATGGAAGGTAGGGTACTAAATGGTAGCCCAAACTTTTGGTACTTTCCAGCTTTCTAATACCCTCTGAGAAGAAGCATCTGCAGATCATCATCTTGTTATGATTTGTACAAGCATGTGGGTTTTGTTGCATATACAGCTGCCTTTCTGATTTCAAAACAACCTAACTTCCTAGGAATATACGAAAGATGTCTAACTTTCCCTTGTTAATCAAAATACAAGCACTGTATACATTATAAAGGGTTGGATCCAAAGCTTAAATGATCTCTGGGCCATTTTGCTGATGTCATTGTAAAAAAACCTGTGCATCAGATCTATCCAGTTAAAATACTATCACGTTCCAGGAGCAAACTTGGTATTAAGGCCAAGTATGAGAGGACATTCTCTATCAAAATACTACAGCATATGCAAATCTGTTTACCCTTAGCTTCTTGTTCAACTATGGGAGAAAAATGAAGACTCAGCACACTGTCCAAGTTGCACAGACTGACATTCTCAGAATCTATAAGCTACAAAAGATATGAATTATACAGTTGTACCTTGGTTTTCAAACAGAATGCGTTCCAGAAGGCCGTCCGACTTCCGAAATGTTTGGAAACCAAGGCACGGTTTCCGATTGCGCAGGCATGCCGGAAACAATAGCGGAAGCCGCATCAGATGTTGGGCTTCCAAAAAAACCCTTCAAAATCTGGAAGACCCACTTCCAGGTTTCGATCAATCGGGATCCGAAACGTACGAATACCAAGGCGTTCAACAACCAAGGTACAACTGTATATACTAAACTCCTCTTAATGCTCCTCCCTTGTAACATTCAGATGATTTTTTGTAATATACATCTATACAGCAGCAAAGGAAGTTAAAATCCTCCATTTTAATTCTGAGTACAGTGGTACCTCTGGTTACATACTTAATTCATTCCGGAGGTACGTTCTTAACATGAAACTGTTCCTAACCAGAAGCACCACTTTAGCTAATGAGGCCTCCTGCTGCTGCCGCGCCACCAGAGCACAATTTCTGTTCTCATCCTGAAGCAAAATTCTTAACCCGAGGTAATATTTCTGGGTTAGCAGAGTCTGTAATCTGAAGCGTATGTAACCCGAGGTACCACTGTATTGGTTTAAGGCACTAAATGCTTTTGTTTCAGCCTTGGAAAAAATACCTTAAAACAGGAATGGGGAACTTGTAAGCTTGCACTACAGCTTCCATAAGCCCCAACCACATGTCCAATGATCAGGGATGATAGCAGTTGTAATCCTGGATGGTGACAAGGGTTTATTCTAATGAAGAGAATATTGCAGATAGGGAAATGTTTTAAGGAAGCAGCATGAATACTGAGGATCGTAAGCAGGGAGTGCGCTGCTGTCTTAAGTCCTGCTGGCGGACTTCCTGTTGGAATATGGTTGGCCACTTTAAGAAAAGATGCTGTTCCAGATGGGCTTTTGGCCCTGATCTAGCCGCTCTTCTTAAGCTGTTAATACTTAAGAGGAACAGCACCAGATGGACCACACTTAAGCCAAGACTGCCTATATGGATCACCCCACAGATATTCAAATCCCTACAAAGTTAGTTCCAGGTTCTGTACTGATAAATACTACAGATTCAGGAAAATACTACAGATTCAGCCTCTCTGCTCAGTGGCACAATTTGGCAATTTTAGACTATGGCTTCAACAGTCCTATTGTGGGCAAGTTTTTTTTTGATGGTAATGTGTTTTCTTCTTTGGCGATCACTCGTAGCTGAGTAAGATTGCCTTCCATGAACATGGTTTTAACAGTGAGTCCATAAGTGACTGTGGAGGTCAATCCTGGATCCACACGTCCTTCCGCAGTGGGGACGTAGGTTTCTGGACAGGAGTTGATCACGGTGAGGATTTGCTTGCGGTATCTCCAAATTTGGGAAAGATGTGTACAGCTATTAACCAAATGAAAAACAACAAAGCCAGTGGACCCGATGGGATACTTGATTCAAAGTGTGGTAAGCCAGCCATTGTTCATTTGGAGGCCCCTGTCCTTGTTTTGCTGAGGGCGGCCTCCACTTCTGCCCAAAGTCCTTATCTGACAGCGCTACTAGCTCTACCACACCCCCAAGGGTTACTTTAAAGAACTGTGTTAAATAAGGGGCAAGTAGAAGACGAAGCCACAATGCCCACACCATTCGCACCTAGCAAGACCAAGAGAATGCTGTCATTTTATTGTTTTGCTTTTTGTATCTTTTACTCTCTCTCTCTTTTAGTCTTTTAAATTGTGCACCGCCTGGCGTACATTGCCAGAAGGGCAGTATGCAAAAATACAGTGAACAATAAACTTTTACTTCTTGATTATAAAATAATCACAATACCCAAACATTCTTCCATGTTTGTAATAAAACTGTGACAGCTTCCGTTTCCAAATTAAATAAGAGTTAGACTTCAGGGCATTTTAACACTTTTTCGACCAAACAGAAAAACTGAAATAAACATTTGTTTCAGGCTAAAACTGTTTCAATGTCCTAATTTTTTTTTTCATGAAACATCTTTAGTTGCCATTCTACAAATGATGCCATCCAGCAGCGTGCCTATTTTTTCTTCCTGTGGGGTTAGCTTGTACAACTGCAAAGAAAATGGAATAGTCACTTTCCGGAGGAGCAAAAGGTTGTCCAGCTTTATAGGTCAAGTTGAAAAAATGGGCACAGCAATCCTATGGCAGGCAGAAGGGAGAATCCAAAGCATAGCTACTATAACTTCCAATGCCCTGCTAGAGCAAATAATAAAATCTTAAGAGTTGTAGAGTTGGAAGGCACCATGAGGGTCATCTAGTCCAATCCCCTGGACTATGCAGGAATCAAATGCAGGAATCAAAGCTGGGGAGGAGACAGCTAGAACGGAAATAAGTATGGCAGCTCCAAGGCTGTCATATTTTTTCGCACCCTTCTTAGGGGAATGGGGTGACTTTTGATTCTATGAATCCAAGATCTCGCTTGATTCAGCTCCATCTTGCTCCTTCTCTCTCTCTCTCTCTCTCTCTCTGTCCCCCCTGCACCAACAGTGGAAAAGGGATGGTTTCAGAAGTCTCCATGGCTGAATTGAGAAGTTCTCCAGGGGTGGACCTACTTTTCTACTTCTGGACCTCCCTCTACACCCACAAAAAATGGCAACATCAATGGCTGCTGGGATGACCTCTCCAGGGACCATGGGACTGCACCCTAATGTACTTTGTAGTCAAAACTCTCAATACAGAGTGGGGAAAATGTAAGACACAAAAGAAGATTAAGAAAATGTAGGGGTATGCTTGCATTTCTAAGGATGCTTAAAGGTAAAGGTAAAGAACCCCTGAGAGTCCAGTCGCAGGCAACTCTGGGGTTGCGGTGCTCATCTCACTTTACAGGCCGAGGGAGCCAGCGTTTGTCCGCTTCCGCAGACAGTTTTTCCGGGTCATGTTGCCAGCATGACTAAGCCGCTTGTGGCACAACGGAACACCGAAACCAGAGAAGTGCACAGAAATGCCATTACCTATTTATCTACTTGCACTTTTTCAGCGTGCTTTTGAACTGCTAGCTTGGTGGGAGTTGGGACCTAGCAACGGGAGCTCACTTTGTCGCGGGGATTCAAACCGCCGACCTTCTGATCAGCAAGCCCAAGAGGCTCAGTGGTTTAGATCAGTGGTTAGATCCCCTCATGCTTAGCTGGGGGGGGGGGATCCAACTGGATTTAGTGAGCTTAAGACTGCACTATATGTCCATGAATCTCAGAAATTAATACCTTGTGGCCCACCACAAATTGAATTTCAACTCCCATTTGCCACACTCCTTTTAGTTAGGGCTGTGGGAATCTGGAGAGTCACAGGTCCGTCCCCCCCACTCTGTACTAAAAGTAATTGCAAAATTACAATTACAAACTGTCATTACAAACCAAAGAAAATGCTGTATTTTGTCTTATCTCAACCCTTAACCCGGGACAAACTTGTACAAACCTTTTTAACTTTCTGTAGGTCTGTTATTTTGGGGAGGTCTGCTAAGGGGACTTGCTGGCCTTCCACTTGACGTATTACGTCATCCAGATTCACGGTTTTCTCTTGGTCTTCAACCAGAACAACGAGTACGGCAGTGTCACTGTCGGAAATGCCAAACTTTCTGAAGGCATCTGAAATCTAAAACACAGAATTGTGTGTTCTTATATACGTCAGTCACATCCTAGCAATCCAAAGCATCTCACAAAACATATTTTCCCATTTATTTGGTTCCAAAGCTCTGAAAAGATTAAACTAGTTGTTAAGTGAAATGTTAACTCACAAGATAAATACTTACAACAAATGTGGGCATATTTTATCATAGGCAGTTTAATATTCATTCATGTGTTTTCAAGTGACTATATGAGGGACATGCAGAGGATTTTAATGTCAGATTTAAAGAATGATAAGCTGTGTCAATGGATGGGCAGGAGTGGTATAAACTTCCTGTACGGTTATGGGACTTCTAAGACCCTTAGTTGACACATTCTGGTGGTATAAATACTGTACATGATAACCTCTGGTTGGTTTTTGTTCTAATATTACCGCAGGAAGATTCTGGAGGAAGCCCAGGACACTTTGCATGTGTGGACTGTAGAGCAGACCTGCACAACTTGTAAGCAATCAAACAAAATACTATCAACCAAATACATGGCTGGGTTATGTTTTCCTGGGATGATGGGGGTGTCACAAAGTGTCCAGGCCTGTACAGGAAAGCCTGCCTTCTTATAGGTCAGACCTCTGTGAGGATTCTCAAGCCAAAAGAAGAGCCAGAGAACCAAGAACACTGTTTACTACAATGCTTGTTTACTGGGGTAGGGGCAGATTATAGTAGACAATCAGAGGCAGTTCCTGAATGGGAACGAAAAAAATTAGTATCCATAAAATTAGTATTCAGATTACATATTTTATGAACTCAGTATAAGGGCAGCAGTTGTGAAGCCTAAGACTGAATGCTTTGTTAAGACCTTGTTTCAGTCTTGCAGAGACGAGGGTGGCTTAATAAGAGGGTATGTGTGCAGGCAAACTGATGGTCAGGAAATATTTTGTGTGGTGAATAATACACATAGCACCTTTCAATTAGCAGCCTTCTTCGGGGACAAGCAAATCTTATTTCACTGTTACAGTCAGGAGGTCCTGCTCAAATTCTTCCCGTAGGCACCTGTTTGGCCACTATGAGGCCAGAATACTGGACTAGATGGGCCTTTTGGCTTGATCTGGCAGGGCTCTTATTGCAGAAAAAGAAAAAAAATTCAGAGCATGCTGTAGGAAGCCATCTTACATTGTTGTTCGGGGAAAGGTTGAATATTATTTCAGCGTTAAGAGTTCTTGTCTTCATTTTATTGATCTTGTAGAGATGTACAGCTTTATTTGTTGCCACGAGTAACTGAAATGGATCAACAATCTGCCAAAAAATACAGAATAAAGTTTGGTTTCCAGGGATAGGCCTCAAAATAGACCCACTGCTTTCCTTAGCTCAACAAGGAAAAATATACTTTAGAAATGGCAAAGAGCCAGTTATCAATTAAATGTTGAAACAAGGAGAAAGAGGGGGGGACAATTCCACACATTGTAAATAACTTTGGTCTATCACTAAAACCATGTCTGAGGTCTAAACATACAGTAGTAACAGTACAAGTAGATATTTAAATGAAAATTAAATTCACACATCATATTTCTACCAGGGGAAACTGGAATCCTATTAATACAGCTCTCACTATCTTGCAAAGAATCAGAAGAAAGCCTTTTGCAGAGAGTATAGCAGTATAATGAGAAGACTATTGAGAAGAAACAAAGAAGAAAAAATCATGAGAAAATGTGGATAAACATTTTGAAATCCTGAGGAAAGTGAAAACTTTTCTAAAGCTCTTCTCTCACCCAGATGTGAAATTTCTATTTTGCAGTTTTTTTTAAAAAATGAGAAACTGATCTAGCATATTCAAAATGGTTTAATATGAGGACAAATAAACCAAAGTCCAAATAAGAAGCAAAAATACAGCCAGTAGGGCAGTGCTTCTCAAACAGTGGTTTTGGGCCACTTTCAGGCAGCCATCAGCATCAAAGCATATCCAGTATTTCCTCATTTGTCTGCTCTACTCACTAGCCATGCCAGCACAGCAGTTCCCTGCAAAGACATCTGGGAGACAGAGGGAGCCATAGAGATCAAACATGGTTGGCTTGGACCAAGGATGGGTAGAGAACGAACACACCCATTAAAGTCCCCTTTCATTTTACTTTGTGTTCTGCAAAGCACAATGTTTCTTGGACTCAGGAAAGTTGCTACAGAAAGGGCAGAGAGCCCTGGTAAATGTTCCATCCATTCTCTCATACAACCTTTCACAAGTTTCCTGAAAAATCTGTACCTTTGTCCAACTGGGCACAGTTAACATTCTCGCTGACCTGCTCCTACCTGAATAGCAATCTATTGCCTTCTCCTTCAAATCTAATACAGCTCCTGAAACTCAGAATTTCACAGGGGCAGGATTGCAATAGCTCTGTGAGATGTGCAAACCTTACGGCACCAAAGTAATGAATACAAAAAAAAAATTATTTGCTCACCATTGCAGGATTAATTAATGCTCCATCAATAGCTCCTTCCATTGCTTTTTTTCTTAGCGTGGCAGCATTTTTCACATCATTAAACAGGATAAGAGTAACAAGGCAGTCAGGAAACAGTTCCAGACGATGTGTTAAACACTGCATCTTGCAACACAGCAGTATACTGCTTGTGAATCAGTCAGACCTGGAACATTTATAAAAAGTGACCAATGGGTATTGTTGATACTTTTGTGTTTGCTCTTTGCCTAGTAGTTTTACTTAATTAAGCTTAAGACTACAGTCCGTAGAGACGTTTCAAAAGTTGTCAAGTCTGCACAAGATTAGTATGAACTTGGCCTGGTGACCGTGTTCCATGTCAGCAGCTGGTAAAACCGAACTACTTTGAAAAGTTTATGCTCTAAATTTATTCTGATTTAAGCAGTCTGATCTTGTTAAGTACACAGGGTTTATGTGGCCTGTCATTCTTCAACAAAGACACAGTGCAAAAATGCAAGACGTGCATCAGCTTTGGGAATATCGCTCATACTAATTTTTATAGTTATATTGAGCTTTTCTGCTTTAAACAACAATGTAAGACTCGTACCCTCTCATTGTGCAGAAGTACAATACATACATGACTTTCACGGCCAAACCAGCATTTAAAAATACGTTGCATTTCAGTGTTTATACATTTTGGCTCAGCCAGTCATTATCTGGAGTTGCCGTTGACCCATTCTCTGGAAAACCCTGCAGATGCTGGATTCCAACAGCCATACTGTGTTTTTGTAAAGGCAGCCTGAGTTGTTATCGCTGCTTTTTTTCTTTTCCAAACCATACACAAAGTGACAGCAGATCCACCCCCCCCCCCGAGTTCTCTGCAATGTGCAGGGACTTTTGTGCTGGACAGAGTCTGTTCACAGAGTGAACTGGTGCATAGTGTTTCTTAAAAAAAAAATCTACAAAATTCCGTAGAAATGTTATTGCTTAGAATAAGAGACACTCATTATGGAAAGAGCGTTCAGGAGTGATGGGTCAAATGAAATATGCTCCTCCTGCCCTCTCTCTCTCTCACCCACCCCCATCAGTAAGCTTAAAAAATGTTTCCAAATGTGTTTTTGAACTTTTCACTTGACAAAGGGATGATTCTGATGCAATCTTTGCTATTAATGGGCAATCTTTGTTGTCAATGGGGTCACTTTTTAAATAAATTCCATAAATGAATACCTTTAGCACTAGTGATCCAATTAATTTTTCCGAGATGATCCTGTGCGTAGGATCAGTGAGTCACCGTTGGTCCTGTGCAGAAGAAGATAAGCAAAAACAACAAAATAAGATCTTAATAGACAATTATCTTTCTACTACATATGTGTGCACAGCCAAGGGGTGGGACAGAAGGGTCTTTTGGCCTGTGGCCTCACAGGGGGCCTCAAATTTAGACCCTTGTTAATATTCTGGCATTTAACAATTTCTGCAACTCCCCCCGCCCCCGCACATCAGATCAAAATGCATAGAACCTCAATATTCAGGGACAGTCTACCTCTGATTAAAGTGACTGGCTGGCTGACGACAGGAAAAGGATGTTCGCTCTCAAACCTCCTTAGGGATGTCGTAAGGAAAAGTGGGGCATTCAGAGTTCAAATTGAAAAGTGTGATGGCTTCTGTAAATCCCTTGAAAATAGGAACCTTTGGGAGTGCTATAGGAATGCTAAGATCTCAAATATAGAATAAATGTTGATGATTGCACAAGGTAAACACACATACATAAGTATACGAACCATGTGTCTAAAATAGTACAGGAGGGCAACCCAAAAGCCATCTTGGGTCCCCTAAAGACTGCAAATATTTCCTCTGCCTCTTTAATCCCCCTTAACTGAAAACAGGTAAGCAGATAGCCATCAGGGGAAGTTCCTGAAGGGATTCATCTCCTATATCTATGAACCTCCTTTGTAGTAATTGTCATTGTTTGCCCAGATTGAGGGATGCCTGACAGGCCTCCTGATGGTTTTATCAAATGCTAATGTTTTTGTGTAAACTGGAACTATGTAAAACTTGCCAAGTCCTGATGATTTGCCACAGTAACCCCACCTTGGGTGGGATGTAATTTCTGACTGTAGAGGGGATGTCCTTCATCTCCAGCCAAAATGCAAACCCTGAAAAGAAACGTTCTGGGTCTCTTTCGCCTCCTTGCTACATCCGCCTTGGTTTCCACTGGATCCTGCCTCCATCCATTCATCTCTGAATCATAGAATCATAGAGTTGGAAGAGACCACAAGGGCCATCGAGTCCAACCCCCTGCCAAGCAGGAAACACCATCAGAGCACTCCTGGCATATGGTTGTCAAGCCTCTGCTTAAAGACCTCCAAAGAAGGAGACTCCACCACACTCCGTGGCAGCAAATTCCACTGTCGAACAGCTCTTACTGTCCGATCCTGACCGATCCTGGACTTAGGGGTCCCTGGGGAGTTGGGGAGCAAAAGCCAACCACCCCTATTCTTGCCTATATCAGGAGGATCTGCAATCTGCACACAGGGAGTTCACATGTGACAAGTCCCAGCAAAGGAAAAATGGATACAAAAACTTATGGAATATGCAGAAATGGGGTAAAACTTACCGGAAGAATAAGAAATCGAGATAACAATTTCTTAAAAAATAAAAAGAATGGAAATGGTTTACTGAATATTTACAGATTAATAATAATAATTTTTATTATTTATACCCCATCCATCTGACTGGGCAACAGATAAAAACATTTGGCAGGATTACTGTAACAACCTGCTGTTATATAAGAGTATATATTTAAAGAAGATGAATAAATGAGCACATTGAGTTAATTTGCAATACGCAGAAGATATTAAAAATAAAGTTATGGAGCCACAGAAAGAGGGGGAAGGAAGTCCAAGTTTTGAAATGTCAAAAGGACTGTAAAATGAGTGAAATGTATAAAGCTGGTGAAATGTATAACCTTGAAAGTATAAATAATTTTTTAAAAAGAAAAATGCTTGTAAAATGAGTGAAAGGTATAAAAATGGGTGAAATGCATAAACCTGAAAAGTATTTTTTTTAAATATTATTTTTCAAAGCTCACACGGAAGCCGTTGCACAAAGTGTGGCAATAACACACACACACACACACACACACACAGCCTTTAAAGGCGAGCTTACAAAAAAGGGAGATATTCGCCAAGCGCCCGGCCTGGCTCTCGGAGGAGGGGCGGAGAAGGTCCCCGGCAGCCCCTTCCCCGCAAGGCTCGGCTTGAAGCAGCGGCTTCCCCGCCTGAGAGGACAACGCCGAGCCGGGGGTTGGGCGGCCGCGCGAGGCAGCAGCGCCTGAGGCTTACCGGGCTCGCCTTATCCTGAGGCGGCGGGCGGGCGGGCCTCGCGTTTCTTGCCCGGTTCCCCTCCCGACCCCCGGCGCCGGCAATGGAGCGCTCCGAGGCCTACTACTTCTCGGCGGCGCTCAGCTGCGCCTTCCTCGCCTCATGCCTGCTCTTCTCGGCGCTCAACCGACAGCAGCGCTCGCCCTACATGGACGAGGCCTTCCACGTCCCTCAGGCGCACGCCTACTGCGAGGGGCGCTTCCAGCAGGTAGGTAAGCCAGGCGGGCCGGCGGCAAGCCGCTCGGGCTGAGGGGATAACCAAACCGCCTCTCTTTGCCACGGTCGCCTTCCTCGCCCTCTTTTATCCCAGGCGACTAGAAGGGTTTGTTCAGGGGCGGCTAGGTCCAGGGGGGACTCGCTGGGCCGCAGCTGGACTACAACTCCCATCATCCCTCGGCGTAGCTCTTGATGGCGGGGGTTGATGGGAGATGGAGTCCGATGAGGGCCCCCCCCCTTCCACCTGCTCTTAAGACGCCCGCCTTGAGTCAAAGCAGAGGGATAGTTTGTCGGATCTTGTAGGTTTTAAACCTCACGCACGTACCTTTCCAGTTACGATTTGCAGGGCATCTGTCAAGGGGTGCAGGGAAGCCTATGCTTGATAATAATAATAATTTCATTATTTATACCCCGCTCATCTGGCTAGGTTTCCCCAGCCACTCTGGGCTGCTTACAGCACATTAAAAAATTGTCAAGCATTAGATATTAAAAATTTCCCGATACAGGGTTGCTTTTAATGTTTAATAGACTATTGTATTTTTGTGTTTTGTTGGAAGCTGCCCAGAGTGGCTGGGGAAACTCAGCCAGATGGGCAGGGTATAAATAATTTATTATTATTATTATTATTATTATTACTACTACTACTACTGCTACTACTACTCAAGCCCTGCAAATCTGAATTTGGCCATCAGGGTTTAGAACTAGGGTTGCCACTTTTGTTCTGGCAAAATACAGGGCGGGGCGGGGCAGTTGGGTGATTATCAGTGCTTTTTCCCCTTAAAAATGTTTAGGGATACTCTCATTTTCATACTCATATTGAAATATTGTCCCTCAATGAGGCCAAACTTAGATTCACAAAATGTTTAGGGGTATACGTCCCCCAAGAAAAAAAGCACTGGTGATGATGATGGGGATGATTTTCCTCCCCCAAGTGACTTCAAAGCAATCCATTGCCATCTATTGCAGCCTTTTAGGGTGGCCCGTCTGGAATTTGTCGCATGCACACACATACACATGAATTTGTAGATCTGTCCGTGCTTAAATGCACAGCTTTTCAAACATATTCCTTGGGAGAGGATCTCTAACTTGGCAAAGAGAGGGGAAGACCTGAAATGCAGGACAAAACTGTTACCGATACAGGAAGTAGAATTTTACATTGACATATGGGGCAATCCTGTACTGAACAAGACAGGTAGCAAAGGACAATTTCTGTTATACAGCGATAAGATATAATCATGTGTGTAAAAGGGCTGCTTTCAGTCTGCAAAGCTCTTCATTTGTTTCACTTTCCCAACGGCACCGCAAGGTCTTGATGGTGCCCAGTTGTGCTCCCAGAATTCTGATTTTTAAGATAAGCGCTGGGGCTCAAAGTGCCCCCAAACTGTACCCTTTGATAGTCCACCCCCAATTCCAACCCTAATTAGTGAGGAATTGTACAATGCAATCTGATCACGTTCAGAGACTCCTCCCTTTATAAAAATCAGTTTACCGTATTTTTCGCTCTATAAGACGCACCAGACCACAATACACACCTAGTTTTTGGAGGAGGAAAACAAGAAAAAAAATATTCTGAATCTCAGAAGCCAGAACAGCAAGAGGGATCGCTGCACAGCGAAAGCAGTGATCCCTCTTGCTGTTCTGGCTTCTGGGATAGCTGCGCAGCCTGCATTCGCTCCATAAGACGCACAGACATTTCCCTTTACTTTTTAGGAGGGAAAAAGTGAGTCTTATAGAGCAAAAAATACGGTACATGTTTCCCGTCTGAGCCCTGGCATGGGAAACAGATTCTGGAGCTGCATCGGTGCTGCAATTGCAGTTCCTCAGACGCTCCATTTCCCCCCTTTATTTGTGCAGCCCAAGGGATTACAGTCCTAATCTTTCTAAATCATTCCCTGTCCACTTTACTCTCCCCCTCAACTATCCCCAGTAAGTCTGCAGCAGCAATCTGTGCGCATCATACATGAACATCGAAGCAGAGCACATTAACAACACAATTCTATACATGGGTACTCGGAAGTAAATCCCATTGAGTTCAATTGGGCTTACTCCAAAGTAAGTGATACAGGATTGTTGTATGAAGCAAAATTCCTGCCTACAGTTATTTCTAAGACGCAGTTAATTTATACATAGGGTCCACTTACAAGCCTTCCTTCAGAAATAATAGCATAATTTCAGTGGCAGCTTACTTATAAAAAGGTATATGCGCTTAAAAATGGTATGTACTTTCATTAAATGGAATATGAAACATCACTCAGATCTTGCTTCACATCCAGTGACTATTCCCACGCAAGTTGCCATTTTCCTAATCTAAGTAGCAATGGGTAATAAACAGAATAATCGTTAGACTGCACAAGTTCTTCTCACCAAAACAGAATGTCTAGTTGGTATTTTGGGGCAAGATAGCTCTAAAGTCATATTTTTCAAAAAAGATTGGCTGACTGCAAGCTTGTGGGAACTGGCCTCAAGTGTCAAATTCGGACCTGTGCCAGCCTAGTTAGGCCAGCTGGCTGGCAGTTCCCCATTGCTGCCCAAATAGCTTTTATGCAGGGATTAGCACATATAACTTTTCTAGCCTGTTGCAACTGTTTGGCAGTAAGCATGCAGCGGTGCAGAGATCGGCTTTACATGGACTTAGCGGTTGGGATAGTCAGAAAGGGACAAATTTTTATAATATGTCAGGAAAAAACACACTAGATTCTTGGCTAGCGGTTCAGAATGAGCTATCAGAGACGTTTCAGAGATGAAACCCAGTTGCCTATATGAGACAGCTAAGAGGATGCAAGGGCCAGTTCATAACACTAGATCATGATTTGGAAACAAGGCTTAATTTGTAATTTCCCAGTTTGTACCCATCACTGTTTGGCATTAAGGGTTAGCCAACTCATATAGTTGAATATTGACATATCAAATTGTATAGCATACAGTGGTACCTTGGGTTACATATTCTTCAGGTTACATACGCTTCAGGTTACAGACTCCGCTAACCCAGAAATAGTACCTCGGGTTAAGAACTTTGCTTCAGGATGAGAACAGAAATCGTGCTCTGGTGGCGTGGCAGCAGCGGGATGCCCCATTAGCTAAAGTGATGCTTCAGGTTAAGAACAGTTTCAGGTTAATAACGGACCTCCGGAACGAATTAAGTACTTAACCTGAGGTACCACTGTATAAGAATCAGCTAAATGGAATTCAGTTAAGATGGAACTTCGTCTTCTGTTTAAACAAAAATTCTAAAACATGACTTCGCCAGACTGCGTCCTTAGCAAAAAAAAAAAAGTGACACAAATGACGTGCATTTCATTTTTGAAACTGCCAATGTAATGTGAATCAGGGATTTTCATATCTCTCCCAAGATGATTAAATTTCCCATATACCCGGAACACTAATTTCTGCACAGGGAGATGTACAAATTTCTGTTTCTCATAATAATAATAATAATAATAATAATAATAATAATAATAATAATATACATGGGAATAACAGAAAGAGGAAGCAGGAGTTTAATTGAATTCATTAATTTTGCATTCTGTTTTTCTAATTATAAAAACACATTTCTGAGCTGTTTAATTTTATTGTCTTTCTGTTCTCTCTTTTTGCAGTGGGACCCCATGATTACTACACTTCCTGGTTTATATTTGGTGTCAGTTGGAATTGTGAAACCTGCAGCGTGGCTCTTTGGGTGGTCTGGAAGCATAGTCTGCTCTACAGGAATGCTCCGATTCATCAATCTTCTGTTCAGCATTGGGAACTTCTATTTACTATATTTGCTTTTTTGCAGGATGCACCATAAAAAGGTACAGTGCAAATGTATCACACTTAAAAGAGTGTCATTCCTATACACAGTAGCACCATTAATGTGTCAGAGGCTTGGCAAACCTCTGAACTCTTCCATTATGATGTAGCTGCATTTTATTCTGTTTCTGCAATAAGATTTGGATCTTCCCAGCATCTTAGATTATGTTGCCTTCCTGTTTTTCTAAAAGCAAGTACCTTTAGAAGCTTTTTGCGCACGTGGCAAGCAACGACTTATGCATGTGCTTAATATTACTCCTGTGACTACAAGTCACATTGGTCTTTCATAGGCTTGTAATGCAGTCATAAGGACTTTTTAAGGATTTTGGGAGGGTTTACACTATGTTATGTTCAGGATCTTAGCAATATCCATTTTGGGTGAAATCCTATACAAGTCTACTCAGAAGTAAGAGCCATGTAGTCCCAGGTAAGTGTTTATGGGAATCCAGTCTTACTCTTGATGGGTCATTTGGTCAGAAATGTGGTTTTACTAGGGTTGCAGCGCTTGGTAGATTAATTGGTTAGGATTAACCAGTTAAAAAATAATAGTAAGCGAAAAAGTTACCCCCTTCCATTAATCAGGCAACGTATTTTTTAAAAGAAAAAATGTGGTTCTAAATTTTAAACTCATTGAAGTCAGTGGGATTAAGCACACCCAATTCTCTGTTAGATTTAGGCCATTATTTTTAAAATACAAATGCTTATATAAACTGCAAATTACAAACACCCTCTTAGAACGGGGATTCTTTGTGCCTGTGAGAGAAAGGGAATTCCTTTTTTTTAGGATTGTGACATATGTGAGACCTCCGGGTATACGACAGTATATAAATTCAAAGGAGGAGGAGGAGGAGTGGTGCATCACTTAAAAACAAAAAAGCATGCTTCTTGCTTCAGAAGTATTGTTTTTATCAGTGCATGATTTTAATCAGAACATTAATCAAGTGAAATGCACTTGATTAAAGATGATTTAACTTACTTAATCAGTTGGCAGTTCTGTTTTTAGCAGTTGAAGTTATCCTGGAAGTTACCTTAAAACAAAATGGTTTGCGACAAAGGATTTGAGATGCCTGTCCAATTCGGTGGTGCTTGCGCAAACGAAGTTTCCAGTGGTTGTCCATTTTGTTATTAATTCATAACGGAAGCAACAGTCCTAATTACTCTTTTTCGTTGCCCTTTCTAGGCTGCCTCTGGATTCCAGAGAATTCTGTCAACCTTGACGCTCGCAGCATTTCCAACGCTTTATTTTTTTACGTTCCTTTATTATACCGACACAGGCTCAACTTTTTTCACTCTCTTTGCTTATTTAATGTGCCTTTACGGCAATCACAAAACGTCGGCCCTGCTTGGGTTCTGCGGCTTCATGTTTCGTCAGACCAACATTGTGTGGACTGTGTTCTGCGGAGGAAGTGTCGTTGCACAAAAACTAAGCGAGGCCTGGAAGGCAGAGCTGTCGAAAAGCAAAGAGCAGAAGAACTCACCTGCAAAGGGATCCTTTTCAGAACTCCTCAGACTCTTCAGGTTTCTCCAGGCCTACCTCATGTCACTTAAAAACCTAACCACTCTCTTTCTCTTGACATGGCCATACATCATGATGGTGCTGGTTTTCTTCACTTTTGTGGTCCTCAATGATGGCATTGTTGTTGGCGACAGAAGCAGCCATGAAGCCTGTCTGCATTTCCCCCAGCTTTTCTACTTCCTTTCTTTTACTCTCGTTTTTTCCTTTCCTCACCTAGTAACCCCTGGCAAAATGGTCAATTTTCTCCATTCCGTCCAGAAGCATTTTTTGCGATACAGCTTCCTAACCATCATCTCTTTATTCCTCGTCTGGAAGTTTACATTTGCTCACAAATACCTGCTTGCAGACAACAGGCATTACACATTTTACATATGGAGAAAGATCTTTCAAAGACACGAACTGGTGAAGTACCTATTAGTTCCAGTCTATATATTTGCTGGTTGGAGTTTCACGGATGCACTGAAATCAAAATCTGTTTTCTGGAATTTGGTATATTTTTTATGTTTGTTTGTTGTCATAGTTCCCCAGAAGCTATTAGAGTTCCGTTACTTCATTTTGCCATATATCATATACAGGCTGAATATTCCTGTGCCATCGCTTTCTAAACTTTTCCTGGAATTGGCTTTTTATATTTTGGTGAACGTGGTGACTTTCCATATCTTTTTGAACAAACCTTTTCAGTGGCCGAACAGCGAGGAAATCCAAAGGTTTATGTGGTAATTTTGGACGTATGGGATGACTCAATTCTAGGACTTTTCCTGTAGCAAATAAGGGTCTGCAGGCTTTGAAACTCTACCAAGGAAAAAAGAAACATTCTGGATGTCTGTAACTGGCAGTGAATGTGAAATCTGATGCACTGTTTTTGCAGATATTGAAAAGCCATTTTTATACAGTTAAAATCCTGGGAATTAATAAATATAAGATCAGGGAAATTAAACCACAAAAAACTAATGTGAATAAATTTGTTTACATCATGCTTGCTATGTTGCAGGGGCTATAAATCTGGGATGTTTTCAATATATCTATGTGTGTTCCTAGCCGTATGCAACAAAAAGATGGAAAACAGTGGCGTAGCTTATGTCCAATAGGTTAATTTTTGATATGATTCGTTTACTGAAATGCGGCTCCTAAACGTAGTTTTTGCTTGGTGAGGATGCCTTGTTCCTGCACTAGTGCTATCAAGAATTCAGATTTTACTACTTGGAAAGCATGTCTTCTCCAAAATGGGTTGAGTCTCACATATCAATACGTTGAAGCTCATTTGCAGGCACTGTTCACCATGGAGAAATTTACGCGCGAAAGTTAGTGAATGACGATGACCTTGACTGCAACCCAAATGAACCTGAAAATGGGGCCTCAGGAATAAAATGGCAAGAATAAAGAGGACTGAAATATACTGTGGGCTCGAGGACCACAGTTGATTTACACATCATGCAATTAACCTAATCTGCATGTCCCTTAACATGCTGGATGCCAGACTACAGCAGGTTAGCACGTTCAACACATTCCGTATCTTTAAGAAGTTCTGATGAAAGCAATGAAGTTTAAAGTATAGCTGAGTATTTTAAGGTTGCGTTCCTATGCAGGCTTTCCTAAGTAAGCCCCACTGAACACAGTGGGTCTTCCTTCTGAGCATGCATAGGATTATGCTACAAGGTTTTAGGTCTAATAACTTATCAGAAAGTTCCATTGAACCCAGTAGAGTTGTGTTTTTTTAAGCATAAACACCCTTAAGACTGAGTGGTTCAACCTTCCTTGTCTCAATGCCTTGCCCAACTTTTGCACCCATTGCATTGATTCTGCAATGTTTTGAGAATTTTGTATCCACTGAGGATGAACAGGCAAGAATTTCCAAGAGCTGCCTCCATTTGTTCGCTTTCAGTGTATGCCAGTTCCCAAAACGTTGTAGAATTATCTTCCTTGTTGTTTCTATGCTTGCTTTTGTTACTTTCTGCTATTTCGTAATTAATGGCAGCTGGAAATGTATGGTCTCTTTTTAAAATAAAATCACGGGTTCCCCATCTCTCTCCTAAGATAAAGCAGGGTATATACATTTGCCAATCCATCCCGATGGAGTTCTTGTTATCTTCTAGTCAAATGGGCTCCAAGTAGTTCTTATGTGAAATAACAGGATGAAATTTAGCAATGAAAGATTTTGAACTTCAAACCATTTCCAAGCAAATGCCATTAAGTATCTACATAATAAATAATACTAAAAATATTTCAAAAAATCTAGTGGCTGATGTCCAGAGTACAGGGCTTCAGAATACAACATGAATTTTCCTTATTGGTTTAACAGGAACATCTTACGCCATGCAGGATGTGAACATTTTAAATTGAAACACAGGCCAAAAAGAATAAATTACTTAGCTTACTGGTTTAATAAAAATAAGATGCAGCTGAAGTTTCCTAATCAAGGTTCTTGGAGGAATAAACAAAGCAATAATGAGCTGTTTGTTATTGCTTTCAGCAATAACACTAATCTGCTTTTTGAGATGAGTCTTGTGGGTTTGATTGGAGTCTTTTGGAAACGCAGTTCAGAAACTCAAAAGGCAATAGTACAAAGATAACTCGTATTGTTCATGGTTTCTATTAATTGTAAATGAAATCCGCAGGGCTTCTGAAATGATGCGCACAACTTACAAAAGATTGCAAAACGAGCATCTTCCTTATTATCACGAACCTTTTAAATTTACCGTTCTTCAGTGTGCCAGCATAATTGCCACTTGTGGTTAATACAAAGTTTTGATTTGTACTTCTTCATTCCCATTCCAGCCACCACTAGGAATAGGCACTGGTGGCACAGAGCATCTCTCCGTGCTGCAGAAATGCAACACCGAACTGATCTTGCAGCCGCGAGTGCTGGGGAAATCTCTTTCAATAGTTGCGTGTAGAGTAACTTTCACATATTGACTTCGGTTTCCTTCATTTTGGAGGAGTTTTCACCTCTGGGAAAGACTCATAGCTCATATTATACATGCAAGTCTCAGGTTCACTTTCTCACACCTCTAATTAAGGATCCTTTCAAAACAGTGTTGGGAAGAGGTTGCAGAAGATAACCTTTGAGAGCTGTTGCCATTCAGAGTAGTCCCTTTGAGACACTTTCTTTGGACTTTAAAAGCAGACTATAAATCTAGATTAGGTTAATAAATAAGCTAAAACAGTTCCCTGTGTTAACTAGCTGCTTTGAAAGCAGAAGTCCAGGGGGTGAATGAGTCCCTATGTATTATCTGCCTTCTAGAAAGAACTGCACCTGTTTATTTTCTACCTGACATGTTGAAGACAAAGACAGAAGCTGTGGATAATAAGGCATGGCTGAAGTACCTTATGCTAACTATGATTTCATTTTGTGAAGTACTTCTCTGTAGCTTTACATACGTTTTATATCAGAAAATGCAATTGGAAAGACTTATAAGATAATGTCCTAAGGAATCTGTTTCATACTACAGTTTTTTTGTCCTGCATATTGGCATAAAACTCTCATCTCTCAAAACATGCAACCTGGGCAGAGTTTCTTAACCGAAGGTTGTGTCACGCCAGCTGTTGCAAAGTCCCTTCTTTGTGGCAAATCCTTCCCCTGCTGCACTGTGGCAGTAGTATTGCACTGCGAAATGAATGACCATGTAAGAGGTATTGTGCACTTTTGGTAGCAAGGCCTGCCATTTTTGTGTGATGTAATTACCCTGCAGCACAACATGCGAGAAATGCAACCCAAAAGTACCGTATTTTTTCGCTCTATAAGACGCACCAGACCACAAGACACACCTAGTTTTTGGAGGAGGAAAACAAGAAAAAAATATATTCTGAATCTGAGAAGCCAGAACAGCAAGAGGGATCACTGCGCAGTGAAAGCAGCAATCCCTCTTGCTGTTCTGGCTTCTGGGATAGCTGTGCAGCCTGCATTCGCTCCATAAGACGCACACACATTTCCCCTTACTTTTTAGGAGGGAAAAAGTGAGTCTTATAGAGCAAAAATTACGGTGGTAATAGACTTTGTCCCACACGGGGATCAAACCTGCAACCTTGGTGTTACCATAATCTAACCAGAGCTAGGATTATCTGCATAACCCCTAGTTGAGAAATCCTCCAGGATCAATTTAATTGTTTTGCCCTGTTTTGCAAAACAGGGAGACATATTTATTCAGAATTTATCATTTTATTCAGTGTTTAGCATGAGAAGAGTGAGCAGTGTTTCTAAGGGTTGGATTTGTGGCTATTTGCAGAGGAATAACTGAATTTTTATACCGTTCCCCATATTCTTTAACAAATGAAGTGCTTGCTAATTAGAGATGCCCCCTCTTCCAGATGTTTATTGTCAGTGGTTTTAAATAGATTAGATTTAAGATATGCATTTCATAAAAAAACCAACCTAACCCTAAATTCTTTGAACAGCAAGGAAGAAATACTGGTTAACTAAATTCACAAGGTGGCACTGTTGAGCTGTCTTTCCTATTCATCTGTCTAGCAGGGTTTTATTACTCTTTAGAAATTTTATGTCACTTCTAGAGTTATTGAGGTTAAAACATTTGAAGACCATTACGTTCTGTGATCCCCCCCCCCCAAGTAATTTGTGTTTATCTTAGTCTAACGGTGTGTTTCAAAAATCAGCTTTTCTTAATGCACGGGTGTCAAACACAAGGCCCGCGGGCCGAATCCGGCCCGCCAGACCTCGTCATGTGGCCCGTGTAGTCTGGTCTATATATATCTGTGAGGGAAGCTTGGGCTGCGGTGCGTGCACAGGGCATCTCGGGTCCCTTCTGCGCAGGCGCCGGCCTCCCCCTCCTCCAGCTACCTAGCTGAGACTTATTTGACACGGTGAGGGCGGGGTTGGATATGGGAGGCCGCTGCTGCTGCTCTCAACTTCTTTTCGGGCTCGCCGGGGTGAAATAAGTCCCGGCGGGAGCGCAGCACGCCTGCGCGAGGTGGAACGCGGAGAAGGGCAGAGCCGGCTTCACGCGCGTTGGAGAGAGGGAGACCGAGAGCGCGCTTGTGTTTCCGGAGCGCGCCCTGTGAATACTCGGGGCGGCGTGCTTTTGCTTTGCTTTTCTTTATTTATTTCTTTAGGCGCGTTTCCGCGGTGCCCAATGAACAGCATCCTCCGCCTCTGGGGATTCGTGATTCAAAAGCAAATTTGATATGCAAGTGCATGTTTTGTAAATAACGTCAGGCGCGGCTTCCGCAGGGTGCGCGTTGCAAAAATTTATATATGGGGGGGAAAGCTGATAAGGAATTGGTTTATTTTTTAGGGTATTTATACATCATGCAATTTTTTCCTCAATGTTATTACAGGGTCCGGCCATCAGTTCCCGCCCTCCTCAAAGGTTTAGGGTAGGTAGCAAAGGGGAAAAAATCCAAACAAATGCTCGATTAAAATTGGGGGAATGAGAAAAATTAAAACCTGCACATCTTGTGTAACTTAAACACCAAGCCAAACAGGAAACAATTTTTATATTCATATATGTATTCAAATGAAATCAAGGTGTAGTGTTCCATGAGCCAGAAGCTCTGCATTACTTAATCCAGCTGTTAAAGGTGTCATGGGCTTTGAAGACACTCGAACTCGAACCAGCCCTTTGAGGGTGACCAAACTGCTGATGCGGCCCCCGATGAATTTGAGTTTGACACCCCTGTCTTAATGCATTGTGAATATTTTTTTAAAAATAGTATTTGTAGACTGCAGGGTTTAAAGCAGTAGAAATCCTGTTGAATTTCTAGAAAATTCCTGTACTTTATACTTAGGATAATCATTCTTTCACTGTGACAGGATTCATCTAGTTCTGTTACGGAAAGGAAGAGCACCGTATTGTTCAACTAGAGCAGAAGGCCTCTCTCTAAAATATTAATTATTTTTTAACGGGGGAGTAAGTTGGGCTTAAAAAAGATGTATCCTCAGAGGGCTTGGAGCCATCTGCTAGTTTGACTTTGTGTGTTAAATGTCACCTACATTCTGCTGAGGCGTGCAGAACCAAGGAGGTCTGCTTCCCAGAATATGTACGTCTGTCACATTCCCTTAATTCTCGACAACCACAACCACCTTTTCTTTCTCTAGATAGTTTCCTTTTGCCAACATATCACATGGCAATAGGTTCCCAGTATGTGAAGCGGAGAAGTTAGCGTTGCGACGATCGCAGAATGGAAAGGCTAGGTGCAGGTCAGTCTTATCTATAGATAGTCAACTTGGTTTTGCAGTTAACTAACTCCCACCTTGGGAGGGACGCTGGTGGCACTGTGGGTTAAACAACAGAGCCTAGGACTTGCCAATCAGAAGGTCGGCAGTTCGAATCCCACGATGGGGTGAGCTCCCGTTGCTCGGTCCCTGCTCCTGCCAACCTAGCAGTTCGAAAGCACGTCAAAAGTGCAAGTAGATAAATAGGTACCGCTTCAGCGGGAAGATAAACAGCGTTTCTGTGCACTGCTCTGGTTCGCCAGAAACGGCTTAGTCATGCTGGCCACATGACCTGGAAGCTGTACGCCGGCTCCCTCGGCCAATAAAGCGAGATGAGCGCCGCAACCCCAGAGTCGGCCATGACTGGACCTAATGGTCAGGGATCCCTTTACCTTTACTAACTCCCACCTACTGGCATTTAGGCTTGGTAAAGCAGACGATAAATTTCTGTATTTACACTGCAACCCGTTCTAGACAATACCGAGCTAGATGGACCAATGTCCTGAAAGCTTCCTGTGTCAAAAAATGAAAAGATAAGAAAACAGTCCTGGGATTATGGGCCAGGACTTTGTGTATTTGCCTCTTGCTTTTCTGTCTTGGAAGGGAAGACAGAAAAAGGCGAATATGTTTCTCTCTGCTGGGCACAGGAGGAAACAAAAAAAGTAAAATAGTGGGTTTGGAGAGATGCTGTGAATTGTGCCTGCAGACCATGAGTAGTGATATGACCAGGTCAGCTAAGTTTGCACTAAGTATGAACCCATTTTACCTATGGGTATGCCTGATCCCT
The DNA here is from genome assembly GCF_965153285.1 of Podarcis tiliguerta. NCBI lineage: Eukaryota > Metazoa > Chordata > Lepidosauria > Squamata > Lacertidae > Podarcis > Podarcis tiliguerta. The sequence continues at coordinate 10,086,023 of NC_139543.1, read as the reverse complement.
AACCACTAAAGGACAAAGTGGCTGATCAAACTGACCATAAGGTTTCTTTTCTGTGGAAATGTTTAGAGCGAGTTCTACAGAACGTTATGGAATGGCTATAACGTTATGTGGAGCTACCATGCGATGATAGGAAAAAGTAAGGGAATCTGATCCAACTTCTCTATTGTGTGCCGAGAAAGAAATAGTTGTGTTCTTAATGGCTTGTTGTACATTAACCTGCAGTATAGAGAGTCCTGTGTGTCTTGGCTGCTGCATTTACTTCAATGGAGAGGGCAGCTGTGTGTGTGCAAAGGGGTGTATTTGTGAAAGGGGACGCCCTTGTAGGTTGTATATTTATTGCTGTGACTGTACTGCGTACACAATCACTGGTTTAAGATGCTGCTTTTTTGGATAGTTTAGGATGCCATATAAATTGCAAGGCAAGCTATTGGAGATGTCCCTTTATAGGAAAAAAAGTGGCTCTGGGACTAGGTAGCTGGTCTCAATTATGAGAATGATAGAAATACACGATATATGAAACATGAAGGGATCACTTTCATGTTAAAGATGCCAAATCAAGCCTGCTGTTGTTTGTGAGTATATAAGATAAAGCAACTGCCTCTTCATTTTTAGGAAAATTGTTGGTTTTTAAAATTGTAACCTTGTGTCCTTTTATTACATTATATGTGTGCTTTCCCTTAATAATTTTGGAACACCTGCATTATTGTGGGTGTGATGTTATAATAAAGAATTTCACTAAGGTGGCTTGTCGTGAGCATCTTTCATTTACATACTATTTGATTACTAAATGAATGTAGTATCATTCTTCGGCGTTGTATGCACCATATGTCTGAATCGAATGGATTGATCGCAGAATATTAACAGTTTTACAGTTCATATTTCTACATCTGCCACCTTCAGTGTTTTCACTGATTAGGTGCCTTTTGCTCTCTGCAGCTTTCCTGATTTTGTCTTTGATTAGCTGTCATATTTAATTGGTGGAATCTATGAAATGCTTAACACTGCATTGTCCTTGTATCCCCTTACAGCTTTTAACTGTGATATGTTATTACTTTCGACAGACCATTTTTTTATGTTGCTGGCCTATGACTGAGTGAAGGTTTGGGTAAGCAATCTGGTTATTTGGCCATAAAGTTTGGCCAGTGCTAGGAAACACTGTAAGCAGATGTTCCACTTTGTTAATGTTGTATTTTACTTTTGTTTTTAAGTTGTAATCATTCATCTTGTTTTTATTATTGCTTGTAAGCCGCTCTGAGCCCAGCCTTGGCTGGGGAGGGCGGGGTATAAATAAAAAATTATTATTATTATTATTATTATTATTATTATTATTATTATTACCACCAAGCCTTCACTTTCTCATCTAGCATTCCCCATTCCTATTTTGTTGCATATATTTCTTTTTTAATCTCACAATTATCTCTGGCATATCTCTAGTGCCACATGGATGATATCTCCTGTATCCAGGGGTTGGGTGAATCAATCCATGTTGTTTTCTCATTTTTCCAACCATAAGTTCTGTTCCCATTTCCACATCAGTTTGTGAATTGTTTTTAAAGTCCTCATGGGAATTCTTTAAACCCATCCGCTGATTTCTCCTAAGAAGATTTTCCCTAACGGAGTCATTTTTGAAAAGCGATTTCCCCAAATATAATGCATTTTTCAGCAATTTGCATACTTTATCCTAGTATGTGCATTTTGGGCAAGTTCCTTGGCTATAGAATGTCATTTCTAAATTCAGAGAAGTGTAAATTTTCAGGTATGGCTGTGTTTCAGTTTGCATATTGTTTTGGAAGGTCTGAATTTGGTAGGTTTCTCTCTAAATGCGAATTTAATCCCTACCAATACCTGCATCCTTCTCTGAACATTGTCTGTCACTGCCTCCCCAGCATTTTGTGGCATCTTCTTGCAAACTGGACAGGAGCATTTCCATTGGGAGAAATGAAAGGAAATCTTAACTACATTCATTCATTCATTGAAACGTCGGTCTTTTGTCCAAAAATCTTCCAGGAAGCTGGGAGCTGGTGCTGTTTCATACAAAGTATATTTTCTGTCCGTGCAAGGATATGTAATACATGAAGTAGCAGATAAAAGGAATTAAATCCACGGGCAAGTATAAGGCATCCCAGCAATTCTTCCAGCCACAGGATTTGCAGGAGGTTCATTCTTAACCTGAAACTGTTCTTAACCTGAAGCACCACTTTAGCTAATGGGGCCTCCTGCTGCCGCTGCGCCGCCGCTGCGCGATTTCTGTTCTCATCCTGAAGCAACGTTTTTAACCCGAGGTACTATTTCTGGGTTAGCGGAGTCTGTAACCTGAAGCGTATGTAACTTGAAGTGTATGTAACCCGAGGTACCACTGTACACACACACATATATACGAGAAATTAATGAACATTACCAAGATAGGTCCATTAGTTTCAATGGGTCAACTCTTGAGTAAAACTTAGTTGAATCCCGCCCTGCGTGAACAAGCTCAAAACTGCAAGCAGAATTATGGGATGTAAACAGCAGGAGCAACTGGGATCAGTAAGATGCTGGATTTTTTCTGTCTTAGATCCCCTAAACTGCTAATTCAAAGACCATAAGAAGTTCCCCATTTAAAGGTTTATGCTGAATGCTCTTACTATGCCTGTGCTGTGTTTCCTTGAGCCAGTTACCTCTGCCCTGTGTTCATAGTGGGCTCATAGAAATTAAAATATAAAAATAAGAATACCCCGCACATATAAAGACATAATAAAACGTCAAACATTAAAAACAACCCAATACAGGGCTGCCTTCATATGTCTTCTAAAAATTGTGTAAATTCTTTATCTCCTTGACATCTGAAGGGAGGGTGTTCCACAGGGCTGATACCACAGCCAAGTAGACCTTCTGCTTTGTTCCCTGTAAATTCATTTCTTGCACACATACACACACAACACAACACATATGCAGCTGGCTGGCAGAGCCAAACAAATCTGCCAAGAAAAGCTGTTTTTAAAAATGAATGAATAAATAAATGTTTGTAGACATATTCCAAGCAGCGATGAATTCTATTTAGCCTCTAAGGGGAAGAGAATTTTGGTCACACTCCTATTTTATGAAGCGACAAAGAAAAAACAGACTGTGTCGGTTCAAAAGCCCCAGAGAAAGATTTTAGGCTTTCTGTGTTCTCTTGAAAAATGGGAGCAATTAGGGATTACCACTTAACCCCAAGTACATGGTATTTTAGACTGCTGGTTTGTTTTGTTTCCAGGCAAGCCCTGGAACAAATGAAATTGCCATTAGGGTCAAGGGAGGACTGTTCCTGCCGACCTGCTTTTCCCTTAGACAACTCCTCTCAGTTCAGCTTTGCATTGATCCTTTTTATTGACTCTTCCAGAAAGTCCTTCCTTTTCCTTCTCGTGTTTAGCTTTAAACCTACATTCTCTGGGAGTGTAACAAATGTTCCTCTTTACCTACACAATCCCTCAGGTCTACACTTCTCAAAGTGTGAAGTACACTTCCTTATGCAGTTGCCTCGGGTTCAGGTCACTTCAAATGTTAAGCGAGAGTCTCCTGTACTTACAGATTTGAAAATAAGGGGCCAGCAGCCTCGAAAATAAGGGATCAGCAGCCAAAATAAGGGATTTTGGCTTAGCTTATGCAGAAATCCGGCACTGATGGAGCCATGCTGCTTTGGCTGCGACTGACTGTGTTTTGCAGGGGTTGGACTAGATGATCCTAAGGGTCTACGACTCCGACCAAAGAAGAGTGGCGGACAAAACTGATGAACGACGTCGAGATGGCAAAGCTTACAGGCAGAATTAGAAACCAGGAAGGACCTCTTTCATAAAGAATGGGGAAGTTTATAATTTATTTGAAAAGCTATTGTAAAGAGTTACATACATTGGTAGGATTGAAAGAAAACTTGTAGTAAAAATTTGAACTATGGATGGACAAATGATTGTTAAAAATAGAGTTATGAAAGGGATGCGGAGGGGGAAATCACTACATTAAGATGCTGCACTGGTTGGAGGGTATGCTAAGCAGCATGTCGGGGCTGCCGTCATCCTGGCACGAGAAGTTCCATCGGCCCTTCCCCACCCGAGAGGGAGAGAGACTCCCACCCACACCACCCGCGAGCCCAGCATGAGGCGGTTGCGGCGCCATGGCGGCCACTAAAGCATCCCTTCTGCATCCCTCCTCTTCCTCCTCCCTCAGGCTGCCTCCTTAGCCGCCACAGCTGCCGCCACCTCCAGCTTCCCCTGGCAGCGCGGTGGAAGTCTCACAAGACCCCTGGACCCTGGGCAGGCAAGTATGCACTTCAATGCGTAGCGTATAAATGGCATATGTAAAAATGGAAGCCCATCACAGCAGTCAGAATGCATTCGGGTTTAGATTCCCTGCCAAACTCTTCCCTGTCGAGACTTGAAACCTTTCCAGTTGTATCCGTGCATATCTGTGATGACGGCAGCTGTCTGAAAATGGGATATCAAAAGTTGGTTCTTGTAGTCAGCATTCTTCTTTTCCGCAAATAGGTTTAAAGGATTTGTGACTGCATTCGGCGCGATGGCTTTCCTGTGACTGATTCTCTCTGATGGCTTTTTAAAGCTGTCTCTCTGAAACACACATTTTGATCTTAAAGCTGACTGAAGTTATATGTGCTTTCCCTTCAAAGAATTGCTTTTCTTTTTTTAAAAAAAATGTGGGTGGCATATACACGCCCAAGGGCTTTTACGTGGGCACTATTAACAGATATTTAAACCCTTCTTAATGAATAGTGGAATCATAGGTGAGGGAAGAGTTTTAAACTTTGGGCAGCAGGTGCTTTCAGACATCACCAAGATGTCGCAGGATCCTGTCAATTCTAGGTGTCAAAACACTAAGCTGGACAAATTGGGCAGCGGAAGAGGGGGGTCATAGTCACAGGCCCCTTCTCACAGACATGACTTGGCCATGCTGGTAATTTCCAGATTCGATTATTGCAATGCAGCCCTTCCAAGTGTCTCTATTTTCCAGGACCAATCCCAGATTTACAGAAGTTGTCCCGGTTTATGAGTTGATCCCAGAATGTCCCTCTTTTCTTTAGGACATCGTATTTTCATATAAGGAATGTTGGAGGGTATGGAGTTATGTGCTCTGCATCCTTGAAGATGACTCAGAAACTTCAGCTGGTCAAAAATGGAGCAACCAGATTACTGGGGTTCCATTTAAAACTTACATAAACCCTTGTTTTGAAATTGCTGCACCGGGACTGTCCCTGTAAAATAGGGACGCTTGGAGGGTCTGTAGCATTTGAAGTAGCCATAAGAGAATAATGTATGAACCAATCCTCACTTGGGAGGAACAGATAACTCCTAGGAGTCATATGAGAAGATAGTTGACCAAATTCTTCATCAGGGTATCTAAAATTCTGTAGCAAGGAAAGCCCACAAATTTTGTTTGAGCAATGAAAAGAAACAGCAAGTCTTTGAAGGGAAAGTACCTATAACTTGGGTCACTTCTAAGGTCAAAAGGTGTGTGGTTTGGATGCCAGGCGCCATTTTGAATCATGTCAGTGGACCAAAATGTGACTTGGGTGTGGCTTGCCCGGTTTTTGGCATGGCAGGCCTAAGCTCACAAATTAAGGTAAAGGTAAAGGACCAGTTGTGACTGACTCTGGGGTTGCGGCGCTCATCTCGCTTTATTGGCCGAGGGAGCCAGCGTACGGCTTCCGGGTCATGTGGCCAGCATGACTAAGCCGCTTCTGGCGAACCAAAGCAGCACATGGAAACGCCGTTTACCTTCCCTCCGGAGTGGTACCTATTTATCTACTTGCACTTTGACGTGCTTTCGAACTGCTAGGTTGGCAGGAGCAGGGACTGAACAACGGGAGCTCACCCCGTCGCGGGGATTCAAACTGCCAACCTTCTGATCAGCAAGTCCTAGGCTCTGTGGTTTAACCCACAGTGCCACCCGCGTCCCCGAGCTCACAAATTACAGTATCCATTTAGCAATTAGAAATGTTTTGGTTCTTAAAAATTCCCAGGCAATGCCAGGCACTCACTGGCTACTATTATATCATCTAATTCCTGCCTATTAAGCACAGAGAAAGTTGTTGCAGTGACAGCAGGATTGTGACTGGCAAGGCTGAAATAAGCATCATATTGTCTCCTTTCACAGAGATGAGCTCTCTCTAACCCAGTGGTGTCCAAACTTTTTTCAAAGAGAGCTCAAAGTTGTTGAGCTTTCTTTTTTTAGGATTGAAGTTGTTGAGGGTTTTTTAGGATTTTACCCCAGGAAATAAACTGCCACAGGGGCCAGATTAAACTGACTGGCAGGCCAGATTAGGCCCCCGAAATGGACTTTGGACATGCCTGCTGTATGCTTTCTTCTTCTTGCGAAGATTTACTCCTTGCTGTCTGCCTCTTGTCATGTTTCTCTGCCTGGCTGGGACAAAAAGAGCAACCCAGAGCCTTAGAACAAGCACCCCCTGAGAATCTCTGCTTCTCTTTGACTTTAACCCTAGTCTAACCAATTTTTCCTAATTGTCTAATAATATGCCTCTGGTACTGCCTAGGCATAGCATAGAGACACATGGAAAAACTGACTTATCACAGCGCATGCCACATTCAATGAAAATCTTGACCTATTATTTCTTGGGGCAAGAAGAAAAGTGAACATCAGGATCATCGAAGAAATAGAAAGCAGGCAACTATTTCAAATAAAAATGGATTGCCTATCCCAGCATCATTATTAATCGGGATCAAATATATATGTATCTCAAAGGGCACAATCCCTCACCCCTTATTTTCTCCCTTTAAAAAAAAGAATAGCAGTGTTTGTTTTTATCACAGGATATTTCAGAGATGTTTTTATGTTTACGTGGCAAACATTACTCTTTGCAACGATTTGAACAAGTTGGCTGGCAGATTCCATGGTCAAGATTTCCATGGACTCTTTAGCATTATTTTGCTCTGATGTGAGGAAATGGAGAGGGATGCTAATGCAATGCAGCTTTGCAATAATCAGGGCAGGGCTGTGGTTTCCGGCAGCTCCTCCCTTGTCCTCTCACAGCTTTTAGCTGCCAATAATTATTTTAAATTATACTGTAGTCAAAGCGCCTTGTCAGCCAGAGTGCAGGGATACTCTACTGTTAACTGCCACCCACAGGTTATTGTTTCCTCGTCACAGCTTCTCGGAATCACAGAAAATAGATGAGAACAAAAGAGCATTTAGTTCAATCTCTATTAACCGAGACAGGATTCACTAGAGCTGCCACTAAACAGGGTGGGGGATGGAAATGTTTAGTAACGAATATCCTGAATTTGGATTAGATGCCTCTGTCTCCGTTAGAAGCTTAGTTTATAACCATTTAAAGATCATCATTTGCAACGGCACTTCTTAGAAATAAGCATATTAGATTGTGCCTGCTCACTGTTCTTTCCCAAGTAGCTATTGCAGGTGAAGCATATGGTAATTTTCAGTCGGTACAGCACAATGGCGTTTGGCGTGGACTGGTTCTCTCTCTCTCCGCCCTAATTTCTACCGTCAGATATCAGAGGAAACGATCCTGCCCTAGAGCAGTGAAGTAGCATGGCGGAGGCATAGGGGCAGTTGCCCCGGGCACAAACTGGTTAGGGAGCACAACATTTCAACACCTGATGCTGACTCAATACAGCTGCATGCTTCCGTCGCTGGGCTCTGTTGACAACAGCTTCTCTGTGCGAACTAGGAAGTGACCTCTCCAGACAACGGAATGACTCTTCTTTTCTTATTTCTGCAGCTGTGATCTCCTGGGTGACGCAGATGCCGTTAGGCAGTTTAATGCGCATGCATACTCTGTCCGTTTCCCTGCCTCTGCACAGCCCGGGTCACTGGCAACCCACGCTATGCCACTGCCATGGAGTAAAAGGTTTGGAATAGACTGCCTGTGGGACCCCTTCCAAATGATTCTCTGTGGTAGGCGTGACTCCCATTTCTACCTTAAGGACCACACTAGGGGTAACCAATGTGGTACCTGGCAGATGCTGCAGACTACATCTCCCATCACCCCTGACGGATAATCCTATTAGCTGGGTTTGATGGGAGTTGTATTCCAAAACTCTTGGGAGGACAGCCTGTTGTCCAACTCACGTGTCTCTGTGGAACTACATAAAGGGCATACCAGTCTCCATGGCGCAGAACAGAGGCTGGAAGTTGTCAATGACTCCAGCTCCAACAATTGATTCACCGTTTTAGAAACAAGACCTAGCATTTACGCGGGGGTGAAAAGAGGCAAACAATCCATGTGTAGGAGGTTAAGATTATACCAAAGAGTGCCTTAATCGTTCTATTCTTATCCCTTGCAAAATACAGCACAAGTGGAGAGGGAGATGAGAGCAGGGTGGAAGAAAGGGGGGGGGTATTGCATTGAATTGTCACAATTGCCTGGTGGGGGAAACCATTTTAGAATTATTTTTAAATCCATGTAGAGGTCTATTTCTTTCTTTTTTTTAATTCTCTGTAGGAAGATACAGGAAGCAGCTAGGTGTGTGTTTTTCCTTTTCTTAATTGCTCTCAACATTCATGCCTCCCAGGATGTGAATGAGTAACACAGGCTTTTGTTTGATTATCTCTATTAAATAGAAATTCCCTGTCTTAAATATACAGCCTACTTACTTCCAGGAGTATTTGTTTTGGTGCTAGGACACATTGACGGATGCCTTTTATCAAGGACCTGTGTTGGTGTTGTCTATACAGCACTGCATACCCTCCAACATTTCTCCAATGTAAAGAGAGGCATCTTATTTAATAATAATGATAATGATCACCATCATCATCGCCCATCTGAGTAGGTTGCCCCAGCCATGTTGGGTGGCTTCCAACTTTTAAAAAACATAATACAACATTATACAACATGGTGCTGGAGGAGACTCTTGAGAGTCCCATGGACTGCAAGAAGATCAAACCTATCGATTCTTAAGGAAATCAGACCTGAGTGCTCACTGGAAGGACAGATACTGAAGCTGAGGCTCCAATACATTGGCCACCTCATGAGAAGAGAAGACTCCCTGGAAAAGACCCTGATGTTGGGAAAGATGGAAGGCACAAGGAGAAGGGGACGACAGAGGACGAGATGGATGGACAGTGTTCTCAAAGCTACCAGCATGAGTTTGACCAAACTGCAGGAGGCAGTGGAAGACAGGAGTGCCTGGCATGCTCTGGTCCATGGGGTCACAAAGAGTCGGACACGACTAAACAACTAAACAACAACAACAACAACACAACATTCAAGATTTTAAAAATTCCCTATACTGGGCTGCCTTCAGATGTCTTCAGATGTATAGTTACTTATCTCCTTGGCTAGAGGGTTGCATAACCCTACAGCCTCCAACATTTCTCCGATGAAAATAGAGATGTCCTAAGGAAAAGCGGGACATTCCAGGATCAAATCAGAAACCAGGATGGCTTCTGTAAATCTGGGGCTGTCCCTAGAAAGTAGGGATACTTGGAGGGTCTGGAATTGACTGGCAGCAGCTGTCTAGGATTTCAGGCAGGGATCTTCTCCACCTGTACCTGGAGAGACCAGGGATTGAATTGGGGACGTTTTGCATTCACAGGACATGATCTGCCACTGAGCTCTACCCAAAGAAGGCTCAGCTTTGGAATATATTTAACCACCAACAACATCCTTGCTTCCCTCCATGCAATTTAGGGTGGTCTGCATAATCACCCTGGGAGGTAGATGTGAAGGACCACCCTACTGCACCCTATGTTCTTGCGGGAATGTTGTAGGTAACAGGAGAGGATATATCAATTAATATTATCCTTCCTAACTCGCGCTAGCAAGTTTATTCATATAGCACAGTGTGTTCCCCTATCACACAGCAGGAAGCTGGTTGCAGACTTGTTAAGATTCTCTTAAGATAATAAGCAATCCAATCTGGCTTGCCCAGATTGGAGTATGTTCCTGGTAAGACCCCTTTGATTCCCTTATAAAAGAATAAAGACACAACAGTCTTATTCATAAGCAGTGCTTTTTCTGGGGGGACGCAGGGATGAACCCCTAAACATTTTGTGAATCTAAGTTTGGCCTCATTGAGGGGCAGTGTTTCCATATGAGTAGGAAAATGAGAGTACCCCTAAGCATGTTTTTAAAAAGAAAAAAAGCACTGTTCACAAGTAACAAAAAGAAGTTTTACTCACAATCAGGCAGAGCACAGCGTGATCCCTGAAGGCAGGCTTAAGACTTGATGTTACAAATTTGTACAAATAGGTTTACCCCATATGGGAGATAACCCATAGCCAGCAGTGCAGTCCAGGTGAAGCAGGAAGCAGAAAAAGGAGAAAAGGAAGATGGCTACGTGACTCAGCCTTTTACCAGGTCTAGAAAGGTCACACCCACCTACTAGTCACATGCAAAGGAAGGATGCTCCAGCCAGGTGTAACAGGAAGTTTGACTGGATGGACCAACAGCTCCTACATGTCCACTCTAGCAAAACAGGTAATGTTGTACTTGACTGCTCCAGTGGATTACTCCCCAAAGTTCCCACCTATGAGGATGCAGAATTAGGACCCCGTTTCAGATGTTGTAAGCAGGAACTCAGATCGAAAACAGCTGGAGTTAATCATCACCATCATCTGCAGCTGCTAGGACTGGCCTTGTAAAAGCTGCAGATCCCTCCGTTGTGAGGGTCCTCCCTGGAGGGCAGGCTAGAAATGTGTTAAATAAATAAAGGGAATTCTTCAAACCTCCACTTTATTTGCATAAGCAACAAAGAATTCACATAATATGCGAACAGGTTGGAGGTAGAGGGACTAGAAAATGGAAATTTCAGCAGATGCCTTCTTCCCCAGGTTATCTGCAGAGATCAACCTCCCACTATCTAAATTAATGTGACATGTTTCGCCCACAACACTGATATAAACTATAAATTCCCTTGATGTCCCCCAGGACAGCTGGACGCTTCAGGGTCAATTGGGTGACATGCTGTTATTCTGGCATTTCACGACATCATAGACCCTTGAGAGGAGCTACATCAAAATTTAGTCAGAGGCATTCTGCTTTATTCGCATGGGTAGAATGTGAAATACTGATTTTCACAGGATTAAATTGATTCCCCGACACTTTGGAAACCGAACGCAATCCCTAGAAAGGTCTTTATCAAACTATCCGAAACAATTTGCTTTTGGATTTGGACGAGGCGTAAGCAACGCCATTCCAAACAGTGACACCTAAAGAAAGTGACAGTAACTCGTCCCAGTCTGTAGGCGAGGATTATAATGTGATGGTTCGCAGCGGACTGTCACTCAAAATGAAAATTATATTGGAAATGTTCTCAAGCCTGCTGCTGCCTTCTTGGGCATTGCTTTCCTTTCCTGAAGCAAAAAATAGTTGCATGCTCACTTTATGAGACTGGAACCGGCAGGTCATCTCAATATATTATGAAACTGTAAAACAAGCATCCTACCTTTTGGAGCTTTAGTAACTCCATGAAAACATTGAAAAGTCCCATTAATCAGCTCCTAGGATGATAGCAAGAAAGGCATGCTAGCCATAACCATAGATCCCAGTCGGTAGCCTTATCATTAAATGATATAGCAAACTCCTAGTCTCCAGGAGTTCATCACAGACAGTGCAGAAAACATTCCCTCCATTAGCCGCTTGTGAAAGAACAGGTACATCCAGGTACATTTTTTTCTAAAAAATGTTTAGGGGTACTCTCATTTTCCTACTCATATTGAAATACATCTCCAGGGCTTTTTTTCAGGCGGAACTCTCTGGAACTCAGTTCCGGCACCTTTCAGGTGGACACCATTGCCATTCTATGAGAATGTTCACGGTGAGATTCGGCACCTCTTTTTCTACAAAAATAGCACTGAATTCTACACGTATACACACACACACATACACACACACAGGCTTCCTTTTTATTCCACATCCATGATGATTTGGGCTCTTGATGCTAGTGGGGCAGTCACATGTGATCTCACTTTCTAAATCAGGCAGCGGCAAACTTGGCCCTGCTGATGTTTTGGGACCACAACTCCCATCATTCCTAGCTAACTGGACCAGTGGTCAGGGATGATGGGAGTTGTAGTCCCAAAAAACATCTGGAGGGCTGAGTTTGCCTATGGCCGTTCTAAGTTATTTGTGTCCACAAAAGTTTTGAGGCAGTCACACTGCTTCACTTCCTGCAGAGCTAGTATTGGTGTGGTGGTTAAGAGTGTTTGACTTGGATCTGGGAGGTAAAGGTAAAGGTACCCCTGACCATTAGGTCCAGTTGTGGCCGACTCTGAGGTTGCGGCGCTCATCTCGCTTTATTGGCCAAGGGAACCGGCATACAGCTTCCGGGTCATGTGGCCAGCATGACTAAGCCGCTACTGGCGAACCAGAGCAGGGCATGGAAATGCCGTTTACCTTCCTGCCTATTTATCTACTTGCACTTTGACGTGCTTTCGAACTGCTAGGTTGGCAGGAGCAGGGACTGAGAAATGGGAGTTCACCCCATTGTGGGGATTCGAATTGCCGACCTTCTGATCGGCAAGTCCTAGGCTCTGTGGTTTAACCCACAGCGCCACCTGCGTCCCATTGGAGCTGGGTTGAAATCCCCACTCAGCCATGAAGCTGACCTTGGGCAAGTCAATGCCTCTCAGCCTAACCTACCTCACAGGGTAGATTAAATGGGGATTAAATGCTTTCCCTCTCTTACATTTTTGTACTTTTAAGAATCTAGGGGTCCCTCGATCCTGCTAAATGCTTCTCTCTTGTGCATGTGTGACGTCGTTTCAGCTTCCTAAGCAATGTCGCTCACCACCCAAACATCAGAAAGAGAAGGAATGATGTAATCTGGCAGCATTTTTAATTACTTGCTCATTTGGCAGCAAGGGAATCTGCATTATGAGAGTTGACAATTAGAAAAGGTCAGCTTGTGAGGCCTGCTATATGAAACGCTCACAGTTAATCGGTTTTGCTTGTACGTTTTTCTGGAACAGCTACCTTTTGATTGCAAAATGTAAGTGGAAAACAAGGAACCACCAGATCTGAACACAATTATAATCATCACATATAACCTCTCTGGTCTTCCACGGAAACCCTCCTACCTGATAATCAGCACTGGATGGTTTGATCAGACTGTGGCAGCTTTTTGTATACAGGTCCAATAAATTAGCTCTTTATTCTCATTACTGATATGAGGTGCTTTCAGACGGTGGGAACACGTACGGTTGCCGTCTTGTTTTGATTGCCTTTTCCTATTTTCAACCATCTCTGTCCTCTGCTGTGCTCTTTTATTTCCTTTCCTTTTGATATGCCTTGCATTGCCTGTGGTGAAATGCTCGCTTGTGTCTTTGTTGCTCTCTCTCATTAGCATAGATGCCCAGCTTGCGCTTGACTTCTGTTTCCCCTAATATACGTTCTGGATGCTTTTGGGGGTGCATTTGCCCTCTAAATGTGGGAATTGCAGAATGAGGAATTTCCCCCCGATTGCTGCAAAATGATCCTTAAGGCCCAGAAAATGGCTATAGGTTTGGCCGAGGTACAAGGCCGTCAGCAGCAGCAAGGCATGTTTGGGAACAGTGTCTGCTTATTTTCTTCTTCTTTAATTTTATTTTAACAAAGTAATAATCACAAAAGCGGGTGGCGCTGTGGGTTAAACCACAGAGCCTAGGGCTTGGCGATCAGAAGGTCGGCGGTTCGAATCCCCAGGACGGGGTGAGCTCCCGTTGCTCAATCCCTGCTCCTGCCCACCTAGCAGTTTGAAAGCACATCAAAGTGCAAGGAGACAAATAGGTACCGCTCCTGCGGGAAGGTAAACAGCATTTCCGTGCGCTGCTCTGGTTCGCCAGTAGCGGCTTAGTCATGCTGGCCACATGACCCGGAAGCTGCACGCCAGCTCCCTCAGCCAATAAAGCGAGATGAGCGCCGCAACCCCAGAGTTGGCCACGACTGGACCTTTACTTTTAATAATCATAAAAAAAAAAAAAATGTGCACCCCACCACTGAGACCATTCCATTGTTACTATCCAACCTCTCAAAATTTCAACACCTCTTGCGATGGTTTGACCCCTTTTCGTTTTAACGGTACAAATTCTACAAACACCCTCTATATCTCCTCAAAACCATTTCTCCTCCATATTCCCTCTCTTACCTTAATGGCACATGTTAATTTATCATTAATAGCTATATCCCACACCTCTTTATACCATTCTTCCATTTTATATTCTGCCTGACCCTTCCAATTCCTAGCTATAATAATTCGTGCATCTGTCAATGAATTTGTGAGCAAGCCCTTCATAGACTGCGAACCTTCCACCCCATCGTAAGTTGATAATAATGCTACTTCTGGACTTTCGGTCAGCTGTAACCCAGTGATTTCTGTTATCGCCTTGAACATCCGGTTAGAGGTGGAGGGGTTATAACCATGCCATTAGGCGTTGGAACAAGGAGGATATTGGTCTGCGACTGATATCATAAAGACCTTGAAACCTGCATGTGCATATTATATAGCCTTGTTCCCCTTACAACTGTCCTTCTTTGAAGAGAGATGCTCCGAGGTGGAAGGTCCCAGGTTTCTTAGATAACAGCTCTCACCTGCTAACTTCGCTATCTGAGGCAGGTGACACCAATGAGAGAGAACATAAGATCTTGTTTGAACATTATACACTCTTCATACAATGGCATGAATCAAGTCTCCAGACAGGTATTATTAGTATTAGTATAAGTATTTAAATTTGTATACCGACCTTCATCCATAAATCTCAGGGCAATTCACAACATAAAACTGCTGCTTACAAAGAAGACAGAATCTAATAATTGAGCCATTTTCTTCCCTAAACAAGGATCTAACCTGAGTATTAACTTGGGACTCAGCTATACAGCTGCAAAGATAACATTTTAAGTGTGCTTTCAGTGCATTCTGCAAATGTGACACTAGATGGCGCTGGTGGGCTAGCAACAAATTCCATACATATTTTTAAACGTTTTTTAAAAAGCATTTTCACAATGTTTTTTTTATATATGTGTGTGTAGATTCAGCCTTGCAGAAAAACATCACTCAACATTTTTACCTTTAAACTTCCAACAGGATGGGATTGTAGTCTGGTGACTACTGGGAAATATATTATTTTAAAGCTGCTTAGCCCATCTTTCTAAACTCACTTGTGCGTTTTCTCCTTTTTTCTTTTAAAAAAAATCTATTTTCTGCCATTGCTTCTGCAGCCCTGTATTTCAGATGACAGCTTTTGGCCTATTCCCCCCAGACTTCATTATTCTAAAAGGGAAAAGAGAAACATTTGCTTGCTTCTCCTTGGCATGTGCTGCGAAACGTGTGGGCCGAGCTGCGTTTGCAGACAAAGAGAACATACTTAAGCAGGGTAATTGAGCAGATCAGTACAATGATGATATTGGAAGATATTAAACCGGGAGGCTGACGTTACAGTATGTGCCTTTGTAAACAAAATTAGCGAGCTATTTAAAATGGCATCATTAACATAACTGTCAGGAAAAGGAAATTCTCAAGAGCTCTGAGCTTTTAAAAGCCCTGGCCGTAAAAATACTTAGGGTTTCTGTGGAAAGATGCTGTTTAAAATCAAGCAGGGGAGAACATTTAAAAAAACAACCAAAAAAACCCCCAATAACTGGATGAGTAAGAATGATGAGACAAGGACGTTTTAAGGATTTCCTGTCAAAACAATTGGGAAACAAAGGAAGGCATAAATTTTGGGGGGGTGGGGTGGGGGAATCACTAAGAAAAGCATACAATCTCTGCTAAATACTATCATGGGTTCCTTCTTCCAAAAGAATAACAATAGAAGATGGTTTTATCGAGGGATTTAGGGAAATGATAGGAGCATCACAATACAAATCTAGATGGCTCTCCCCTCCTCTCCATTTAGGGATTTGAAAAATAAATTATGCACCTTTTCAGCATCTGTTCTTGAGCATGAGCCAACCTGTGCTTAATAATGATTATATAGGCTGAGACAACCTTATGTTGGGATTTCAATGAGACAGTTAGGGGTTGCCTCCAGGTTGTCAGTATTTCGTGGTTCAATCACCATACTGGAAATGTAGGTTTGTGCAACTAAAGTAGATTAAAGTGTTCTGTTGATCTAGTGCTCTATCAGTTTGAATGTGCTTTAAATGTATAGTAGTACCTAAGGAGAAAACCTGAAGCAGCGATGCAGTTTAGGTAATGTTAGCCTCTGGGCTGAATGACCTTACAGGGGCTGCCCACTTTAGATGGCAATGTGTATTAAAATGGCATTAAGCCACCCCTGCTGTGTTTGGGATGCCTTCTGTTCATTCTGCTGAACTGGGCCCTAGAGTCCTACAGGTTGAAATGTATAGGACCACCTCTCCCCATAAGAACCGCCCCCAGCCTTGTTATGATCATCTTAGGTCCTTTTTGGTGTGCTTCCGCCACAAGACGTCCAGAGGGTGGCAATGCAAGAACAGGGTCTTTTCTGTGGTGGCTCCTCACTTGTGGAATGCTCTCTCCAAGGAGGCTCACCAGGCACCTTTGTTACCTATCTTTAGGTGCTGGGCAAGAACATTCCTCTTCTCCCAGGCCTTTGGCTAAATAAATGATCTATGGCCTTTTAAATTCTGGGTGGGTATTGTTTTTGCTTGTTACTTTGTTGTTCCTTTTTGTGATTTTATACTGTAAACTGCCCCATGATGCTCAGGTGAAAGGGCGGTATAGAGATTTAATAAATAAAATACCAGTAATAATAGCATCTTTAGATACACTAAAGGTCATGTCTTCAAAATGGTAGCCAAGTCCAGACCCTCCAAGTATCCTTATTTTCCAGGGACAGTGCTAGATTTACAGAATCCATCCTGGTTTCTAATTTGATCCTGTAATGTCCTGCTTTTCCTTAGGACATCTCTGTTTTCAAAGGAGCTATGTGACCCCTGAACCAAGGAGATAAGTAAATACACAACCTTTAGGAGATAGTTGAAGGCAGCCCTGTATAGGGAAGTTTTTTCAATCTTTAATGTTTTATTATGTTTTTATATCTGTTGGAAGCCTCCCAGAATGGCTGGGGCAACCCAGTCAGTTGGGCAGGGTAAATAACAACAACAACAACAACAACAACAACAATAATAATAATAATAATATCATCATCATTATGGAGTAGGATGTCCCTATTTTCATCAGGATGCGGGTGGCACTGTGGGTTAAACCACAGAGCCTAGGACTTGCCGATCAGAAGGTCGGCGGTTTGAATCCCCGCGACGGGGTGAGCTCCCGTTGCTCGGTCCCTGCTCCTGCCAACCTAGCAGTTCTAAAGCATGCCAGTGTGGTGTAGTGGTTAAGAGCGGTAGTCTTGCAATCTGGGGAACCAGGTTTGAGTCTCCGCTCCTCCACCTGCAGCTGCTGGGTGACCTTGGGCTAGTCACACTTCTCTGAAGTCTCTCAGCCCCACTCACCTCACAGAGTGTTTGTTGTGGGGGAGGAAGGGAAAGGAGAATGTGAGCCGCTTTGAGACTCCTTAGGGTAGTGATAAAGCGGGATATGAAATCCAAACTCTTCTTCTTCTTCAAAGTGCAAGTAGATAAATAGGTACCGCTCCAGCAGGAAGGTAAATGGCATTTCCGTGTGCTGCTCTGGTTTGCCAGAAGCGGCTTAGTCATGCTGGCCACATGACCTGGAAGCTGTACGCCGGCTCCCTCGGCCTATAGAGCGAGATGAGCACCGCAACCCCAGAGTCGACCACAACTGGACCTAATGGTCAGGAGTCCCTTTACCTTTATTTTCATTGGAGAAATTTTGGAGGGTATGCAAGTCCCATTTTGCTCATTGCTTGCAATCAGCTTGAGATCAGTCAAGATGTTGGCATCATGGTATATTGTCATTGGCAATGACAAACGCCATGACGTTGTTTGAATTAGAAAACCAGCACATAAGTCAACCGTAAATGTTAGGACAGATGTGCTATCCTTACTTACCATTTCACAACCCCCAGTAGATTCCTTCTTCACTTGTAGCAGTCTGTTGGCTGACTCTTTCAGAGCCCCCAGAGACCATGTGCTGGGGGAATCTTTTGGCATTAAGCCGTTCTCCGAGTAGGCGAGTCTAAAAGGGAAAACAGATGCCACTATTAAAAATGAAAAAGTGATGTGGTTATTTTTGGCCGAGATAGTTGCTATTGCCAGACTAGGTAGCTTTCCTCTCCTCCTCGAGCCAAAAATATGTGCTGTAAAACAGCAACTTTGACGTCGCTGCTGTTTACAAAAAACTTACGAATCACGACCAAATCCCCCACCACCTGCACACCTATTTTAAACTGTGTTTAAAATATGCTCGGATTCATCAGTTTTAATGTCAGTAACTTCCTAAGAAAATGTTGTTCCTCCTAACAGGTGTGAAATGTGCAAAATGTATCTCTCAGGGGGGAAGAGAAAGAGAGAGAGAGAGATTAATTTGCAGTTAATTTATTTTACAGTAGTCTCTGTAAACCCATTGACCACATTTTATCCTGTGTTGGCTTGCAACCAATGAGCTGCTCTGAAGCAAATAGGCTTTGCATAGTTAAACTGCGATCATTTGCATACCCTGCACATTAGACTGTTCCTTTTTTTCTCTGTCCCTTCTGATTTACAGAAAAATGCAGAGGAAACCACAACAGACTCAAAAGTATTTCAGGGAGCAAAGGACTTGGTAGGGGGAGGATTCTTAAAAGAGCAGCAGTCTGTGTTGGCCAAGGAGGAACAACAATCTCCCACTTCCTGCAGCCTTCCTTGCGAACAAGCCCCTATAAATTGTTTGTGGTCCAGCAATTTATCCTTAGGTGTGGCCATCGCATGCACAATGTTTAGTTCTTTGTGGGCTACAAAACAGGCAGATCCACCGATATCAGGCTCCCTGATTGGTTGTCCTGGGACCGCGGGTCCCATCAGGGAAGAATTTTGGAACAGAAGACCCCTTAGCAGAATGAGCTGCAGGGTCCCAAAATAAAATAAAATGCAACAGGACTGGCTTGCTACATTTTGATGCACATGAAGCATTCATGCACTTCCTCAAGAGCCCTTCTGTCAAGACAATCTCTCTCCCTTTCCGCCTTATCTACAATGTTCATTGCATTATTATTATTATTATTATTATTATTATTATTATTATTATTATTTTCAGGGTAGCCATACTTCTTCATTTCCAACACGTGCATGTCCCTGGAGGAGACTGATCATCTAGATCCATTTCAATCTGGTTTCAGGCCTGTTTAGGATGAGGGTGAACTGATTGAAGCTTAATCCAGACAAGACAGAAGTCAGAAAGCAGAACAGGGAATGAGGGATTTAGCCTGTAGCTTCCTGCTGAAATCTTGTAGCTTTTTATACTTCAAATGTTCCATTTTGAAAATGCCTTTTTAAAAAATACATTGAATTTTCCATAAGGCTCATCATTGCCATCTGGTGTCACATTGTATATTGCACTTAAAATACACATAAAACATTTTATTTGCAGCTGCGTTGCTGAGTCCAAAGCGTAATTCTTAAAACAACAATGACAGGAGGGTAGCAAAATAACATCGCCTGTAGGACAACATGGAGATTATCTATTAAAATGATGATTCCCCTCGTTTCTGATAGAGTTGACCTCCGATTTCAGCTTAAAAGAAACCACAAAAAATCTTGAGATGCATCACTTAGCTTCCAATTTACACCTATAAAACATTGCACAGAAGTTCTAAAACCCTCCGCTGTGCACTAATGACTTTCTCCTGTGAAGGGAAAATATTCAAAGAAGACTGCAGCCTTCTTGAAGGCTCAGGAGCAGGGAAGGGGGAGGGGGTGATGGGAAGGAGGAAGCTTCTCAAGTTTGGCACACTTTGAAATAAATTGTGCAATGCTATCTGCTATACTTCAATGGGATGATGATATGATCTCCACTGATGCCAAACAGGACCAGCAAATGTCCTTGATGGTTAAACTACAATCTATCGAGTTTTATCAAAGGGAAGCACTTCGTTTATTATCTGTGCTTCAGAACGGAGTTGATGTTATTTCCATAATGCAAAGTGTTACCATTTGCATCTGGAAACAGTCTGGAAGGATAGGAATTCTCTTCCTTCAGATGAGCTTGGATAGTTCCAGCTCTCCGTAGAGCGTGTCCTTGAGGATCCTGCCATCTTCCATGCTGAGGGGATGACCAAGCCAGCGTAGACGTCGCTGAGACGGGAGTGCAAACATGCTGGCAATGTGTTTCTTTGCTTGAAACTCTGTCCTGCTATGTGATACCCAAAATCTTCCTGACACAGCACATGTGGAAGGCATTGAGGCATCGCTCCTGATGGTTGTAAGTTGCCCACGACTGTCAGGCTGCTGCCAGCGACTCCCGGCCGGTTGCCAGGAACGTACAAAGACAAGGAATTTACAGAGAGAGGCTATATAACCCTGCCTCTTGGATAATGGCGTTGTCCCAAGTGAATCTCCAGCCTCTGTCTCTCCTACCTCCTCATTCATCAATCTCATTGTCTCTCCTGCTAAGTGCCCTCTGCCTTTGAGCTTTTTGCTCTCCCACTTTCAAGGCTCACCAGGTTCTGGGATAGGTGGAGATCTGGAATGCTTTCTAAAGGCACAGTGTCCATCAGCTGCCACCTCCCTGGCATAGCTGTCAGCTTACAGATTTGAAAATAAGGGACCAGCAGCCTTGAAAATAAGGGACCAGCAACCAAAATAAAGGACCTGCAGCCTCACCTGTTCCAGGCACTCCAGTCTTCCTGTCCTCCTGCAGTCTGGTCAAACTCATGCTGGTAGCTTCGAGAACACAGTCCAACAAACTTTGTAACCAGAGGTTCAACTGAATAGAATCTGAATCACATGCACCACAAGGCCTATGCAGCCTCAACTTAAGATGGCTCCCCGGCCTGGCTTTGCACTGCAAAGTTTGCAGCAGCAGATGCAACAAAATGGCGTCCAGCATTCAAAAACCCCCTCAGCTTGCATTAGCTAGCCACACACAATGCATGCAAGCTCCACCCCCCAGTCGTTCTTAGACTTCTTATTGGATGAGCAACACAGCCAAGCTGTGGAGCCTCCCTCCTCCCTGGCCAGCAGGGAGGGAGGGAGAGGAGCTGCTTCATTTGAAATTTAAGGGACATCATTTAAGGGACATCCATCAATAAGGGAAAGCAGCGGGACATGGTGCTGGAATAAGGGACTGTCCCTTCAAATAAGGGACACGTGACAGCTATGCTCCCTGGTGCTTCCTCCTTCTCCTCTCCCATCATTTCCCAACTTTCCCCCTCATCTTCCTCTGAGCTGTGATCTCCCTCAAACCCCTGTTGTAGATCTAAACTGTCTTCCTCCTCCCTGGAAGGGTCAAGCTGGGGAGGCGGTCTCCACAATTCCTCCTCTGCCCAGTCCTTGACAATGACTCACTTCCATAAAGCAGCGGGCTCAACACACAAGCCTGGTAGACCTTTGTCTACCAGCATCACATTCTCCCATACCCTTTTGGAGACGTGAGCCATTGCCATAGCTGCCTTGCCAACATACCTACCCTGCTCAGCATCGATATAAAGGCTGCTGGTTGTGGTGAAACCCAGTTAGACAAAATTGCCTCCCACCATGACTATGCCATTTTTCTTTTTATATATTCTATCACAAGATTCTGGAAAAAAACAGCTCAGGATCCTATGACTAGATTATTAACAAATAATTGGTTTCATATTAATTATATGGTGGCACTGCTTGCCACAGCAGCTAGAAAATGACATGCAAGTGTTTTAACAGTAGTTTGAACTGAATTGATTAAGATGGATTTAAATGGTGGTTGATTTTTATGAATATAGTTAACACGTTACTTTTGACTGTGTATATAGGATGGAATTGGATGAAGTGAGAGGTTTCACAAAGGTCTTTGGCAATATGCAATAGCATTTTATTTACTTATGTAAAACAAGCAATGCCTTCTTCCCTTTCCCTTTAACTCACGGTTCAATACTGGAAAATGCCTCAATTTTTACTTTAATTTATTTGTGGCCCTGCACTATGACCTAGTTAAAGAATCTGGCCGAACCTCTGCCTCAAGGCAAAATACTCCTCCTATTAACCTACATACACACCATATGGTGGTCTTGAGATTAACCCCTCAACAGCCAGATGACAATGTCTCACAAGCAGAAATCAGAATGAAATAGAACAAACTGTGCTAGACGCTCAAGAACGGTTTATTGCACCAATTTGGACAGCTCCAGAAACTGGAACAAGTCACATCCCAACAAGAGAAAGCAAAACATGCTCCCCACTGCTCCGAACCTAGCAGTAAATACTAGAAACCAATGTTTTCTAATCTGGGTGAAATTTTATTCTCAGCCTTCAAAATGGCAACCTTCCATTCCTTAATCTTCAACGTGGAAAGACTGTGGTTCAGCGGTAGAGCATCTATTTTGCAGGTAGAACATCCGTGGTTCAATCTCAGGCATCTGAAATCAGGAGGAGCCATTGCCTGTCAGTACAGACAGCGCCGAGCAAGATGGACCAGTGGTTTATGGCAGGCAGCTTCTTATGTGAAACAGAATCCTCAAATGTGAAGCCAACTTGAATGTCATGGACTGGTTGGATGCAGATGAATGGTAGGAGGAATGAGCTGGGGACCCCCAAGGGAAGAAGGCTCAGAGCCAGGGGATTGGTGGTGGGACGACAATAAGAGGTCAGAGGGAGAAGACTGGGAAGCAGTCAGAAGCTGAAGGGGTAACAGGGCTTCGTGAGCAGGAAGAGGCTGTGGCAGAGAGCAGCCCAGAATCAGAGGCAGAAGCAGAGGTGGGGGGGGGCAAGAGACAGAGATGAGTCTGGCTGGTGAAGAGGCACAGGTGTCTCCCCCGCCTGCTGCAACAAGCTCCCCTCCCTCCTGGTCTCTCAGAACCAGGAGAGGCATGAAAAGGATGGAGGAGAGGCTAGCTTCGTGCAGACACAGTCTCCGATTGCTTGGAAGAAACCCAGGAGAGGAGGAGACTTAGGCATCTGTGGGAAGGCAGGGACCTTCAGTTCCAGAAACTGCTTCCTGGGGGGGAGAAGACCTACAGGAATTGAGTTGTAGGCAGTCTCCGAACTACATTGGCATTATACTTAGCAGGTCATTTCAGTCGCCACCTTAAATACTTTGGAAACGCCATCCTTGCAAAACAGTGGGAGGCTTTGGGATGAAATATTCAAGAGAGCTCCCACTGAAAAAGGCTGGTTTTCAGAGAGCCTTTTCAATTTTTTATGAGGACACTAATTTCATCACAAACGCACGATTTTATTTCTGTGTTGGGCTTTGCCACATGCCAGGCCCCCTTTAACTGTGTGTGTGCCACACAGACAACAGCTTGTCTTCCAATGAAGCTTACCTTTTAAGTCGGGCACCATTGCGGGATGGCGACAACGCCAGCCCCAAGATTCAGCAGCTGTGCTGGGGACACGGGGTTTTCCCGGGCTTAGGTGAACCCTCTGTCACTTGTCCCAGGCCCGGGAAATAGATTGCAGCCTGCCTGTGCAACTGGGCAGTGGCAGGCTGGCTGCAGTACTGCCCCCCAAGCTGCTAATAACACCACTGTTATTCATTGTTCATTCCAGTTTTACTTTCCTGGGCTACTACTGCCTTCTAGTCAGTGCCAGATTTATGTATAAGCTCAACAAGCTATAGCTTAAGGCCCCACTCTCTTGGGCCCCCCCCAAAAAATTAAAAGGAAAAAACATGGATGTACATTTCCAAAATGTAAGATAAAAAACAAATAAAATAAAACCTACATACAGCAACAGTGTTTTGTGTTGTGTAGGCTTATATTTGTTATGTGCAAATGGCTTTACATACCTATTAGGTCCATAAATTACCATATAGCATATATTCAACACAAAACAGCGACAATTTGTTGTTGACAAAGGACAGCTGGAAATATAAAGGGCCCCATTACCTTCAGTAGCTTAGGGCTGCTTCAAACCTAATTTCAGCCCTGCTTCTAGTTACCCAGTTTTCTTTATCCCATCCTCTTTTTAAAGTGTTAACCTATCTCATTCTTATTTTTATATCATTTTGGACACTCATCAAACCCGCTTCTTTTGCTGTTTTATCACATCCTTATATTTAACACGATAGCTAGATAGATAGATAGATAGATAGATAGATAGATAGATAGATATAGATGTTTTTTAAGGGATCTGTGAAGTTCTGGGGTGGGGAGAAGGAGTTAATACAAAACCGTGACTCTAACGCAGCATGCCAAAGGCAACAGAGGCAAAGAGAAGAAAATCCTCCGGTAAGACTCCTTTTCCGCTCCAACAATCTCCACACATGAGTAACGCCAGCTTGAATTCAAAAACTGGCAAGTGTTTATGCTCACATAAACCCACCTTTGTTAATGCTCTTAGGCATTTCGCTGGAGGTGAGGGAACCACACATCTCCGAAAGGCTTTTTAACAACAGCTGGAGAGGGAGTGTGTGTGTGTGTGTGTGTGCAGGCAGTCATGAGGCATAAAATACAGTTATACCTCAGGTTGCAGCCACTTCGTGTTGTGTTTTTTCAGGTTACGAATGTGCCGAAACCTGGAAGTACTGGAATGGGTTACTTCCAGGTTTTGCTGTTGCGCATGCGCAGAAGCGCTAAGTCGTGCTTTGCGCATGCGCAGAAGCGCCGAATCGCAACCCGCACATGCGCAGACGCGCCGCTGCGGGTTGCGAATGTGCATCCTGCATGGATCGCGTTCACAACCCGAGCGTCCATCATACAATGTTAAAGTAAAGTACAAATAAAATAATAATAATAATAATTAATAATAACAATTAATAATTAATAATTAATAATTAGCATTGCTAACTGAGGGTGCTGTCACTACTAGCCATTTCCCCAGGCTAGCTCAGTGGGAGAGATGGAAAGCAGAGTTCACTCAACTGTTACCTGGGGGCAGGTAACAGTTATCAGGCTGCCGCAGTGGGCCCGAAAGGAAGCAGGGCTCCTTTCATCACCTTTCCCAGAGGTCCAGTGCCATCGGGCACCTCCTGCCCCCGAACTGGGCCAGCCAGTGGCTATAGGAACAACTGTTTAGAAATTAGCATCCAGGTTTTGATTTTCCTCATCCCTCCGTGTCCCTTTTCCTCGTGTGTGTCATCTTTCATTGGTTTTTCTTTTTTAAGATGGTAAGCCTGCAAGTAAGGATTGCCTTGTTTGGATCATGTGTAAGTTGCTCTGGGAGCCTTTTTTTTGCTGAAGAGCAGGGCACAAATTCTCCAAACAAACAAACAAATAAATTCGGGGCAGGTTCCAAACACTCCAGCAAATCCAGCTGATTTGGTGCTCTGGTGCAACAAATCCACTCCCCTCCCCCCTGTCAATCATGGACTTTTTGCAACATGAAATATGACGGATTAATGTACTGGAATGTGTGGGATAGCATTTGCTTGATGCATCATTGTTTAATCCCCTCACTAATGAATTGGAATGGATGCTGGACAGTGTGATTTTTGCAGCTGCTGTTAGAGTTGCAAAACAATGAAGCCTGGGGCAGAGCAGTGGATAATTTCTGAAACAACAATGGGGTATTTCTCTGTCCAAGGCATGATGGAGAACAGCAATAAACGGGAAAAGATAGACATAACATTTTACAAGGACAGGCAGAAACATCACGGACAGAATAATTGCCACACACAGGAAGAATAAGGATATAGATTGAATGCCTCACTTGTAGCTTCATAAATCAGTTAATGCATGGGTAGGCAAACTAAACAGATCCGGCCCAATTCCCTTCTAAATCTGGTTCGTGGATGGATGTCAGCATGTTTTTATATGAGTAGAACGTGTCCTTTTATTTAAAATGTATCTCTGGGTTATTTGTGGGGCATAGGAATTCGTTCACATTTTTTTTCCAAAATATAGTCCGGCCCCCCACAAGGTCTGAGGGACAGTGGACCGGCCCCCTGCTGAAAAAGTTTGCTGACCCCTGGTTTAATGTGTCAACACAAATAGAAGTTGCAGTTGTTGTATCTTGACTGGAGTGTAATTGAAATTAGTAAGATTTAGGAAAGCAGAAATAAAGAAAATCATCGAACCATCAATTCTAGCACACAAGGCGGGGGCACCTAATTTACATAATTTGGTATCCGAATGATTGGCATTAGTAATTATGTTATAATTTGGCATTGTTACAATGAGGCTATTATTGGACTGTAACAGAAAACTAATAAAAATTATTATAAAAAAATGGATACTCGATAAATAGCCAAGGTCGTGTAATCTCTCCAGAAACAAAGCAAGAGGAATGCTCAGTAAACAGGCCATCTGACAGAGGAGCAGGCTGTTTTTTATGGAGTCTGCTGCAAGGCACTCACAGGCTCTGCCACTGCATATGTATCCTACCCCACGCACCTCAGGAAACCAGTTTTAAAAATATATATTTATATATTTGGCAGTGAGAGCCAAAGGTTGCACCTGAGCACACCTGATGGCACAGCCTACGTATCCCTTAGGGCTGAGCTTACGGAATATGCTCCATCAAACGCATGGAGCTACTGCATGTGCTTCCAAGTCTCCTGCCACCAAACGGCTGCCATCCCTACTTGGCGCCAGCGCTCCCAGCCTCATAGATCACAACATGATCTATAGACTAAAACTGTGCCACAATTAAAAACAAGCCAGCCCACGACAGCCTCAATGCAAAGCATTCAAGTCATCCAAGCGCCTTTGCGTAGATGTGAAAAAGCATGGAGGAGAGGACGGAGCCCTGAGGCACCCAGCCGCCCTAGACAGTCCAGAAGGAGATCATGGATAAAGGTATCAAAAGCCCCGGAGAGATCCAGCAGAATCCAGAAACAGCTTTCACCTCTGTACCTTGCCTGCTGGAGATCATCCTGGCTGGAGGGTCAGCAATCTTTTCCAGCCGTGGGCCGGTCCACCGTCCCTCAGACCATGTGGTGGGCTGGAAGATATTTTAAAAAGAAAAAAACGAATGAATTCCTATGCCCCACAAATAACCCAGAGATGCATTTTAATTAAAAGGACACATTCTACTCATAATAATTTATTATTTGTACCCCGCCCATCTGGCTGGGTTTCCCCAGCCACTCTGGGCAGCTTCCAACAAAGATTAAAAATACATTAAAATGTCACACATTAAAAACTTCCCTGAACAGGGCTGCCTTCAGATGTCTTCTAAATGTCAGGTAGCTGTTTATCTCTTTGACATCTGATGGGAGGGCGTTCCACAGGGCGGGTGCCACTACCGAGAAGGCCCTCTGCCTGGTTCCCTGTAGCTTTGCTTCTCGCAATGAGGGAACCGCCAGAAGGGCCTCAGCGTCTGGGCAGAACGATGGGGGTGGAGATGCTCCTTCAGGTATACTGGGCCTTTGAGGCCGTTTAGGGCTTTAAAGGTCAACACCAACACTTTGAATTGTGCTCGGAAATGTACTGGGAGCCAATGTAGGTCTTTCAAGACCGGTGTTATGTGGTCTCGGCGGCCGCCCCCAGTCACCAGTCTAGCTGCCGCATTCTGGATTAGTTGTAGTTCAAAGGTAGCCCCACATAGAGCGCATTGCAGTAGTCCAAGTGGGAGATAACTAAAGCATGCACCACTCTGCTGAGACAGTCTGCCAGCAAGTAGGGTCTCATCCTGCATACCAGATGGAGTTGATAAATAGCTGCCCTGGACACAGAATTGACCTGCGCCTCCATGGACAGCTGTGAGTCCAAAATGACTCCCAGGCTGCGCACCTGGTCCTTCAGGGGCACAGTTACCCCATTCAGGACCAGGGAGTCCGCCACACCTGCCTGCCCCGTCCCCAAAAAACAGTACTTCTGTCTTGTCAGGATTCAGCTTCAATCCATTAGCCACCATCCATCCTCCAACCACCTCCAGGCACTCACACAGGACCTTCACCGCCTTCACTGGTTCTGATTTAAAAGAGAGGTAGAGCTGGGTATCATCTGCATATTGATGGACACCCAGTCCAAACCCCCTGTCATGTAAAAACACGCTGATTCCTGGGCTGTCCACAGGCCAGATTGAGAAGGCGATTGGGCCGCATCTGGCCCCCAGGCCTTAGGTTGCCTACCCCTGGCCTAGATCCCATCTGTGACCACCCACTCAAAACACGTTCCCAAGAAGGATTGAACCTGAGACTTTCTGCATGTAAAACAGATGAGCTATGGCCCTTCCCAAATACATGGCAGAAAACTCAAATCAAGTGCAGGCTTGATAATTCAAGACAGTGAGCCCTGCAGACATATCTCCCCACCACCACAACTCCCTCATCCACAACTGGGCTCCTGTTGCTGCTTGCTTCTGTTTTCAGTGTAAGCAACACTAGCAATTCGTAGGAAATATGTTGATCCTCCTTTTTCCCCCCTCGCCGATGTGCAAATCCCAGGCCAAGAGATGAGGGAGACTGACGCGCTGAGCATAATATGAATAATTACAGATTTAAAGCCCTATACGGCTTAGGACCCTCATACCTACGGGACCACCTCTCCTGGTATGTCCCACAGAAGAACTTACGGTCTTCAAACAAAAACATCCTGAAGGTCCCAGGCCACAGAGTGGTTAGGCTGGCCTCAACTAGAGCCAGGGCTTTTTCGGCTGCGGCTCCAATCTGGTGGAACGCTCTTTCACAAGAGACTAGGGCCCTGCGGGACTTGACATCTTTCCACAGGGCCTGCAAGACAGAGCTGTTCCACCAGGCCTTTGGTCAGGGCGCAGCCTGACTCCCTCCTTTGGCAATCTTCACAGAACTTTAGCTTATTGGTTGCCATCAATTTGATTTTAATTAATTTTTATAATGAAATGTTTTTAGAATGTTGCACTGTTTTATTGTTGTTAGCCGCCCTGAGCCCGGCTTCGGCTGGGAGGGCAGGATATAAATAAATTATTATTATTATTATTATTATTATTATTATTATTATTATTACATGAAGATCGCTCTGTTGCCCCCCCAAAAAAATTCCATGGCTGCCATTCCCCACATTTCTGGGGTTGTTCTAAGTTGTATAATGTAGTAGTAGAAAAACCCCACTGTTTTGACACACCCTTAAAGAGAGCTAAAAGGGACGCGGGTGGCGCTGTGGGTTAAAGCCTCAGCGCCTAGGGCTTGCCGATCAAGAGGTCGGCGGTTCAAATCCCCGCGGCGGGGTGCGCTCCCGTTGTTCGGTCCCAGCGCCTGCCAACCTAGCAGTTCGAAAGCACTCCCGGGTGCAAGTAGATAAATAGGGACCGCTTACTAGCGGGAAGGTAAACGGCGTTTCCGTGTGCAGCTCTGGCTCACCAGAGCAGTGATGTCACGCTGGCCACGTGACCTGGACGTGTCTCCGGACAGCGCTGGCCCCCGGCCTCTTTGAGTGAGATGGGCGCACAACCCTAGAGTCTGTCAAGACTGGCCCGTACGGGCAGGGGTACCTTTACCTTTTTAAAGAGAGCTGGGCTATAACTCTAAAACCAAGGCAACCCCCCCTCCCCACTCAGAGACGAGTGGGCTTCTGTGCTATTGATTCCAATTATACAACTGTCAGACATGTGGCGAGCCTCATTCTTCTCCCTGTGCAACAACACAAATAGCTCCTTGGATTAAATTGGCTAATGTTTACGATATGCTTCGGAGATGAAGCTCTATATAAATGCTAATTATTAACGACGCTACCTGTCAAGCAGAGTGGGAAGACGCATAAAAACAATGAGGAGGAGGGCAAGGGAAGCCGGGGAGCACAAAAAGAAAGTACTAAACAATTTTCAGTCAGATTAGCTCACCGAAGTCAAATGCTGTCCTCTAGCAAATTCATTTCTGCATTAATCCTGTATGAAAATATCAACATCTGATAGAAGGCTAGACATGCAGAAGTCACCCAATAGACCTCTGTCAACTGTCAGAGTTTGCATTCTGCTTAAGGGGGGGGGGAGAGAACCTTCTCGTGTCCCAGTGATTATAAACTCTGAATATATGAGACAGTTGAAATGTTTCTCCCACACAACCTGGATTCAGTTAGAAGACATAAATACTTCATTCTCACACTCAGAAAGATATCAGTCTCTCACACACTCCACTTCAAGAACAATGGGCAGGCAGCCTCCTTGCAACACCAGGAACTCAGATATATACAGTGGTACCTCAGGTTACATACGCTTCAGGATACATACACTTCAGGTTACAGACTCCACTAACCCAGAAATAGTACCTCAGGTTAAGAACTTTGCTTCAGGATGAGAACAAAAATCGTGCTCTGGCAGCGCGGTGGCAGCGGGAGGCCCCATTAGCTAAAGTGCTGCTTCAGGTTAAGAACAGTTTCAGGTTAAGAACGGACCTCCAGAACGAATTAAGTACTTAACCTGAGGTACCACTGTATAGATATAGATAGATAGGGACGTGGGAGGCGCTGTGGTCTAAACCACTGAGCCTTGGGCTTGCTGATCAAAAGGTCAGCGTTTCGAATCCCCACTATGGGGTGAGCTCCTGTTGCTCGGTCCCAGCTCCTGCCAACCTAGCAGTTCGAAAGCACGCCAAAAAGTGCAAGTAGATAAATAGGTACCGCTCCAGCAGGAAGGTAAATGGCGTTTCCGTGCGCTGCTCTGGTTTCGCCAGAAGTGGCTTAGTCACGCTGACCACATGACCTGGAAAAACGGTCTGCAGAGCGGACAAACTCCGGCTCCCTTGGCCTGTAAAGTGAGATGGGCGTCGCAACCCCAGAGTCGTTCGCAACTGGACTTAACTGTCAGGGATATCTTTACAGAGAGAGAGAGAGAGAGAGAGAGAGAGAGAGAGAGAGACTTCCCTTCTTCTCTTTCCACGGTTCATTGCATATCATAAAGTAAAAGGTAAAGGGACCCCTGACAATTAAGTCCAGTCACAAAGGACTCTGGCGCTCATCTTGCTCTACAGGCCGAGGGAGCTGGCGTTTGTCTGCTTCCGCAGACATGTTTTCTGGGTCATGTGGCCAACATGACCAAGCCACTTCTGGCGAAACCAGAGCAGCACACGGAAATGCCGTTTACCTTTCGCCGGAGCGGTACCTATTTATCTACTTGCACTGCATGCTTTCGAAGTGCTAGGTTGGCAGGAGCTGGGACCGAGCAAAGGGAGCTCACCCCGTTGCGGGGATTCGAACTGCCAACCTTTCAATCGGCAAGCCCAAGCAGCACAGTGGTTTAACCCACAGTGCCACCCGCATCCCTCATATCATAAACCTCTGCATATTTTTAAATGTTCTTTTTATCTTATTCTATATGTTAAGTCTCCAAAATGTGCATATTCCGTGAACTTTAGCTGCCATTCCTCTTTTGTTGGGATCTCACTCGTTTTCCATTTTTGAGCTAACAAAACACAGGCCGTAGTAGTGGCATACATAAATAACCATTTTTGACACCTGCGAATTTCCATCTGAATTATCCCCAACAAAAAGAACTCTGGGTTTTTTTTGGGGGGGGGGAGGTGCTTTTAAACTTTTTAAAAATTCTTTATGTATCATTTCCCAATACTCTTTTACCACATATATATATATATATATTTAATCTTTTGTCACATCCTCCCCAGTGATGCAACCAGGTAGTGTTTTTGGGGGCGGAAGTCCAGGATCTTGCTCAGAGAATAAGCAGAAGGGTCCCCAAATGCAGCAGGACTCCCTTACCACACATTGAAAGAAGTGAAATAATACATACTATTTTAGACAAAAAAAGTTAGACATAACATTTCCAAATTGCACACCACAGAAGTTTGCACCACTGAACCTCCCCTTTGCGCAGCTGGGACTCAGGGATGGGAATCTATTCTCTCAGCAGTGTGATGCTTTGGATTCTCCAACACCTGCTTGCCATAGCTGTGAAATAGTGCCCAGTTCTGATCTGGATATCAAATATGAACATCTAGTGTCAGATACTGTACACTGAACAGAGATTCTACCTCAGAATTTGAAGCATGTTGACTCCAGGTGTGCCTCACCTGAAATCCCCTCCATTGGGGAGCACCCCCAAAATGTAACCAGCTCTGAAATGCATGTTTCAGCAAACCACAAGCCTTTTGGGATTAAGTGTGACCCGGTTGGGAAGAGGGAAGGAGCTCTTTTTTATCTCCGCAGCGGCTTATTAAATGGCAGGTTTAGTTGTTATGCCTCACTTAACAGTTCCACCTCTCCTCTTTTCTAGGCCATTTGATGCCATTAACCGAGCTGCATGTCAGACTGCCATGCCACCACCTTCGGTTTCTTCTGCCTCACGTATTAGCCCCAATTGACCTTGACATCCGTCTGACACCTACAGCTCGCTTGGAGATGCTTCTGTGCTAACAGCTTATCACTTGCTTGCGAGCTCAAAGTGTGGAGATATGCCACCCATGTCCTCCGTAATATCGTGTACACCGAAGAGCGGATGATGTACAAAAAGAACCCAGTGAGGACATCCTAGGATGTTATCGCTTCAGAAGGCAGAAGGGAAACCAGGTGGCGTAACACAACATGGCGGCTGGGTGAGTGGCGTAATGGCTGACATATCTAAAAGAGCAGAAAAAGACACAAGACCACAAGATGGTGTGGCCCACCACCATGAAGCTGTCCTATCATGGGGGGGGGGGGGATGCACCTAGATCAGCCCCTGCCATGTTCACTCTTGTATCTTGACATCTCTCCTCTGTTCAGTACAGAGGAGTGGGTGAGTGTCCGATCCTGGCTGAAGCAGACCAGAAAAAGCAAACAGTGTCTTGTGGATTCCCCCCCCCCCCAGTTTTATTAAAGTTTTCACAATACAGTGGTACCTCAGGTTAAGTACTTAATTCGTTCTGGAGGTCCATACTTAACATGAAACTGTTCTTAACCTGAAGCACCACTTTAGCTAATGGGGCCTCCTGCTGCTGCTGCGCCGCCGGAGCCCGATTTCTGTTCTCATCCTGGAGCAAAGTTCTTAACCTGAAGCACTATTTCTGGGTTAGCGGAGTCTGTAACCTGAAGCGTATGTAACCTGAAGCGTATGCAACCCGAGGTACCACTGTACAGCAAAGTAATATCTAGAACAAATGAAGTCAAAAATACGAAAAGGAAAGAGAAAAGATCAAGAGGAATAAGAAGAGGAAGAGGAAGCAGAGAGATAAAGAGTATTAAGAATAACACCAATAATAGCAGGAAGAAGCCCGTGTTTTGTAAGCCCCCAAATGGAAAACGAGCAAGGTCCCAACCAAAGAAGAATGGCAACTTGAACTGATGGAATATGCGCAGCTTGCAGATCTAACTTACAGAATAAGAGAACAAGAAGAGCATTTGTTTAAAGGAGATTGGAAAATATTTATTGAATATATGGGGGGGGGAATTGTGTACGCTTGAGAACATTGGCAGCATTAAGATAAATTCATCAGTGTAAATTTGTTCTGATGGAAGTAATAATACTGAATTGTTTAGTTTATATAAAATATGCAGGGATTTATGTTACGCAAAATGAACGATGGAAAGAGAAGAAGGGAAGTTATTGATATTTTAAGGTTGTCTAAATGAATATTCTAAATGGTAAAACAGAAAATTTAATTAATTAAAAGAAGAAGAAGAACACCAGTAAATAATAATAAACGACAAAATTATTATATATATCTAGTTCTCCGTTATAATTATACCTTAATCTTCAATCCAGTCAGATCAACCAAAGGCCTGGTTAAAAAGGAACGTTTTTGCCTGGCGCCTAAAGGTGTATAATGAAGGCGCCTGGCGAACTTCCATGGTGAGAGCATTCCACAAACAGGGAGCCACTACAGAGAAGGCCTGTTCTCGTGTTGTCACCCTCCGGACTTCTTAAGGAGGAGGCATACAAAGGAGGGCCACAGAAGATGATCTCAGGGTCCAGGTAGGTTCATATGGAAAGAGGCGGTCCCTGAGGTATTGCAGTCCTGAGCTGTTTAAGGCTTTATAGGTCAAAACCAGCACTTTGGATTGGGCCCTACAGAGCAGATGCACCTGTACCTGCTTCTCACATGCACACAGACACTCTACATGTGAACAGCCACACAAAGATTTCTCCTCTCTTTGCCATGCATACTTCCCCCTCCCTCAAGTATCAGGATAGAACACATTATGATGGGCCTCCATGGGATCTTTGCTGCCCGAGGAATACCCTACTGAGACATTCAGGCTGCAGAGGTACTAACTAGAACATGCCTTATCTGCACAGCATCATCAGGGTTTTGTGTATTGCCCAAGTTAATTTAGTACAGTGGTACCTCGGGTAAAGTACAGTGGTGCCCCGCAAGACGAAATTAATTCGTTCTGCGAGTTTTTTCGTTCTACGAGTTTTTTCGTCTTGCGAAGCACCAATGTGTATTGACGGTTTCCCATAGGAATGCATTGGCGGTTTTAAGAAAAAGGCGCAAGACGTTTCGTCTTGCGAAGCAAGCCCATAGGGAAATCCGTCTTGCGAAGCAACTCAGAAAACGGAAAACTCTTTCGTCTTGCGAGTTTTCGTCTTCCGAGGCATTCGTCTTGCGGGGCACCACTGTACTTAATTCGTTCTGGAGGTCCGTTCTTAACCTGAAATTGTACTTAACCTGAAGCACCACTTTAGCTAATGGGGCCTCCTGCTGCCGCCATGCGCCAGAGCATGATTTCTGTTCTCATCCTGAAGCAAAGTTCTTAACCTGAAGCACTATTTCTGGGTTAGCAGAGTCTGTAGCCTGAAGCGTATATAACCTGAAGCCTCTGTAACCTGAGGTACCGCTGTAATATATTATGGTCCTTGGGGAATCAGTTCTGCTAGGGGGCAAAATAAATCTTATTTATAAATCTTATTTTCAATGCTGGGCAGAAGGTTTGTCGAAGAAGTGGGTCCTCGCCTCTGGTTACATCTGTGGAGGGCACTTCAAATCATATGATTAGTTGTTTCTGCCTGGCTCACAAGGTTGAAAGTCTCAAAAAAAGCTTTTTTTGTTTTGTTTCAAAGCTCTGCCCAGAAAGGATTTGTCGTTGATGTTTTTTAAGGCAAAAAAGCAAATGGAAAGAAACAAAAACCTTCATGCTTTGAACTGGGTCTTTTTTCTTTCTTTCTGATATCTGGGGACCACCTGCGATTTAAAACTCTGCTAGCTTGTTAAAATACATTTCTTTTTGCAGAGGACATTTCTCCAGCACGCATGCAATGTTAAGGGAGAATTTATATGCAGCATCCCATATATATATATGCAAGCTATAGTACAGTTCCGTAAGCAAGTGAAAAAGGCTTAATTATTTAGCGAACAGAAAACATCGAAATGCACTATATACATCAGTCACATCTATTCCAGAAGATAATTAGAAGGACAGCTACGACCCAGAGTATTACAGTGAAACGAGAGTAGAAAGAGGACTTGAATAATGAAACTATTTCTTGACTGACTGACTCAAAGGATGAAAAGAAAATTGTGTGGAGAGGGGAAGATGTCTCTGGGAAAAGTGAAATAAATCAAAGTTCAGGAACAGCTGTCTGTCAAATACTTACCCCTTTGATACGAATAATATCGATGAAAAAGTTGGTTGAAAGATTCCAAATGCAAGGGGTAATAAGAAAGATCTACTCTTTTACTAGCTAAGATGTGCAAGAAGGCATGATATCCCCCAAAGTAAGCTGTACGGAAAGGCTGTGAATAAGTGGAGCAAGAGATTTTTAAAAATATATATATTATTGGACTGTTTCATCCTGATTTCATCAAAGGAGCTGCCCAACTCAAGACTGATCATGCCTAATTCTTGGTTTGCAATTGGTTTCAGATAAAAAAAACACAAAATGGCCTCTTTAGAGTGCTGCATTTTCAGGAAAAAAAAAATCAGAGACATGATCAAATCTCAAAAACATCAATGTGTTCTGACACACGGGATGTCTTGCTTCCATGGGGCGATTGCCCATTTACTGCCGAGTAAGCAGAATATCATCCAGGCATTTCAGTAGTTACCTCAAGGTAAGTAGGAAGCTACCTCCGGCTGCTGTCTTTTGGATACAGCATTCTGTCTTTCACTCTGCGTTTGTAAATAGTTTGAAATACAGATATAAATCCCAGAAGATAGGTCATTGGACATAGCAACATTTTGAAATAAGTAGGCAGTGTATAAACTTTGGGTGCTTGCACCCGTGCGCAATACCCTTCATTCAGCTATAAACCACACAACCTGAATTTGTTGGCACGTGATTGAATTCCACCTGAAGACAGCAACAGTCTGCAAGCAGTTTTGTAGTTAGTTATGTATACTGATTTGATGAGAAATGGCCATGTGCAAAAATGTAGTGATGGAGGAACTGTGGACCCCGAAATGTTGCTGGAGTCCAACTCCCATCGTCCTGGACTTTTGGCTTTGCTGGCTGGCGCTGATGGGATTTGGAGTCCAACAGCATCTGGAGGGCCAAAGGTTTCCTTCCCCTGATATATTAAACAACAAGAACTATTGTTTCACTGAGTGGTGCTGTCATCAGCGCAGAACTCTGCAGCAGAAGTCCAAACCCCAACTCAGCAGAACAAGCAGGAAGGCCCCCAAACTCAGCACAGCTGCCTTAATACATTTTGGAGTAATACACATTAACAACTCAAGAGGGAGCCCCATATAAGACCACGGACCCTCCAAGTGTCCCTATTTTCCAAGTTTACAGAAGTCCCAGATTTACAGAAGCCGTCTTGGTTTTCGATTTGATCCTGGGATGTCCTGCTTTTCCTTACGACTTCCCTATTTTCATCAGAGAAATGTTGGAGGGTATGGAGTCATGCAAACTCCCAAGTCAAGGAGATAAGTAACTATACAACCTTTAGAAGACATCTGAAGGCAGCCCTGTATAGGGAAGTTTTTTTTAATGTTTAATGTTTTATTTTGTCTTGGAAGCCACCAAGAATGGCTGAAGCAACCCAGTCAGATAGATGGGGTACAACAACAACAACAACAACAACAACAGAGTAGGACGCCCCTGTTTTCATCAGAGAAATGTTGGAGATTATGCATTAAGTCCAGAGTCTAAAATTACCTGTGTGACTCACATTACTTTTTAGCAAAACTCTTTTAAGACAGAGTCTTTCATCTCTGCTGTCTTGTATGGATCAGGTGGTCCTGTTTATCTGTACACAAACTATTTGTTTATATATTTAAAAAGAACCATAAATTGTCTTCTGGTTGCCGTAAGCCCCGCAATTCCCACAGTTCGGCATTATTCTTCCTGTCCTGGGTTTACTAGGCAGACATTTTAAAGCGGCCCTATAAAGCAGAGTTCTCATTATCTGCACTTGTTCAATGGTCCATGGGGGAAGCGTTTAGTGTCTGAATAAAACATTGCACACAACACGCACTGATGCAAAGCCCACAGAGACAGTTCGCATTGTCAGCTAATTAGATGTGTCGATTCATAGGGACTGGGCACAAAACAGCAACACACACAAAAGACAAGGCCCTTCGGTATTCCTAATACATTCCACCCCTACCCCAATTTTAAATCTTCAGCTAAAGTGAAATAGAGATGAGATGGATAATGGGCAATGCTTATACAAACCCAAGGCAAGGCAGTTTTTAGATTTTCCTTCCTACAGTAAATCTCTCTCTCTCTCTCTCTCTCTCTCTCTCTCTCTCTCTCTCTCACACACTCACACACACACACACACACACACACACAAACCAGACACAAACACAGAGTTGCTGTATAATAGCAAGAGGGAGCAGCACCTCACAATTCCAGGAAATATCTACAAGCTGGCAAATCACACTCACTTCACAGAAATCATCTAGAACATACCTGCACATTTCTCCCTGCAACTTACTTTCTAGGAGGGCTAGAGACTTTTTTTTTAAAAAAATAAAGTTTAGAGTCTGGGGCCTCTACCCAGGGATACCAGAAAAGCCTTTGTGGTGCCTGGGGGCGCAAGGTTGTCAACCCCATCGTAGGCATAGGGTTCCTGACCTATCCTTCTGCTTCTGGCTTCAAAATACACACATACACTCATTGTGTCCTTACCAATTAACAGCTGCACTGGGCTAAAGGTAAAGGGACCCCTGACCATTAGGTCCAGTCGTGGCTGACTCTGGGGTTGCAGTGCTCATCTCACTTTATTGGCCAAGGGAGCCGGCGTACAGCTTCCGGGTCATGTGGCCAGCATGACTAAGCTGCTTCTGGTGAACCAGAGCAGCGCATGGAAACGGCGTTTACCTTCCTGCAGGAGCGGTACCTATTTATCTACTTGCACTTTGACGTGCTTTTGAACTGCTAGGTTGGCAGGAGCAGGGACTGAGCAATGGGAGCTCACCCCGTTGCAGGGATTCGAACTGCCGACCTTCTGATCAGCAAGTCCTAGGCTCTGTGGTTTAACCCACAGCGCCACCCGCATCCCCTCTGCACTGGGCTCTGGATAGGTAAACCTTTAGAGTGGGTTTTCCCCTTGTCCCACTCCTTTCCCAGGGAAAACCTGCTCTTTAGCTCTAAATCGGAACAAAGGATAATCCGTGGAAAACCCAAATTGCTGTTTGCTCCAATTGAGCTTTTCGAGGGAAAGCATTGGGAGAAGAGGAAGTGTGGATAAACCCTTTATTTCTCTCTGTTTTCTGGAGTGTCATGTAAAGTTCACATGCTCCCAGCCTTTCCCTTCATTTCTTTAGTGCAGGGCTCATATTCTTTAAGGTTGTGAATGTATTAAGGCAGAGGTCAGCAAAATTTTTCAGCAGGGAGCCGGTCCACTGTCCCTCAGACCTTGCGGGGGGCCGGACTATATTTTGAAAAATATATATGAATAATTCCTATGCCCCACAAATAACCCAGAGATGCATTTTAAATAAAAGGACACATTCTACTCATGTAAAAACATGCTGATTCCCGGATCGTCCGCAGGCCGGATTTAGAAGGTGATTGGGCCGGATCTGGCCCCGGACCTTAGTTTGCCTACCCATGTATTAGGGCATTAAATTAAATACACAAGTGAGTCAGGACTTCCTCTTGTTAATGCACACAAGTGTTTGTTGTGCTACCAAATATCAGTACGCGGAAGAGTAATCCCATTAGTTTCTCAATCCCATTTTAATTTAATGCACATTTTTATGGAGGCCAGATGGTTTTGTTTATAGATCACACTGCAGCATCCTTCCAGCTGAAAGCAACAATAAAATCTATGCTGCTAATAATTCATAATTCTTATGAGCACCATAACTAAGGAAACAAAAGGGTTGGAGGGGGGGGGGTTGTTCATGGCTCATTAAAATAATGCCGAGTAGCATTCTGTTCTCACCCCGCTGCTTCTGTACTTCCTGCTCCTTCTGCACAGATCTCTCAAGAAAGATGCTTTCAGATATCTCAAAATCAGCCCAATTTATCTCCCCCTTTGCTGAACATCTGCTCAAGGCTTGTTTTGTTGTCCCTTAGAATATTTCCTCTTTGATACGCCTGGGGTGGTTGCTATGTTGCCTTTGGGCAGCTATGCAATATTTTGCCAGAGTAGTCTAGTAAAGTCACTAATACTTGCTTCTTATGTTATTATACATTCATTCAATAGCAGCTTCTTGGGGGCAGATAAGCTAACCACGCTGAACTGCGTTCCAGTAGATTAATGTCTCCCTGTGTTTTCCATCGGGGGGGGGGGGGTTCTGTGGGATACCCAGCCTCATATAACCAACACACTTACTTCTAATTAATACATGAAGGGGTTAATACCATAGAGTAAACTGTCTGAACAGGCTTAGCTAAATCCACTCCCATGCACCTTGAGAGGAAACTAGGTAATCGAGCATTTGTTCCCCTTTCAGTCTACTTGATAAATTTAGCATGTGAAGAGGCTAAGCTGGTTGCTCCAGTTTAGCTGAATGTCTCGCACTAGCCATTTTTGTATTCCTATACCAATAATTTAGGAACTTTCACCACTTTGGAACTTATGCTAAGTTTTACTACCTGCCTGTGCAACCTTTCTGACTGATGTATGGAAAAGCACATGAACCTGACCTTTGGAGAGTTTGTTAGTAAACCACTTTTAATGTACTAAATCTGGGTCCGTCCCCCCCTATGCTTGGGGAAGAGGGGACTATTTGGGAACTCACTTGGAAATGCATATTTTAAAGGTCTAACAGCCTATATTTCCACCTTCTACTTTGTTGCATATTTTGTGATTTTAAATCTGTGCTGGCGTTCTCTCACCAAAGAGTATTTGTTCCAAACTTGGCTCTGGGCATCCAGAATTTCTCCTTTCTATATACCTATTTTTTTCCTTGCATCAACAGGTTCAAGCTCAACATACCTAGCAAATCCCCATCTTTCAGTGTCAGCTGTCTTGCATTGCAATAACAGTGATCTATATTCCAGGCTTGTTGTCAGGAAGAGCACAGCGAGGATGGCAAAGCAACAAGGATATTAAAGTAAAACTGAAGTACAACAAGAATGCTTAAAAATAATCACATTTTGTTATTAAATTCATTGAATTCAGATAAAAAACTTAGCAAACCACGATGAATGGAAAAGGTTTTTTTCCTCTCTTTTTCTGACCACAATGATACTGATTCAGTAGGTTCCTGCTTATTTGCCGATTCTGTACTAAAAGGCTTTTGGGGTTGTTGTTTTTTTTTCTTATATTCAGGTGATTTATTGTGTTTCCGCGAGCTAAGATGGAAGAATCTGAACACAGTTATTGAGAGACCATGACACCTTTTGACCTTGCCATGTCAGCACAAAGCCATTCAACGTGCTCCGAGTTCAAAACCAATTTAAAGTGTTCAATATTCTTTTTGCCTCCTGAACCTTGCAGCTCTTTGGTCAGCAGTCTGCGGTGAGGGAAGGCTGTCTGCTTCTGTCAAGCTGTAATTGGTAGTTTCCAAAAATACATATGAGAGCCATATATCTCCTCCGAGCTGAAGAAAACTTGTCAAGATTGATTTACCGTGGCAACAATATTAAATTGGAAAAAAAGAGTGGCCATTTGTACATGACGTATGACGGCAGCGTATAAAATATTTAATGATGATGCCATGGTTAAACCACAAGAAGGAACACACTATTTACAACAGTGGTCTCTTTCTTTTTCCAGACTCATTTGTCTGCTAAGGAGCTCCTGTTCATCTGCCACAGAATTCCTGAATATTGCATGGCGTTTTGACGAATGTTCTACATCTGTTTTCCAAATCCAGGTGCTGAGTGGGCCATTTTGGCTTCACTGTAGCCCCAAGGTGAACCATAAGTGAACCCCAGTTAGGGACAGATGGACCTGCCAATTTGGGGTTTCTTATTTTCTCATTTTCCAAATCTTAAATTTAGTTCTCCACATTTGTACAGCAAACTGCAGGTTGATGTTTTTTTTAATCCTAATATAAATTCATCTGCATTTTAGTGCAAATTTACCCTAATAAACATGGTTTTGTCTGCCATTTCAACCCATGTCCATATCTTGCAAACAGTTTCCCTAAACAGATGGCATTGTTGTATGATGTTGTTGTTACTAACAGATCAATTGGAAAGCACACTTTTCCTAATACAGTGGTACCTCGGGTTAAGTACTTAATTCGTTCCAGAGGTCCGTTCTTAACCTGAAACTGTTCTTAACCTGAAGCACCACTTTAGCTAATGGGGCCTCCCGCTGTTGCTGTGCTGCCGGAGCACAATTTCTGTTCTCATCCTGAAGCAAAGTTCTTAACCTGAAGCACCACTTTAGCTAATGGGGCCTCCTGCTGCTGCTGTGCTGCCGGAGCACAATTTCTGTTCTCATCCTGAAGCAAAGTTCTTAACCTGAAGCACCACTTTAGCTAATGGGGCCTCCTGCTGCTGCTGTGCTGCCGGAGCACAATTTCTGTTCTCATCCTGAAGCAAAGTTCTTAACCTGAAGCACTATTTCTGGGTTAGCGGAGTCTGTAACCTGAAACGTAAGTAACCTGAAGCGTATGTAACCCGAGGTACTACTGTATGCGTATTTTTGCAAACCTTGTTTGATCAGAGAACTGCATTTCAAAATGTGGATGAGGGTGAATTCCAAAGGA
This sequence comes from Podarcis tiliguerta, assembly GCF_965153285.1. Taxonomy (NCBI): domain Eukaryota; kingdom Metazoa; phylum Chordata; class Lepidosauria; order Squamata; family Lacertidae; genus Podarcis; species Podarcis tiliguerta. The sequence continues at coordinate 10,044,230 of NC_139543.1, read as the reverse complement.
TGGTTGAGATCAGGTTCTCATCTAGTTTTGGAAAGTATGGATTTAAAAGATTCTCCTTAAAATCCAAACTGAATTGAATCTCTTCCCCAGTTCCATAAACTCTCAACATCCTTCTGTGCATTCCAGGAGAAGATCAGCAGCGGTTAACCAACTTTTATAGGGACGGCCCTGTCATTAGGCAGACTGTGATTCAGGGTTCCATGAAAGGACAGCGACTTGTTGAAAATTTAACTTATTGTTGTTTTATTTTTACTGAAGGAAGAGGGGCTGTGGGATCTCCTGTCTCAGTGGCCAGAATTACCTGAATTGCTTTAGATCAGGCATCCCCAAACCCGGCCCTCCAGCTGTTTTGGGACTACAATTCCCATCATCCCTGACCACCGGTCCTGTTAGCTAGGGATGATGGGAGTTGTAGTCCCAAAACAGCTGGAGGGCCGAGTTTGGGGATGCCTGCTTTAGATAATATGCACCTTAACTCAGGCAGCAAAATGTCTTGGGGCAGCTCTGCTGCTTCCAGGCGAGCTTGCCTGCCATTATTGATCTTCTCGCTGTGGAACATGACAAGCTTCTGAGGAATCCCACGGTTCCCTGGAGTTTGGGAAAGCTGCCAGCTTTTGGAGAGAATGGAATGCTGTTGTTTCTCTCCACAGCTAGCGGTAGATTTCTTCGCACAACCACATATTTCAAAGATCTGTATGTGCAACAGAGCTCAGTCTCTTGCATGCCAAGGTACTGATTGTTCCTCTGCTTTTAGCTGTTGGGTAGATGCAGAAGATGCTGCTGCTTTCTCTTCTGTCCCAAGTGGATGGAGATGCAGGTGGACCAGAAGTGGTACAGCGAGATGATGGCAGGATGGAGAGTTCAGCAGATGCTCATACATAGCATCTTTGTAAAGAGTAGGACCACACGCAAACCATTTATGTAAAGCACATGGCTTTACATAACTGTAGTTTGTTAAGGGGGTGGGAATTGTGGCTATGTGAGGGGGAAACTACAGTCCCCCACGTTCTTTGAGGGTAAGGCCATGTGCTCTAAATGTATTGTGTGACCTCGGATAGGACAGCATCAGGTAGAGGTCCTACGGCTCTAGAAGGTGAGGGTTAGAAAAGATGGGCAGAGAAAGATGGGTCAAGAAGGACACTGACAAACTGGAATGTGTCCAGAGGAGGGCAACCAAAATGGTCAAAGGCCTTATGAGGAACGGCTAAGGGAGCTGGGCATGTTTAGCCTGGAGAAGAGGAGGTTAAGGGGTGATATCATAGCCATGTTCGAATATATAAAAGGATGTCACATAGAGGAGGGAGAAAGGTTGTTTTCTGCTGCTCCAGAGAAGCGGACACGGAGCAATGGATCCAAACTACAAGAAAGAAGATTCCACCTAAACATTAGGAAGAACTTCCTGACAGTAAGAGCTGTTCGACAGTGGAATTTGCTGCCAAGGAGTGTGGTGGAGTCTCCTTCTTTGGAGGTCTTTAAGCAGAGGCTTGACAACCATATGTCAGGAGTGCTCTGATGGTGTTTCCTGCTTGGCAGGGGGTTGGACTCGATGGCCCTTGTGGTCTCTTCCAACTCTATGATTCTATGAAGGCTTTCTGGGACACAGAAAGCAAAATGGACAATCTAGGAGGTTAAATTGAAGGATTTCAAGGAAAAATAAAAGTACAGTAAAAGCGTAAAGAGGCAGATTGTGGGTTTGCAGGTCCAGCAGGGAGCTGGGAGGGAGAAGGGTGAGGATGAGGGAAGGGAATCACAACACTACAGAAAATGAGAGTGTGCGGGCCCAAGGTAATTTGGCACCCAAGGCAAAGCACAAAGTTACATCCCTCTCACTGGGGAAGAAGGGGTGAGTGAAGAGCTACATGTCCTGCTGAGGAGGGCTGCACTGAGGAAGAATGCTGGGAGCCTCCCCATCCCCGCCCAATCCTGAATCCTCCCAGGAGCAGGAGGACAGTATAGATTTGGAAGAGTGGTTTGCAGAGGGGCATAGTTCAGAGGGCAGAAGCTGGGAAATACTGGGTGGGGAATAGTTAGGAGAAGAAACACTGGAAGAGAGAGAGAGTTAACAGATTCACAATCTCTGGACAGCACTCGCCCGCCCCCCTTCTCCAAAGTCAGAGAGAGCTCAGAAAGTGTCAGAACAAAAAGCACAAACTTAGATTACAGTACGGGAGTGATGTAGATTAATAGGGACATGGGGGGGGGAGTTATCCTTAATTGGGAGCACCGCCATTTCTAGGAGACGTGTTCTTTGTTCTCTCGCTGTGATTATTAAAGATTCTAACTGGTAAGATGTTCCTTTCGTTTGATCTCTTATCTACTGCCATGGGGGGAGGAAGCTGATTCCTCGAAGCCTGAGGCTACATTAAGAACAAGGAGGGAATAAAGATCTACCTTGGGAACAAAGGTGGGAGGAGAACAGCCTCCTATTCACCAAGAGGTCGCTGTAAAGGTAGCATCGGAGGGGCTTCTGAGAAAGAGGCAGATCCAGCTTCCGAGGAGACCACCCCAGTTGTTGCTGCCACTGTAGTGGCAACAGTGGGCAATGCATTTACCAGAGGCCAGATCTGCTGCCCCTGTGGATCCTGCCTTCTGAGTAACCTTGTGGGTGGGCTGCCCTTGGTAGGCAGAGAGTACTACTACTACTTATAATAATAATTTATTCCCCAGCCATTCTAGGTGGCTTCCAACAAAAGATTAAAATACAATAATTGATTAAATATGAAAAACTTCCCTAAGCACAGCTGCCTTCTGATGCCTTCTAAAAGTCAGATAGTTGTTTATTTCTTTGACATCTGATGGGAGGGTGTTCCACAGGGCCGGCGCCACTACCTAGAAGGCCCTGCACTAAGGGGATGGAGGAGAATTGCAATTCAGTTTCTACTTTTAGAAAGACTTCCCTCATTAGGGCTTTTAGAAACAAGGTGTGAATCAGAATTCAACCTTTCAAAATTCACACTTTTCTGAATTTTGTAATGCTGATCTCCAGCCAATGTATAGAAATGCAATTTTTTTTAAAAAAAAGGGAAAAGAAAAATGCATATACTACATATACTAGGTTAAAATATGTGTATGTAATGCATATATTTGTGAAAATGGAATACAGGATGTACATTATGGGCAATTGCTTGCAGGAATATCCACGTTGGCCTAACTGCATATACAGAAGTGCTCATTAGGAGAAATTTGCACCAAAATGGTAACGAATCTTCATGAGGGTTAAAAAAGCAAATCAGAAATTGCTGCAGACTGTAAGCAAGCTGAAGATTGGAAGAATGAGAAACGCAGAGAACTGAAATGGACCGATTCATCCATTTCCTAGCTGCACTACATAAAATAAAACAGAGCTGGCCATCTCTGATAGGAAGAAACCCTAGAATTATCTGAGGAACTGAGGACCTCTAGCAGTGTGATTCTATCTAATCCTAAAGTCCAGGAATTAAATGTAATTGCTAAAACAGCACCACAAGGGGAGTATCATCAGGGTTAAGAGGATCCAAAGGTAGAAGGAAGTACATATTTTTAAGAGGAAAAACCCTAAACACCTCAATGCCGTCCATTGCCAATGTCTCAATGAAGACCATGTGGTTTAGTAGGGATGGAATACTGACTGACTGACTGATGAAGAAGAGGGGGACACAGAAAGCTGGGCAGGAGGGACAATGGAATAGAGTGGGTGGAAACCTCAACAGAAACACTTCACGCTGCAACATTTTGTTGTAGGCCCCACTTATATTTCGGAAGATGCACTTGCCTGCCATACACTTACAGTTTTGAGCACATACATTTCCTGCATGCATTAAACACTTGAACACGTAAGGTTTCTCTTGACTCCCACTTGTACGGGGTCAAGGCTGCCTCTCCTCAGTCATTTTTTTCTATTAAAAAAACCCCCATTATATCACAAATGAGGAAAAATTGTGGCAAATTTTTTTAGCCCACTTCAGGCTAAAACATGAAACATTCTGGCTCTTAAAACAACCAATGGCTTGCTTTCAGGGTAATTAATTTGAAGCAATTCATTTCGGCACTGACAGACTGAAATCGCTATTGCACAGTTGTCTCCAAGATTCTGCTTTTTGACCTTAATAATAAAGGCAATGCTTTCATAAGGAGAAGAATACAATATGCCTTTCCTCTCTCTTGCTGAGGTGAACGAGCTACACACACACACAGAGGCAGATGCCACATTTGATTATACATATGGCATGGCAAATTTTCCTGTCTCGGAAGTTGCAGCACTGCTGATAGAACATGAACAGATCTTCCTCCTGGCACCTTTCTGATAAGAGGCATCGCTATGAAATGGCGAACTGTTTTCCATCCATCACAATCAAAAACCTTTTAATTAGAAGGATGCAAATTCAGCTGCCATCCTGTCTTCTCTCATTTATCTTCCATCGCCATCACCACGCCTTTCAGGATACAAATCCTTCCAAGGTTGGTTACAAGAAATTAATAAAATCACAATCCCCCCCCCCCAAAAAAAACCCACACCATTGCAACTCATTAGGACTGGACTACTGCCATGCAGTCTATATGGGGCTTCCCTTGTGCTTGATCCAGAAGCGGAAGTTAGTGCAGAATGCGAGACCAGGGATGGATCTACACACAGGAAAACCCCTGCTATAGATAAGAAATTAAATCTTTATAAGAAAAGCTATGTACAAATTGCATAGAAAATTGATTTGCTCTCCAGTGGCATCTGGCATTGCATGTTTATAACACAGTCAAAATGTACGGAGCCATGTCATGGATTGGTTACAATACCATCAGTTACATAAAATGTTTAAATTAGATAGGAAAAAATGGTTTTCTGGACCAAAGCTCACAATTCAAAAGAACTATTACAAAACAATGAGTAACTTTTCTCCAAAATGTAGAATCTGTTATTAGATTGGGAAACAAAAGATGAGTTTGTTAAAGCCTCAATGACACACTGGGCAATAGATATAGGTCACAATATCGATTTTTAACCTCTGGGAAAAGCTCTGGAAAAGTGATTTGAAGTTAATAACATTTTATTCTTTCAAGGAGAACTACATGAAAATAATGTACAGGTGGTATTTAACTCCCGAGTAGGCTTGCTAAGATGTATAAGTCTGAATTAGATAAGTGCTGGAGATGCAAAAAGGTTGAGGGAACATTCTTTCATATGTGGTTGACTTGTAAAGGTGTAAGAGAATATTGGGAAATGATACATAATGAATTGAAAAAAATGTTCAAAAGTACTTTCCCCAAAAAAGAGTCCTTTCTGTTGGGGAGAATTCAGACTGAAATTCCCAGGTGTCAAAAGAGGTTATTTATGTATGCCACTACTGTGGCACATGTTTCGTTAGCCCCAAAATGGAAAACGAGTGAGGTCCCAACCAAAGAAGAAAGGCAACTTAAGTTAGCAGAATACGCGCAGCTTGCAGACTTAACGTAAGAGAACAAGAAGAACATACGTTTAGAGATTGGAAAACGTTTATGGAATATATGGGAAATAACTGCACAACTGAAAACGCTGGCAGGATTAAGATAAATTCAACAGTGTAAATAAGTTTTGATGGATGCAATAATAAAATACTGAATGGTTTCGTTTATGTAAAATATGCAAGGATATATGTTATGTAAAATGAACCATGGAAAGAAAAGAACGGAAGTCATTGCTATTTTAAGGTTGTTTAAATGAATATTCTAAATTGCAAAACATAAAATTTAAGGAAAATTATATATCTTCAATGCAGGATTGGTGGTTTGCTGTTTGTCTGTTGTTGTTGTTGTTTGTAATACAAATGTGTTTGTAGTGTGCACAGGGCAGATAGATGCCAGGAATGAGGTGTGCACCTTCGACAAGGTACCAAATTGAAGACATGCATTTGAAGGGTGAATGAACTAGGTCTCCAAGGACTGAAGCAGGCATATAGAGAAGTGATGCTGCATAAATCTAACACGACCCAGTACAGAGTACAAACCTAGAATTACAGAATAGTGGAACTGGGGGCCACAACAAAGGCCATCTAGCCCAACCCCCTGCAATGCAGGAATCACAGCCGAAGAGTCCCTGACAGATGCCCCCCCCCAACTTGCTCTGCTTCAGGACCCTTTACCTATTGCTTCATTACAGAGGCCAGAATCCACCCATCCACCTCAGCATCGTCTACACTGAACGGCAGCATCTCTCCCGGGTTTCAGACAGGGAACATTCTCTGCCCCACCTGGAGATGTCATCCAGGATTATCTATGAGGATGGGGATAATGCAAAGCAGATTGTCTATTCCTGTGCTATGGACACCCCTAGACTTGGGAGTCTTCTACTGCATTTCAAGGGACGTTGGGATTGTCTCCCTTTGGAAATGGGGCTGAATGAAGAATGATCCGATATAAAAACATGAACTCCAAAAGAGAAGATTCACCTGCAGACGGAACAGCAGGTGCTTCAAAGTTCTGAAGAAACATCGGGGGGGGGGGGAGTTTGGCCCAGGGTCCAGATGGGTGGGTTGCCACGGTAATAACGACCTCCCCTCCTTTGTGACATCTCCTGCTTCTCCCTTAAAAGCCACCAACTACAGGTGTCCATTGTGGGTTAGTGAGGAGCAGTAGAGAGGTTGGAGAGCAGGAGATTTAGAGGCTTTGGTGTGGGTTTTCGATTCTTTGATTTTGATTTTCTCATTTTGGCTGTTATTTTATTCATTTGATTTTTAAGATCTGATTTTAATTGTTTTAATTTTTTATTTTAATTTGTTTTTGTTTTGGGTTTTTTTCTTCTTTTTTGTTTTTTTTTTTTGCCAATCAGCCCTGCAGGGAGGCAGGAACTGTTTGAATAGGAGGCAATGGAATCCAGTACCAGGAATCCTGGAGGAAGGCAAAATAAGCGGACTCGTACTTCGCGAGACAGAATGGTAAGTTTGTGGGGCCCCATCCTATTCTTTGCCCCATCGCCTTCTCCCCAGAACAATTCCCGTAGGGTCATTATCACGTGGTGCTGATAATGCCAAGGTTGCAGGCTCGGTCCCTGCATGGGACAGCTGCACTGCCCGCAGAATCCTTGAGTCTCTCTTCCCTAAATTTGGGGGGGGGGCTGAAGTGGTGACAACCCCCCCCCCCCCGCAGTGGCGATTCCAGGGTCCCCTCTTAAAGGGGTTTGTATATGGGAGTTACTGGCCATACACTGAAAGGTTGTCAGTGAAGCGGTTTACAAGAAGGTAAAACAATGTAGTTGTTGTATGTTGACAAGGCCTTGCTCCTGTCAGCACTCACGCTGCAGCATCTTGCACTAATTGCAGCTTCCAGGTCAAGCACAATAATAATAATGATTTACCCCACCCATCTGGCTGGGCTTCCCCACGTACAGTGCATGGCAGCAATCCAGTCTTGAAGCAATCAGGGCCTGAACTATGGTAGCCAGGCTCTCTCGGTCCTGGAATGGCAGGAGCTGGTACCTCCTTTCTCTCCAAGCCCTGAATGCTCTTGGCTGCCTCTCTGCAGCTGTTATGAAGTCCTACAGTTCATTCAGCTGCAGAAGGAGGGAAGAATGCGCTGGCAATTCTCTATTAGGCTAAACCTATTTCTGTTCTGCATCACCTCTTCTAGGCTCAGGAGGCTGAGAACCTTCATGAGCATAAAAAAGAAAATAAAGTGGCCCCGCTGGACCACAAGGAGGAGTCTTCTGAGACTCCAGGTGAGGAAGTCCCCCCCCCCCCGCACCATTTTGGGAAGGGCAGGGCAGGAATAGGCTAGGGGGGCAGCTCAGGGTGTAGGATTTGTGGGGGAGGGCAGGCTAGTAAGAAAAAGTCGAAAGAGCCAGACTGCTGGATCTGGCAGGAGGCCGAGGCAGCTGATAGGACAGGGCTAGGGGACAGTGCTCAGCTAGAGGGCCACATTCTCTTGTGAGCCTCATTCGGGGGGCTATAGGCCAAGACTGTCCCCCAAGGCCTGGGGTTTGCCACCCCTGTAGGAGGAGTGTAGGAGCAGGGGAATCAAGGAAAAGATTATTGCAACAATCTGGGAAGCTGCAAAGGGACGAACTAACCTGTCCCCATGTCCTTTTCTTGTTGCAATTGTGACAAAGTTATCCCAGATCTTCCCGGAACTTGAGGTTAGTACTGGGGGAAACAAAAGAGGAGGGAGTGGATCCCCCAGACCCTCTGCCCGTTGAATGTGGTCTTTGCCCCCAATTCTGTAGCGGCATGTGTCCCTGGGGTGTCAGGATGATGCCAGAGGCATGACCTGCCCTCTTCCCTGGTGCTGCCCTTCCACCTCTGCCCAGGAGGCTGCAGGGCCCATGGAGGTCCTCTGGGACAAGGGATTGGGCCCAGGCCTGAGGGAGGCCAGTCTTTCCTGGCTTGGGCCTGCTTGTGGGCTCCCTTGCACCTGTCAATGGTGGGTTTTGTAGTTTCACATAAGGCGTCTCATCCAGCTTTCTCTTTCCTCTGCAGTTGGAAATAGCCCAACACCAGTCCTGTGTTGGTAAACACAGAAGAAGGTAAACAAATCTCCACACCCTGGGGACTTTTCACTTAGTAGCATTATGGTTCATTCCTGAGAAAGACCTCCCAGGCCTTCTTGCTGTGCCTTGCTGGCCTTTTTCACTTCGCCTCAGCAGGCAGGGCCCTGACTGACTCCAGCTACAAAAGCTGAGGTGGTTGAAGCCTTGGGTTTGGGTATTGTTTGGCAGGCGTTGTTGAGAGAGGCTGTTAATTCAGTCTCTCTTTTTCATTCTCTTCCAGAGGACATCATTGTCGAAGATCTTGAATAAGCCCGGAGACGGGATCAAAGTACGGGCACCAAGGGGAGCAGCTCTAACCCCGCGCTGCACAGTCTCAGGCTTCTGATGAAAGCGGCGAGCTTTCAAAAATTAAAAACAAATTGGAATTGGAATTGGCAGAGTCTATTGGACCATTGCATCAAAAGTGAACTTATTAAAATTCGGAGAACTGCAGGGCACAGAAAGGGAGTCCGTCCCGGCAGCTGGGAGAAGACGGCATATGGCGGAAGGTTGCAGGAGGAGCAAGGAATTACTTCGTGAGGAGGAAGACACCGGAAACTTGTTGCTTTTGGAGTACGTGGCGTTTTCTTGAGGCTTCCAGTGGACTAAGCTGATCAGCGGACTTTGTTGGGGGATTTTAAGACAGTGTTGGAGAAGGAGATTTTGGCGCTGGGACTTATAAAATTCACCCCCTTGCCAGCATCGATCGTGAGGAGGAAGACATTGGAAACCCTGTTCACTATTGTTGCTAGAGTTTGTGGCGCTTTTCAGAGGTCACCAGTGGATTAAGCTGACAAACGGCGGAAAAAGAAGAAGAATGCTAATTGGATTACAAATATCTTCCTTTTAATGTTTTAATGTATTTATATCTTTTTTTTCAGTTGTATTCATTCAACTTGCTTTTATCATTGGCCGTTAGCCACCCCGGTCCGTCCTTGGCTGGGGAGGGCCGGGTATAAATTAAATTTATTATTAGTTACTATTGTTGTTGTTGTTGTTATTCCTCATATACAGTAGTTTGGTTTTTCTGCTCTTTGTTTCCTGTGAGCTTTCTTTGGCGCGACAATGTAATAGACAAAGAAAACGAAAGTAACTGTACTGAAGGAAAGGTCATTTTTTTGTTTGCTGCCATCGTGTGGGACGGGAGGGAATTTGACGTAAAAATAGAAAGATTGGACTTACGACCCCTGGAGGTTGTCAGAAAAATTACACAAAACAATTTAAGACCCAAACAGTATTTTGGGGCAAAATAAACATCATGTCTGGGGAAAATTCAAAAAAGGGAATAGGCACCCCAGGGGAGAGACATCCCTCTAGGCAGGAGAATGGGAAGGAGGGGAAGGAGATCAGAGACTAGGAAAGTTTAATGGTGGAAATAAGGAAAGAATCTAAACAGAATGTACAATATATGGAGAAAAAATTATTGGAGGTACAGGAAACATTAGATAAAAAAATAGAAGCAGTTGGGGGGGGGGGGATTGTCAGGCAAAGTAAAAGACCTTGCAGTTAGATCCAAGGCTGTGGAAGACTCAATGAAACGCACACAGAAACAATTGAAGGAGACAAAGAGGGAGACAGAACGGGTTGGAGGAGAGGTCATAGAAATTAATAAAACGCAAGAAGAGATGTTGGACAATGTAGCCCTTTTGGAGATGAGACAAAACCAATTGAATCTGAAATTATCTCAATAAAAAGAAAAACATGGAAAAAATTGGAGTTACGTACAAACAACTTTTAAAAGAAGAACAAGGACAATTAAAATTGAAACCGTATGAAGAACTCAAACAGGCTTGTTCTACTTGGTTACAATATCATCAACTATATGATAAATTTAATTCTGATAATAAAATTGGCTTTCATAAAGAATCAAAACTCAAGCTAGAACTTCTAAATAATTCCAAATTAATTTGTCAAAAATGTATAATTTATTACTTGAATGGGAACTTAAAGAAGAACAGATTAAAGAAGTGATGATAAGGTGGGGGCAAGATTTTGGGTACGCGATTACACTTGATCAATGGGAAAATCCACCTCTCCCTGCCTTCCTAGTTTGGTGCCATCCAGCTATTTGGAAATCAACTCCCATCATGACCATACTGACTTGGGCTGCTGGGAGTTGGAATCAAAAACATCTGGTCGGCAGCAGAACAGAAAAGGCTGCGACAAACCACCCAAACACCATGCGCATACAGACACACACACATGCATAGTTTAATGCTCCTTATTTCTTCGTCCTTATTCTCAAATTTATACCTCATTTTGCCTTCTGTACCATAAGGCTAGTTGCTGTGAGCAAAGCAAAAAGCAGTGTAACAACCAGGAACCGTTGTGGTCCTGAAAATTATTTTAATTTCCATTGTTTCGAACGTTTTCCCTGTAACTTAAACCTAAACCAAGCGAGGAGTAAACACGAGGAAAGAAAATCCATTACAATTTGAGTCACCTGGCAATCCTATATAATTACTAGCTAGGAAAACAGAGCAGACCTTATATATTAAAAAAATCCGAAATGTACAATGGGGATGTGAGTGTGTGCACAGGGGAAAAGAATGCTGATCTCACAGCATTTTAACCATAATGGCACTTTTCATTTTTCTCAAAATATCAGAGCAGCTGTGGCTTAAACAACAGCCTTCACCACCCTCTTTTGACTGAGTGGGGAAAGGGGTTTTGAAAAGCACAAGTTATTACAGAGCACTTTGCTCCAAATGTAGCCTTAAAGATTGGATCGTTTCAGCCCCCCCCACCCCCACCCCGTTTCTAAAAGACTACACAATGCAGGCATCTGAATGTTAATGACACATTAGGGCAGTGGCTTGGAATTTGATACACTACAGATGTCATTTCTGTGACAATGCACCTTCTATTACATAAAGAGGCCGGTGGCATTTTTTGATTCTTGATGATTTTTGATCCCTACACCAAAAAGGCAAATTTCCTCAGGGTATATATAGATATTTCTATATGTGCATCTCAGGGTATACTATATGCTTGTGAAACACGGACCACTTATAAACGCCATCTCCAACTCCTTGACAGATTCCATCAACAGTGTCTCCAAAAAGCTTTACACATCACTTGAGAAGACAGGCAAACTAATATCAGTGTATTGGAAGAAGCAAAGATCACCAGTGTGATGATTCTTCAACATCAACTTCGTTGGACTGGTCATGTCGTGCGGATGCCTGATTATCGTCTTCCAAAGCAACTACTCTATTCCAAACTTAAAAATGGAAAGTGTAATGCTGGTGGTCAAGAAAAGAGGTTTAAAGACTCTCAAGGCAAATCTAAAAAAATGTAGTACAGTGGTGCCTCGCAAGACGAAATTAATTTGTTCTGCGAGTTTTTTTATTCTACGAGTTTTTTCGTCTTGCGAAGCACAAATGTGTATTGACGGTTTCCCATAGGAATGCATTGGCGGTTTTTAAAAAAAAGGCGCAAGACGTTTCGTCTTGCAAAGCAAGCCATAGGGAAATCCATCTTGCGAAGCACCTCAGAAAACGAAAAACTTTCGTCTTGCGAGTTTTTCGTCTTCCGAGGCATTCGTCTTGCAAGGTACCACTGTATAAACACTGACAACTGGGAAACACTGGCCTTCGAGCGCTCCAGTTGGAGAACAGCCTTTACCAAAGGTGTTATGGGCTTTGAAGACACTTGAACTCAGGACGCAAGGGAGAAACGTGCTAAGAGGAAGGCACGTTTGGCAAATCCACACCATGATCAACTCCCGCCTGGAAACTAATGTCTCTACTTTGGAAGGACGTGTGGATCCAGAATTGGCCTCCACAGTCACTTACGGACTCACTGTTAAAACCATGTTTATGGAAGACAAGCTTACATGGCTACAAGTGATTGCCAAAGAAGAAGATATATATTTCTATATGCAAAAACTACGTTGTAAGGCAAAGGAAGCACTAGCAAAATCTGATTTGTTTGAGTAAGGGGGGGGGGAGTAAAGGACACCTGGACAGTTAAGTCCAGCCAAAGGCAACTATGGGGTTGCAGCATTCATCTCATTTTCAGACCAAGGGAGCTGGAGTTTGTCCACGGACAGCTTTCTGGATCATGTGGCCAGCATGACTAAACCACTTCTGGCGCAATGAGGCACCATGACAGAAGCCAGAGGGAGCGAAAACGCTGTTTACCTTCCCGCCACAGTGGTGCCTAATTATCTACTTGCACTGGTGTGCTTTTGAACTGCTAGGTTGGCAGAAGCTGGGGCAGAGCAACAGGAGCTCACTCCTTTGGGGGATTCAAACCGCTGACCTTCTGATCAGCAAGTCCAAGAGGCTCAATGGTTTAGACCACAGCGCCACCCACGTGCTTTAGCTTTGTTTTGTTTGAGTACTCCCAAAGAAACCCATACCTTCCAACACTCCTCAAATGAAAATAGGGATGTCCTATTTAATTAATAATTATTATTATTATTATTTTACTGTTTATACCCCACTCATTTGACTGGGTTGCCCCAGCCACTCTGGGCAGCTTCCAACATACATAAAAGCATAATAAAACATGGACCATTAACAAATTTCTGTATAGAGGGCTGCCATTAGATGGCTCAGGGGGCCGGATAACTCCATATTCTCCAACATTTCTCAGATGAAAATAAGGAAGTCCTGTGAAAAAGTCTAGGATCAAGTAAGAAACCAGGGTGGCTTCTTTAAATCCAGGACTGTCACTGGAAAGGAAATCTGGTGCAGAAATCCATTGCCTAGCCAAGATGAAGCACTTACAGTCCCTCTCCCCCACGGAAATCAGTGAGATTTAAAAGTGCTTCATGTGAACCAGATCATGCTCTATGCATTTCCCTAAGCGCAGATCCTGCAAGAGTTGGCCGCTGGTTTTCAATGATTTCCTTAGCTTAGACCAAAAGCAATCCCTGCTTTGCAGATTCACAAATCGTTTCTGAATAGCCCGTTTCTGAATAGCCAGTCCCTTTGACAAACAACTCTAATTCGTATTTGTGCAATTGCAAATTGCATGAAATTCATCCACTCGGCTGCAGATGCTTATTTCAACAGTTTGTTAAATGACCTTTGGGGAAATAGCTCCTGATACTACAGCATAATTCATTCTGGAGAACCATGTGGAGCTCTGTATTATTTATTAGTGAAATGGATTATACGCAATAGATGCGATTTCCCATAGTTCCCACATACAATTTGATAGCTCCCAAGCCTGCCAAGATAGGCTTTCCCTAAGCTTTAGAAAGGAAATTGTCTTAAGAGAGGGGGCAACCGTTAGGGCCCAGAAAGGCTAAATCCTGGGTCTTTTGTGCCAACCCCAGATCTGCCGCCTTTCATCCCTTTTAATTATTTTAAAAATCTTTTCTCCCCCCCCCCACCAAAGCAGCTGGGGGTACTGCAAAGAACCCAGTCGCTCACAATCTTAATCTTCTCAGAAGCATGTAGATATTGCGGGATATTTACAATGCAAACCAACGATTCGTGTTTTGCTCGATAAGCACACGATAGGAATTTTCTTGTAAATTTGCTAGAGAGAACTCTGTGAGAGGCACAGATATATTCTCTTACCTGCCTGGGCACATCCCAGCCCATTTCTTCTCTTCCTCTTCTTCATCGGATCACCGAACCAGAAATGTGAAGAACAATCTGCATGCCAATCCTCAGACCCCATTTTAAGCTGTATTGAGGGAGGTCTTGGTAACAGAATTACCATTTTAAGTCTGCCTTAAAGCTGCTGCACCCATTACAGTGGTGCCCCGCAAGACGAATGCCTCGCAAGACGGAAAACCCGCAAGACGAAAGGGTTTTCCGTTTCCAGAGGCGCTTCGCAAGACGAATTTTCCTATGGGCTTGCTTTGCAAGACGAAAATTGACGAAAATTTTTGAGGGTTTTTTTCCGCTCCAAAACCCCTTTTTCTGAAGCGCTAAGCTGCTAAAAGCATTTTAGCAGCAAAACCGCTAATCCCTTAAGCCTTAAAAAGCCGTTTTTAGCCCTTAAACTGCCAATAGCGCTAATAGCGCTACTCCGCTAATGGGCTTGCTTCGCAAGACGAAAAAAACGCAAGACGAAAAGACTCGCGGAACGGATTCTTTTCGTCTTGCGAGGCACCACTGTACTCTTCAACTAGTATCCCGAGCGAGTAAATCTTGTTTTTTTACCTTTTGCAAGGTAGTGTGATTGTTGTTTCATGGGGAAGAAAAGGGGGAAATATCTGGAGAATCCAGTCTGCCTTCAGGGGCGAATGAGGGGAGGGGGTGGTCTGCCCCAGGTGTCATCGCGGAGGGGGGTGGGCGACAAAATTATCCAGAACAATTACTGCCCTACCTCCTGAGAGGTGGTTTGGGACCCAGCGCTGGGCTTCCTGAGTCCCAGAAGTTGGCCTATGTGAGGAAATTGAGACTAGGCCTGGCCTAGCCTTCACCTCACCTGCTGGATGCAGCCAATTGGCCAGCTGGGTTGGGGGCGGGGCCAAGGCCAGTCCTAATCTACTTGGCCTAGTCTCAATTTCCTTACACAGGCCGACTTTCCGGGCCGCTGGGGAGGCCTGCCAAGGCCACTGTCTGTCCTGTGCACCCCCTTCGGACCCCAATCCCCCTCCAAAAAGCCACTGCTGCCCCCAAAAGTGGAGCGCGTGGGACAGTGGCAGTGGCGGTGCCCTGTTTTGCCTGCTTGTCAGTACCCTCATTTAGGAAGCAACTGTGTGATGAGCATAGGCATTTTGGTTGCTTCATGTTTGAAATCCAGCAGTGCCGTTCGTTTTTCTTAAGATGAAGCCATAAACCAGGAGTGATAACGGTCCCGTCTTTACCTTCTTGTGACTTTTATGCACCCAACTTAACCTCTTCTTTCTGACAGTTCGGTGCCTCACCTCAACCGTTATTCTACCACATTAATTAACAGTTAAGCTATCAATGCTTTGTACGTCTTCATGACAACCCCCTAAAGGGCTGGAAGCAATTAGCAGAATATAAAACTATGAGAGAGAGAGAGAGAACAAGCATTGGAAAGGGTAGACAGATTAGCTATCAGAGAGGGAATAATATGGACAAGCTTCTTTTATTTCAACATATGGTCCTTCTGCTATTCATACTGCCGGGGGAAAGAATGCACATTGAGAAATAGACATGCTTCCTGTCACATGCGGAAACCAAAAGGGGTCAACAAGAGATCAGACTTGCATAGGGTTCACTGGGATCTGACCAACTTAAAAGCATATATTCAAATATTGCAATATAATCAACTATTTCAAGCAATATAATCAACAATGCAATATAATCAACTATTTCAAGTTCCTATTTCTATTAGGAGAATAGCAAGAAACTGATAAAATGTAGCTGGCTATACAGGGGCAGTGAGAAGGTAGATTTCCAGGAACATTGCAGCGAGAAATATATGCTGTGTTTCTTGACTCCATGTATCCCACACCCTCCCAGTTTTGCAGGGACAGTCCCGGAACTGAGAAAGCAATTATGGCTTCTGATTTGATCCCGGAATGTCCCTGCGATCTGCCCTGAGATCTTGTGATGAAGGGTGGTATACAAAATAAAGTATGGCCAGAGCCACCGCCAACAAGCTCAGAGAGGAGGATGAGTGGTGGCCGTAAGGAAGCATCCTCCAGCCTCTCTGTGGCCTCTCTGTGGCCACTGCTGTGGGCCTCTTCCCTTGGGCAGCTGGTAGCAAGGAGGAGCAGCGGCTGCCACTGCTGAGGCCCAACCCTGCATGACCCACTGGCTCTGAGGCTGGAAGAAAGAAAAGTGGATTGGAGCGCAAGGAGTCTTTGATTTATTTTTTAAAATGTTTTGTGCATCCACATCTAATCTTGGCTCTTTCGATCTGGCATGAGGCCGAATCTGAGAAGAGATTTTGCTTTCAACTGTGTGCCGAGGAAGAACTCCGGAGTAGAATTTTAATGGCGGAGACTGGACATGTGAGTTATTTATGGCCGCAGCTCGTACGCTAGTCCAGGGGTCAGCAAGGCTTACTGAGCATGGGCTGGATCACTTCCGAGGACTGGTGCAGTGTGATGCCGAAAATCGCATCTGCGCATGTCTGTGGCACCGGAAATTGCTTCTGCGCATGCCCAGACACCGAAAACCGCGCCTGTGCAGAAGCAATTTTTGGCGCCTGAGCAAGCGGAGAAGTGATTTCCGGCACCACAGACATGAACAGACGCGATTTCCGGCATCTGGACATGCGCAGAAGCTATTTCCAGAGCCGCGGGAGAGTCCCCGCACCTCGCTGCGCTGGTTTAGCGCAGCGCATGGGGACTCATGGCTTGTGGGCCTGTTAAGTAGCCTCCGTAGGCCGCTTCTGGCCCATGGGCCTTAGGTTGCCAACCCCTGCGCTAGTCAGTAAACAGTGGAAGGAATGGAATGTGACCTTGTCCCATCCAGATAAACACTGCAAAGAACTGAACAACGGAAGGTAGTAATTAATTCTCCCAGCACACCAGGTCTGAAACAACAATGTATATGAAGGACTGCACATGGGAAATGGATTTTATATTTATAAGATGTAACAGAGGTGCTTTTTGTAAGGATGAAAAAAATGTGGTCAGCTGCAAGAATGGACAATGACTAGTGAAGGATGACAATTGGACATTAAACAAGAGATGAAGCGGCTATGGGAGGAAATGGTCAACATATGTTTGCAACAGGAGTGTGAAATCTGATATTAAGAAATTGTATTAAATTTAAGTAATTTGGTTAGATTTGTAATAATTTGGAAAATTAATAGAAATAATTTTGGGGGAAATAATCTTGGCTCTTTCTAAAATTTATTTATTAGTGTGAGTCTTTTTAATTTTTGTAAATCTACCAAGGAGAAAAATAAAATACAATCGGGATTTGGGGTTTTCTCAGGACGGTGGAGGGTGTGTATGTCGTGTCCCATTGCTGTGTTGTTGGTGGCAGCCGCCCTTCTTCTGATAGGAAATGTTCGGAGGACATGACCAAAAAATGAGGGTTGGGGAGGAGTGTCCCATTTTCATCTGAGGAATGTTGGAGGGTATGGTATCCCAAAGCTAAATCTTGGTTCCCATTAAGTTCTGGTTCCTCCTGATTTACACATATGGAGGAAACAGCCCAGATGCCTCTCTCTGAAAGCATCTCCGTAGACCTAATCTAAACAATTCTCTGAATAACCGAATCTTCTGTGCCTTTGTTTGTTCTTCCCCATTATTAAAGGCCACGTTTTCGTAGGGAAGGAAGGCGACACGTGGAACGTTGCCGCTTAGGAGAAGTAAGAGATTATTCATTTAAAGTTGCAAGCACAGGCATATTTGCTCTTCCACACACACACAAAAATGTATTTTGTACATTGTCTAGTACAGCAGAAATTTCAATAAGTAAATTGTATGATTGGTTACAGAGCTGGAAGAGAATGAACACTGATTCAGAATGAGAAATGATTCAATAGTCTTTATGGAGCCATTATTGCTGTGGAAATGAAGAATTATGTCGAGTTTATTAGAAGCAGCACTGATTTGGTAGTTTAACATAGTCGTCTCGAGTTTCTTCTTAATATAGGCAAATTCCATCTTTGGCAAAGCTGCAAGAGTTGACATAAACCGGAGGATGGGCATATCCATAATTGACAGCTTGATCTTATGGGCCTCTTCAGACACATTATCTAACCTTGTACAGTGGTACCTCGGGTTACAGACACTTCAGGTTACAGATGCTTCAGGTTACAGACTCCGCTAACCCAGAAATAGTACCTCAGGTTAAGAACTTTGCTTCCGCTGAGAACAGAAACCATGCGGTGGCAGTGGGAGGCCCCATTAGTTAAAGTGGTACCTCAGATTAAGAATAGTTTCAGGTTAAGAACAGACCTCCAGAACGAATTAAGTTCTTAACCCGAGGTACCACTGTATCAACACCATCCTTTACTCATTCAGCAGCAATTGAACAACATATTAATAACACAATCCTATGCATATTTACTTAGAGGTAAGTCTGTGATGCTTTGACGCAGCATTATTGCCATCTGGATAATTTCATTTGCATTATGAAAAGTTACATGATTTTAGCAAGAAGCTACAGCATATGCACTGATCGGAAATAATAATAATAATAATAATAATAATAATAATAATAATAATAAATTTATTTATACCCCACACTTCCTGGTTAGAAACCAGGCTCAGGGTGGCTAACAGCAAATATAAATCACTGATTAAAATGCGACTTAAAAATAGCATAAAACAGCATAGAGTACAACATAAAATGCAGCATCAATATCTATAAAATTCAAAAATTCAGGGGTCATTTTTCAGGGGGAGGGAACTCCAGTCAGTAGACACTGAATGATCACCAGGGCTAACTGGCCAAGTTGGTCGTACTAGGGCCAGCAAGGAGGTGTGTGAATAAGAATTTGAATGTAGGGTCCCAGAAAAGGATGTCCGCCCCAATACTTTTGCAGGTGCAAGCAGTATTGAAAGCAAGATTATTTATAATCACCCCATTATGAGCACAAACCAACATGTATGCATGATAAAATGATGTCTGGAAAGGCTCCAAGTACAGTCGTATCTTGGATCCTGAACGCCTTGGAAGTCAAACGTTTTGGCTCCCGAATGTCGCAAACCCGGAAGTGAGTGTTCCGGTTTAAAACCTTCTTTGGAACACGAACGTCCAACGTGACTTCCACAGCTTCCAATTGGCTGCAGGAGCTTCTTGCAGCCAATTGGAAGCCACATTTTGGAAGTCAAACGGATTTCCGGAATGGATTCCATTCGACTTCAGAGATACCACTGTAATGTGTAAAGTTATTGTCATTGCTCTGTGTTGCAGCCACACGATTCCTGTTAGCCTAGCAGTCAATCACCAGCATGTTGAAAAAACTGTGGCTTCCAATCTTGGGCTCGGGCCATAAATGAAGCAATCTACCTTTGGGAACGAAAAGCTTGGGGACCTCGCTAGATTTCTGCGTTTTCTATTCATAGAACCGAATCGTGGCAAGTCTTCCTGGTGTCGCACAATAGTACTATTAATGGCTTCCTTTTCAGAGGCAAATCTTTTATAATTTAACACAAAAGACTGAAATAAGGCTCATTAAAATGGGGGGGGGAAAGAAAGGTGGAGGAGGAAAAATAAGGAAAGAAGTTATCAGTGCTTGAAGTGGAAACATTAGGAGATTTGAATATACGGCTCGTTCTGTGAGTCGCTGGTGAATTTTCACTGCATTATCATAAGCCCCCTGCACACACAGATTGAGGAAGGAAAGAGGCTCCTGCGGAGGAATCTGGGAAGAAGCCAAATTGTTTGAAAGGCAAGTGGTGAGGAAAAGGTAAGGGGGAGAAAAGGGGGGGAATGGTGTAATTGTCAGAGATAAAGCAGGTTTTCCAAATCATTCAATATGATGTCTCAAAAGAACTTGTCACTTAAAACAACAGTGTTTTCTGGCAATATACTCTCAACGCTGACACCTGCTTTGCTGCCTTGACATTCCCTCATCTTTTACTTTAGTTCGGCGGCAATCTTTGGGTATCTGCTCCCTCTCAAGGTGAAGCAGAGACGAACTGAGTGGGAAACATTGTGTTGAAGTCTGGAGGTTTGAAAGCAAAAGCTCACTTTCACATAGGTAGCGTTGTTCCACTTGAGACGATTAAACAATTGCGTGCCAAGAAGAAATTCTAGAGGTGAAATCTTCCTTCTGTGTGGAGATGCAGCAATGGGGGAGGCTGCGATGGCTGGAATTTGTTGTGCTCTTTGTGCAGTTTTTCAAACCATAACAACAACAACTTTATTATTTGTACTCCACCCATCTGACTGGGTTTCCCCAATGGCTTCCAGTATATACAGAAACATAGTAATACACGAAACATTAAAAACTTCCCTATACAGGGCTGCCTACAGATGTCTTCTAAAGAAGAAGAATATCTAAAGAATACAGTGGTACCTCGGGTTAAATACTTAATTCGTTCCAGAGGTCCATTCTTAACCTGAAACTGTTCTTAACCTGAAACACCACTTTAGCTAATGGGGCCTCCTGCTGCTGCCGCACCGCCAGAACACGATTTCTTTTCTCATCCTGAAGCAAAGTTCTTAACCTGAGGTAATATTTCTGGGTTAGCGGAGTCTGTAACCTGAAGCGTATGTAACCTGAAGCATATGTAACCTGAGGTATCACAGTAATAATAATAATAATAATAATAATAACAGCAACAACCCTACCCAGCGGTGGATAAAAGTATTAAACAGAGCCACCAAGAGGTCAGGTTGCTAGCTATTTTTCAGGAAGCAAAACATGGAGGTGAAGGTTTCAGCAATCCCCTTCAAAATTCTTGCTAGGAGCACAGCAAGGAATGAAGGAGAGAGATTTGATTAAGTTCACTTTTAAAGGCGAACCAAATCCACACTTCCTCAAATGCTATGCAAACCAAAACACAGCCTTCCTTTGAAAAGGGCATGTCTCTGAATTTTGCAGCGTGGTACTCCAGCCAATGTGTACAAAATATGTACAAAAACACATGCATAAAAAACGCACATGTACTTTGTGACAATAATTGAAGATGCACTATACTAGGGGAATGGCAGAAATGGGTACATTAGGCACATGATGAGAAATCTGCAGTAAAATGTGGGTGAATTTCTATTATTATTAATTTTTTTTAAAAAAGCTTGCAGATTGCTGCAGGAACGTAGAGAACTGAATTTAAGGCTGAAACTGGACATGGCTCTGACAGACCAGTTTGTTTAAACCTTGGTCAACCCTTATAGTTTTAGCAGTTCGAAAGCACGTCAAAGTGCAAATAGATAAATAGGTACCACTCCAGCGGGAAGGTAAACGGCATTTCCGTGCGCTGCTCTGGTTCGCCAGAAGTGGCTTAGTCATGCTGGCCACATGACCCGGAAGCAGTACGCCAGCTCCCTCCGCCAGTAAAGCAAGATGAGCGCCGCAACCCCAGAGTCGGCCACGACTGGACCTAATGGTCAGGGGACCTTTACCTTTACCTTTACCCTTACCCTTATAGTTTAGTTAAGGAGCAAAACTGGCACAGAAAGCTGCACCCCATTCTTCTTGTAGGTGATGTGCGGCATCGCCATGTGGCATCCTCTGGAAGTTGCCGGGCCACAGCAGAGCTCACTGGCGATAACGCTTGCTCTGTGAGTCGCCATTTTAAATTTTCCCACAGTAGCCCAATGAGGAGCACTACTTTAATTTCTCACAATGCTACCCAGCAAGAAAAGTGGGGGAATTGTCAATGGTGGTTTGTTGTCACCTGCAACTGATACCAGGTAATTCTGCAACTAGAGATTCCTCAACATAAAAATAGACCCAGCAGAGAACAGTGAGCCTCTAAAACCCAGAGCCAGACCGGGAGCTTCCTACATACGGATATTTCAACTCCTTTCCCCCCTCCATTGGGCTCCAATACCTGAAGTGAGTCTAGCTGGGTGGGTGTACAGTCAAACCTCATCTCCCGAACGCCTCCGTTTTGGAACGTTTCGGCTCCTGAATGTCGAAAACGCGGAAGTAAATGCTCTGGTTTTCAAACATTTTTCAGAAGCTGAACATCCGACACAGCTTCCGTTTGCTTGCAGGAAGCTCTTGCAACCAATCAGAAGCTGCACCTTAGTTGTCGAATATTTTGAAAATGAACAGGCTTCCGGAATGGGTTACGTTCTACAACCAATGTTTGACTGTACTCAGTTATGGAAATGGAGAGGGTTCGATTCTGCTTAGCGGTGCTCTACATTATGGATGATTTGGGGCCTAGTTTGCTAACACTCAAGCAGAATTTCCTCTCATCAGGTATTTTGCAAGGCTGCCTAGTCATTCCAAGTGGAGAAGCGATTTAACATATTGCTTAAACTCAGGTGGAATCTAGACACATATAAAAAATGCTGTGAAAATGCTTTTTTTTTAAAAAAAAAGAAGGAGTTTTAAAAACATATATTGAATTTGCCATTAGCTCACCATCACCATCTAGTGTCACATTTGTATAATGCACTTAAAAGTTATATTTGCAGCTGTAGAGTCCTTGATGGCAGAAAGTGAGGAAGAATTAAAGAACCTTTTATTGAGGGTGAAAGAGGAGAGTGCAAAATATGGTCTGAAGCTCCACATCAAAAAAACGAAGATCATGGCCACTGGGCCCATCACCTCCTGGCAAATAGAAGGGGAAGAAATGGAGGCAGTGAGAGATTTTACTTTCTTGGGCTCCGTGATCACTGCAGGTGGTGACAGCAGCCACGAAATTAAGAGACGCCTGCTTCTTGGGAGAAAAGCAATGACAAACCTAGATAGCATCTTAAAAAGCAGAGACATCACCTTGCCAACAAAGGTCCGTATAGTAAAAGCTATGGTTTTCCCAGTAGTGATGTATGGAAGTGAAAGCTGAACCATAAAGAAGGCTGATCGCCGAAGAATTGATGCTTTTGAATTATGGTGCTGGAGGAGACTCTTGAGAGTCCCATGGACTGCAAGAAGATCAAACCTCTCCATTCTGAAGGAAATCAGCCCTGAGTGCTCACTGGAAGGACAGATCGTGAAGCTGAGGATCCAATACTTTGGCCACCTCATGAGAAGAGAAGACTCCCTGGAAAAGACCCTGATGTTGGCAAAGATGGAGGGCACAAGGAGGAGGAGACGACAGAGGATGAGATGGTTGGACAGTGTTCTCGAAGCTACCAGCATGAGTTTGACCAAACTGCGGGTGGCAGTGGAAGACAGGAGTGCCTGGCGTGCTCTGGTCCATGGGGTCACGAAGAGTCGGACACGACTAAACGACTAAACAACAACAACAGCTGAGTCCTACGTGAAGAGGTGTGGCACCAACCATTCTGAGTCCCAGTTCTTCTCATGTGAGCACAACAAATGATCTGAAACCAGATGTTTTAAAATTGGGACGGTGAGAGGTTTTAAACTGAGAAGAGCACAGCACCAACTGAGAGCAGCAGAGAGGAATTCCCAATTGAAAACTGCAGAAATGGCAGTCTTTGTGGGTGAGAGGTGCTTTCACATTTAAATTCTGTCTGTTCCAGTAGAGTTCATTTTATGATTGAAATCCCACCAGCCTGACTCTCACTAGTAACTATAGAATGTTATTCTCCATCAGTCTCACTTCTTCCTTTGCAGAGCAGGAAGATTAGTATTCAGATGGAAGTGGAAACCAATTCGCTGCCATTCTATAACTTCTCGTTCCTGCATTTCCCATGAGGGGCGATTTTAATTCACTGAAAAAGCTTTTCTCTGGAGTATATTATCAACTTTGGATTTTTTAACAAATATTACTGACTTTTATGCTGGAACTTTATCTACTTTTTAATGTTGCGTGTGCACAACCTCTCTCTCTCTGACACACACACACACACACACACACACACACACACACACAAACACACATACGCATACACACACAGAGGATTCAGTAGTACTTGAAACACAATCTCTCTTTTCTTCCTGAGTTTTCCCCTACGGTACACTTCTAGCAAGGAAGGAATGAGGCAATGGTTCATCCTTCCATATATCTGCCGTAGGTTGACTTCAGTTCTCTTATTTGTGCTTCTGAAAAGCTTGGGGTTCCTCCTCTGCAGATGCTGGTACCTCCTGATGCTCACATTCACAGACTTGCTTCGACTCATTGTTGTTTCACATGACCTGTATCCATGTTTGTCTGTTGCAGCAAAAACTAATCTAATAGCTACTGCAATGCACTCTACGTGGGGCTACCTTTGAAGGTGACCAGGAATCTACAACTAATCCAGATTGCGGAAGCTAGACTGGTGACTGGGAGTGGCCGCTGAGACCATATAACACCGGTCTTGAAATACCTACATTGGCTCCCAGTACGGTTCCGAGCACAATTCAAAGTGTTGGTGCTGACCTTTAAAGCCCTAAACGGCCTCGGCCCAGTATACCTGAAGGATACCCCGTTCCGCCCGGACACTGAGGTCCAGCTCCGAGGGCCTTCTGGCGGTTTCCTCGCTGTGAGAAACCAAGTTACAGGGAACCAGGCAGAGGGCCTTCTCAGTAGTGGCACCTGCTCTGTGGAACGTCCTCCCACCAGATGTCAAAGAGAAAAACAACTACCAGACTTTTAGAAGACATCTGAAGGCAGCCCTGGATTACTGTATTTTAATATTTTGTTGGAAGCTGCCCAGAGTGGCTGGCGAAGCCCAGCCAGATGGACGGGGTATAAATATTATTATTATTATTAACAACAACTGCACCTTAAAGGCTAACAGATATATATATCATGGCAAGAGTCCACAAAAACCTAGGACAGTGTGCATTTTCTAGGCTTCAAAGTGCCACAAGACTTCAGGATTGCCTAGAAAGCTTCCTAAGCTCTTGGGGAAAACCATTTTAAAAATGCCACTTCTACACAAGTGTGCTGTAAAAAGACCAACAACAACTTTGACCATTAAAGGGACCCTCTCGACATCCATTTGTTTTCTAATGAACAACAACAAGGAACCACCAAGGTTCACATGGCAGAGAATTTATGGGGACGATGGAGTGTTCAGATAGTTCAGAATGGTCAGACAGAGTGCTGGAGAGGCATGTTTAATTTCACAAATAGAGGGAATCATTGTCCTTGCTCTACATCAGGGGTCAACAACCTTTTTCAGCCGTGGGCCGGTCCACCGTCCCTCAGACCATGTGGTGGGCTGGACTATATTTTGGGGGGGGGGGGGGTGAAATGAACGAATTCCTATGTCCCACAAATAACCCAGCGATGCCTTTTAAATAAAAGGACACATTCTACTCATGTAGAAACACGCTGATTCCTGGACCATCCGCGGGCCGGATTGAGAAGGCAATTGGGCCGGATCCGGCCCCCGAGCCTTAGGTTGCCTACCCCTGCTCTACATCATTCTGAGAGCACCTACTTATCTCTAGGATCAATGTGGCTTTTCTTAGTAGGGTTTTTTTTCTTTGTGTTTTTTTTTTTGCAAGAGTGGTAGCACTGAGTCAGCCTGGAGATTTAGCACATCACATCCCCAGTAGGATGTCAGTTGGGAAGACTGCATGATAAGGCACAGCAGGAGTTCATTTCTTCTGTCTCCTTCTAGAGTTAACATTTTGTTGTTGTTTAGTCGTTTAGTCGTGTCCGACTCTTCGTGACCCCCTGGACCAGAGCACGCCAGGCACTTCTGTCTTCCACTGCCTCCCGCAGTTTGGTCAGGCTCATGTTTGTAGCTTCGAGAACACTGTCCAACCATCTCTTCCTCTGTCGTCCCCTTCTCCTTGTGCCCTCCATCTTTCCCAACATCAGGGTCTTTTCTCATCTCTTCTCATGATGTGGCCAAAGTATTGGAGCCTCAGCTTCACGATCTATCCTTCCAGTGAGCACTCAGGGCTGATTTCCTTCAGAATTGATACATTTGATCTTCTTGCAGTCCATGGGACTCTCAAGAGTCTCCTTCAGCACCATAATTCAAAAGCATCGATTCTTCGGTGATCAGCCTTCTTTATGGTCCAGCTCTTACTTCCATACATCACTACTGGGAAAACCATAGCTATACGGACCTTTGTTGGCAAGGTGATGTCTCTGCTTTTTAAGATGCTGTCTAGGTTTGCCATCGCCTTTCTCCCAAGGAGCAGGCGTCTTTTAATTTCGTGACTGCTGTCCGGATCCTAAATTATTGCCGCTCACGCTCATTATCTGACAATGACTGCCTGCTTCCCAAGTCCCCGATTTATTAAGAAAGCCTGGTAAGAAGAAAGTATAATATAGCTCCAACTCCAATTACACCAACTCTGAAATACCCTTTGCACCAGGCTTCCTGCAAAATTGTGTGTTCTTGTGATAAAATGTCACAGAATGCGCAGTGTAAGACTATCATTTATTCCGCCTTCAAAAAGAATGACATGTATTAAATACCATATACAGTGGAATGAAAAGGATGTTTAAAATAACATTTGTAAAAAAAACCCCAGAAGCCTTTCTTTTGGGAATGATAGGGATAGAACTACTTAAATTGTATAGAAATTTATCCATGCACGCGACTACAGCAGCAAGAATGCTACTTGCCCAAAAATGGAAAGGAGAAGAAGTCTCAGCAAAGGAATATGGAATATACAGAAATGGCAAAACTTACCGGAAGAATAAGAATCAATATAACAATTTTTTTAAAATAAAAGAATGGAAATGGTTTATTGAATATTTACAGATAAATTGTAAACAGATAAAAACACTGGCAGGAATCACCTGCAGCTATATAAGAGTATGCATATAAAGAAGAAAAATAAATGAGAAGTTAATTTGGATATGCAGAAGATATTAAAAATACATTTAAGGAACCGCAGAAAGAGGGGGAAGGAAGTCAAGTTTTAAAATGTCAAAATGATTGTAAAACCAGTGAAAAGTATAAATATATTTGAAAAGTACAAATATTTTTTATTTAAAAAATGTATTAAATACCATTGCTTTTCATTTAACTAAAGCGCGCAGCACTAATTGCAGATGAATGTTTTGAGTTAAATCATCCCTTTAAACAACAACAACAAAACATACATCTTGCCTTTGTCTCTCCTCCCCTCTATTTCCTGTCTCCCTGTCCTATCAAGCTTTAGATTACTAACTCCTATGGAAAGGAACCTGTCCTTTTTTCTTATGTCCCTTTGCAGTGAAACATGTACACAGACAGTAGTAATTAACGACTAGTCTGGCTTGCAGCAAAAGGTCTTAGTGTGGAGTGCATCCTCTTCAGGATAACCAACCATGTTTTCTTTTTTGTTGTTGTTGTTTAGTCTTTTCCTATTCTTCGTGACCCCATGGACCAGAGCATGCCAGGCACTCCTGTCTTCCACTGCCTCCCACAGTTTGGTCAAACTCATGCTGGTAGCTTCGAGAACACTGTCCAACCATCTCATCCTCTGCCGTCCCCTTCTCCTTGTGCCCTCCATCTTTCCCAGGGTCTTTTCCAGGGAGTCTTCTCTCCTCATGAGGTGGCCAAAGTACTGGAGCCTCAGCTTCAGGATTTGTACTTCCAGTGAGCATCCAGGGCTGATTTCCTTAAGAATGGATCTGTTTTATCTTCTTGCAGTCCATGGGACTCTCAAGAGTCTCCTCCAACACCATAATTCAAAAGCATCCATTCTTTGGCGATCAGTCTTCTTTATGGTCCAGCTCTCACTTCCATACATCACTACTGGGAAAACCATGGCTTTAACTATACAGACCTTTGTCTGCAAGGTGATGTCTCTGCTTTTTAAGATGCTGTCTAGGTTTGTCATTGCTTTCCCCCAGCTTCTCTGAATTATTCAAGCCCCTTCGCCACAGCAAGGCAGTGATCCATGAAGGGGTGTTTTCTTTTAGGGTGCTCTTTTTCAGCCTGGGAAAAAGAGTGATCTGTCGAATGATGAGTAAGGTAAAGTAGACCACCATGCCCGACACTGTGCCACATCCCATGCGCAGCGCCGTGTCTCTCACATAAATCATCATAGACTTTTATTGTGCTAGCCATAGGCCATGGCATCATTCAGAAAAATAACAAAAGGAAAAACAGCAATAACCATAAAACCAGCAAAAACCATCAGGCACCACACATACAATATGAACCATGGTCACAACTACTAAGATTGTTTGTTGCATAAAATAGAATATCAGAAGATTCTCTAGTAAAATGTGCCAAATTAAATATCCGAATCTCCTTTGCAGTTGACCGTTATATTATCTAGTTCTTTCCTCCTGATCTTCTTAGCTGCCAATGCAATAGAGTGCTACTTTATAAGTTACAAAGTCATTAGTATCACTCAGCAGCCATTTCACCCTTTCCATCCTATTCCATTTGGAAACAGGGGTTTTATGAATCGGTCTCTTGGGTCTATATATAATGGGCACCGCAATAAATAGCGGCACAGGTCTTCCACACAAGGTTGCCCACAGAGACAAAGTCTCTCTTCATAATGTACTTTGCTGTAGCGTCCATTCAACGCCACCAGGAGCATTGATTGGTCAACAACAACAATAATAATAATATATTTATTTATACCCCGCCCATCTGGCTGGGCTTCTCCAGCCACTCTGGGCGGCTTCCAACAAAATATTAAAATGCAGTAATGCATCAAACATTAAAAGCTTCCCTAAACAGGGCTGCCTTCAGATATCTTCTAAAAGTCTGGTAGTTGTTGTTCTCTCTGACATCTGGTGGGTGCCACTACCGAGAAGGCCCTCTGCCTGGTTCCCTGTAACTTAAATATGTATCTATCTTCTTGCTCAATATGTGCTTGGCATATGAACGATCCTGGGTTCGATCCCTACCACAATTCCACCTGTGCCGACTTAAATGGAAGCCAGTTAGCATGGTGCCAGCCAGAAGAGGGAGAGAGAGTACTAAGCTAGGAGCATCAAAGGTCTAATTCAGTATAAGGTTGTTTGAGGATGTTTGAGTCATCGTCAGATTCCTCCTTCAAGACGTCCCTGGCACGATAATCTGCAGTTCTCCCTTGATTCATAAATAATGCCGCAGGGAGACACAGTGGGATCTCTTGGTAACACAATGACAGTGATGAGCTCATTTACTGAAGCTCCGTGTTGGGCCTTTCCAGGGACCTGGTCCTCTTTTTTTAAGTTCTGTTCCTTCTACTCATTGCCAGCTCTGGCAGAAGCCCTTCTCTCATTCAGGCAGGCTCGGCCCAGCACAGAGAAGGCTGGCATATCTCTAGATTTTCAAATAACCATGCAGTCAGACTGGACATTTCCTGGAGATGTTTTCACATTTAGCCCATGTATCAGAAGAACAGTATTTTCCAGGTCTGGGGTTGTACAATGACGGGGGTGGGAGATGGTTGATGGAGGGACTCTGGGTAGGAAGCAGAGAAATGTTGGGCATGTCAGTTTGCATTTCTTAGTACAGTGGTACCTCAGGTTACAGACGCTTCAGGTTACAGACTCCGCTAACCCAGAAATAGTACCTCGGGTTAAGAACTTTGCTTCAGGATGAAAACAGAAATCGCGCGGCGGCAGCGGGAGGCCCCATTAGCTAACGTGTTACCTCAGTTTAAGAACAGTTTCAGATGTGTAGAGATCTTTCCTATGCTAATTAATTCGGGAGGGTTCTGGAAGCTTCTCCGTGTGAAAGAAACAAGCAGAAGGTTCATGATGTTTGGGTTATTCCTTCAGAGAAGCTGAGTACAGCTGGCTTAAACTGGTCCTCTTATCTCTTCTGTCAAGGTCATGCTGACTATAAAGGTAGGGCCAGAAGGAGCCTGGGTTTCACTTTCTATCTCTTTTCCTTCTAGAGTGGTGTTCTGTACATGGTATGCTTAGTGTTAAGGTTTTAGACTTATTGTAAGTTATTGTAGGGACGCGGGTGGCGCTGTGGGTTAAACCACAGAGCCTAGGACTTGCCGATCAGAAGGTTGGCGGTTCAAATCTCCGCAACGGGGTGAGCTCCCATTGCTCAGTCTCTGCTCCTGCCAACCTAGCAGTTCGAAAGCACGTCAAAGTGCAAGTACATAAATAGGTACCGCTCTGGTGGGAAGGTAAACGGCGTTTCTGTGCTCTGCTCTGGTTCGCCAGAAGTGGCTTAGTCATGCTGGCCACATGACCCAGAAGCTGTACGCCGGTTCCCTCGGCCAATAAAGCGAGATGAGCACCACAACCCCAGAGTTGGCCACGGCTGGACCTAATGGTCAGGGGTCCCTTTACCTTTAAGTTATTGTAAGTTTAAGTTAAGTTGGCTGCAACTGGATTTCTTATGGCCAGTGCCAATCCTGAATGTATTGGATTTGTGACCATTATGCTTATTTGCCTTTGGTAGCAGTAAAGTTCTGCTGGATGAAATCCAATTGCCTCTGGTCTATTTTTTTTTGGGGGGGGGGGGAATCCTGCGACGTGTTTAAGTTTTTACTCTGCTAACTATACATTGGATTCTGTTCTGGATCAATATTGAGTAGAATTCCACAACAGGCCACCCAGGGTGAGAGGCTGGGAGGAGAAAGGAAATATCCCAGGTGAGAGCTGGGAGGGTGTCAAGGAGATGTCAGTGAGGCAGGTCAACCACAGGGCAGGCACACACAGGACAGGCATGGAATGCAATGAGCTCTTTATTTTATTTTTTTAAGAATGAACGTGTGTTTATTCTAGTTTATAGCTGGGAATATAGAAGAGGAAAAAAACAACCTAATCAGTAAGAGTAAATACAGTGATAATTACATAGTTATATACAGATGTTACTAGGTAATAGGATCCTTATCTTTAAAACAGCATCAGAAGCTCCTAGTTTACAAGTAAAAAAGGCTTGGAAACACAACCTTAACTACTATTAAGCAAAAAAGTTCATCCCTAAATTCATCTAAACCCAAATCAATATAAAATAACGGAAGCCCTGCTGGATCTGACCGGGGCCCCATCTAGTCCAGCATCCTGTTCTCGCAATGAGATTCCTCAGTGGGAAACCTGCAAGCAGCACCTGAGCACAACAGGTGCACAACATTCACTATCCCCACTTGTGGTATCCTCTTTCTGATCTAGTTTGCCCCTTGCTTCATTGTTCCATCTTGGAAGCAAAAACTCCCTTTATTTCCTCGGGCTTGCCTCTTTCTGATGAGATGCTATCCGGTTTCCCCTCATTTCTGATCTTCCCTTCACCACCTGCTGAAAATTTCTCTCCATCGTCCAGGCCACAGACAATTGCAACATCTTCCAGGTATGAGAGCTGGTCAGTTTGGGGAATTTGAAGTCCTTCTTTGGAGAAAACAAATACATAAACCAGTCATTTCAACTAATTCCCATTAAAATAAAATGGTCAGTGGTTCCATTCCTGGTTCATTTACCTGGGCTTTGTTGGTGCTTTTGCTACAACACTCTGGTTAGCCTTACTCCAGCTAAGACTGAAACTGACCAGTAGCTCTTCCTCCTCCAGCCTTTCACTCTAGATCCTTCCCAAGCAGACAAAAGCTGTGTTGATGGGGCAAGCTCATCCTCCGGGCCTTTCTGGCCCATTGCTCACAATGTGCAGGACTCTCCTAGTTTGAGGTGTCAGAGGGGGAGGCGAGCCATCAGTACTCTCCTGCTTCCAGGTAGCAGGGGCAACCTCTGACTCCCCTCGATCTGAGTCTGCGCTGTCACTGTGAGTCTCAGTCTCTAACCCTGCCCTGGAAAACCCTCCTTCTCCTGACCAGCCCCCCTTGATCGCTCAACCCCCCTGCTTCTAGCACCTCCCATCTCATCCCTTTTTCAGTGTCCCACCACCAGGATCTGGGATCTAAGTCATCTTCTTCTGTGCCCTCCCTGGGGGGCCTCTTGGGTGAACAGCTCCCGCCACAGCATTTTTAGTCCCTCATTTTCAGGAATTCTTCATCTCCATTCATTATGAAAAACTGGAGACCATGTCTTGCAGTCAGGCAAGAGCTTCAGTCAAACTAAATCTCACCATGTTTTGCACATCCGTAGAATCATAGAATCATAGAGTTGGAAGAGACCACAAGGGCCATCGAGTCCAACCCCCTGCCAAGCAGGAAACACCATCAGAGCACTCCTGACATATGGTTGTCAAGCCTCTGCTTAAAGACCTCCAAAGAAGGAGACTCTACCACACTCCTTGGCAGCAAATTCCACTGTCGAACAGCTATTATTGTCAGGAAGTTCTTCCTAATGTTTAGGTGGAATCTTCTTTCTTGTAGTTTGGATCCATTGCTCCGTGTCCGCTTCTCTGGAGCAGCAGAAAACAACCTTTCTCCCTCCTCTATGTGACATCCTTTCATATATTTGAACAGGGCTATCATATCACCCCTTAACCTCCTCTTCCCCAGGTTAAACATGCCCAGCTCCCTTAGCCGTTCCTCATAAGGCATCGTTTTCAGGCCTTTGACCATTTTGGTTGCCCTCCTCTGGACACGTTCCAGTTTGTCAGTGTCCTTCTTGAACTGTGGTGCCCAGAACTGGACAGCTTCTTGCTGATGACCCAGAAGTTGCCTGAAAATGGGGTGGAATGGGCTGGGTGTGGGGCATGCTCCGCCAACACGCTTGGGGGCCAGGAACAGAACCCCCAGCTTTTGGCTGATTAATGCTCTTAAATATGTTTGTGGGAAGGGTGGCATTGTTTTGTTGTTTTAGCTTTTTCCTTGTGTTTTTACCTTGTATTTTATTCTGTGACCTCCCTGAGATCTTACCATAAAAATTAATAAACAATAATAAATAGTTCCATGGGGTTTGCTGTTAGTTAAGTGTGTATGAGACTGAATTCACAATCTCCTCCCTCTGTCTGCTTTAAAATTCTGATAATGTTCTCTGACCAACAAAGTTTAATCACATCTTTCATTAAAAAAAAAAATATGACAAACAACCCCCTAGGCAATGCAACCAGAGCACTGAAATGATGCTCAAGAGCTGTAATTAAAATGATACCTCCCGCAAGTTGCTTCTGATTACCTCCGGGTGGGCTAGATTAACCCTCCATTTATCACAACATGAAAGAGATCGCTTAGGGGAAATGGTATCCCAGACACAGGTTTACATTAATTGGCTGGGTGTTCTGGCTTCTAGATCCCTCGTTTAGTCATTGACCTCCACCTCGTGAACATGGTTGGAAGAAAGAGGGCAGGGCTGTGTCTGTCAGCCCCACTTTCCATTGCGCACACAGTGAGGGGAGGCCTGAAGTGTGGGGCCTCCTCAACATGCATAGGCTCCCCTCCCTCGTTGAGAACATGGCACCACCAGGTTTTTCAATCACAGGGACAGCCTGCGCACATAGAGCCGTCTCTCTGCGGCAGACCTTTCCAAACATGTGGACAGGGGGTACATGATGTACCCTGCTCTCTTCCTCCGTGTAATGTTGACTGTGCAGGAGAATGCTCAAATGGAATTCCCATTTCATTTACCAAAATCTTGGGAGTCAAATTCAAGAAATTCAAACCTGAGACCTCTATGGCTAAATAAGCAGGGCGAATGCTACCCTCTCTCAATCACCCATCAGTGTCTTGCTTTCTCCTTGCGCTTTTCTGGATGGGAGAAAGGATGGTTTCCTGCTCCTTGAGTATACTGCAGGGATCCCCAAGCTAGCGCGTTCTCCCTCACTGGCTTTATCACATGCCAATGCTGCTTTTAAACTAACCACAGTCCCTGTGACATCGGAATTCATGAAACGGTCGTTTGCTTAAAGTACGGTTAATGAGAACAAGTCAGGGTCAAAGTATTCCTTGAGGTCTTGGATTGTTCTCCAACCATTGTTTAAACAAACCACAGTTCCCTTGGTTTGGAATTCATGGGAAACAGTGGTTAGTTTAAAGCAAATATATATATATATTTGCTATATATATATATATATATATATATATATTCCATATATATATATGGAAGCTATTTTTTTCACCTGTTGACATTCATTCTCTGAAAGCATCAATTGTGAAAGTGAGTTAAGATTTAATTTACCCCCTAGTATATTCCTTAAATGTCAAGAGGAGAAATGTGCATTAGCAGGCATTGCTCAAGGTCTGGAGCCCATGTGGCAGTTCAGGTTAACAGCTAATGGCATTGAAAAATGCTTTCGCTTCCCTTCTTTGAACTTGGCGTTTTTAAAAAAATAACAAAACAATGCCAATGTGACATGGTATGAATTCACTGCTTCATTTCTTCAATTCCATTCACTATAAATTGCCATAAAATTATATAGATGTCAATTAAACTGTTACGTAGCATAAAGCTCATGCACAATCTCCACCAACCATATTACTCAGGAGTAACAAATGCCAAGGCTGGAACCATAGTCTTTATCCTTTGTGATAACTCCAGCAAAACATGATGAACCTCTGCATGTTGCCTGGTAAATCGAATCAAAACCCCAAAATGAAGACACTGAGCACCATACTGTTACAAAAATTGGGTGCTACCCCCAGGTACTCACTCAGGGTCTGGAGAATTGATGAGACTGCAGAGATTGTCGTAGCTTTAAGAAATATGATTTATTCACGTATTTACACCTGAGCTTGGAGTGCAGGCAAAAATGAGGTGGGGGGCATCCAGCTGTAAGAAATTTAGCACCATCCCTTCCATGTGGAACACAACCTTTAGAATCCCCATGGGGGGAGTGCAAGTAGATAAATAGGTACCACTCTGGCGGGAAGGTAAATGGCGTTTCTGTGCCAGAAACGGCTTAGTCATGCTGGCCACATGACCGGGAAAAACTGCGGAGAAACGTTGGGTCCCTCGGCCAGTAAAGCAAGATGAGTACCACAACCCCAGAGTCGTCCGCAACTGGACTTAACGGTCAGGGGTACCTTTCCCTTTCCCTTTAAGCTGGTGGTCATCACAACACCTTGTGACAGTGAATTCCACATATCAGTTATGTGTTATACGAAGGAGTGCATAAGAATTTATTTGAAAGTAATATTTTGGTTACCCATAGGGATCAATATATTAAAATTGCATATAGTGTAGATTGTAGCTGGATTGCAATCCAGAAACATTTATAAGGTTAATAACCTTTAGGTGGACGCGGGTGGCACTGTGGGTTAAACCACAGAGCCTAGCACTTGCTGAGCAGAAGGTCGGCGGTTTGAATCCCCGCAACGGGGTGAGCTCCTGTTGCTCAGTCTCTGCTCCTCCCCACCTAGCAGTTCGAAAGCACATCAAAGCGCAAGTAGATAAATAGGTACCACTCTGGCGGGAAGGTAAATGGCGTTTCCATGCGCTGCTCTGGTTCGCCAGAAACGGCTTAGTCATGCTGGCCACATGACCCGGAAAAACTGTCTGCAGACAAACAGTCAAAGTACAAGTAGATAAATAGGTACCGCTGTGGTGGGAAGGTAAACGGCGTTTCTGTGCACTGCTCTGGTTCGCCAGAAGCAGCTTAGTCATGCTGGCCACATGACCTGGAAGCTGTACACCGGCTCCCTCGGCCCATAAAGCGAGATGAGCACCGCAACCCCAGAGTCGTCCGCGACTGGACCTAACAGTCCCTTTACCTTTACTGTTTCCTGTAGTTTGAATGCCAGTGGTGGAGGAAGGGGGGTCTGACCGGGGGGCCATCTCTAAGGGGGGGGGTGACAAGAAGGCACCCCACGGGGGGCTCGTCCCGCCGCCATTGCACTGTTACAGCTGCCTGCGGAGGATCCTCCACTTGCGGCTATAGCGGCGGTGGAGGGATCCCACCGCCATCCGTACGGCGCTTGAGCGGCGCCATCAGCAAACCGCCCCACAGCCCCCCCCCCCGACACCCTGCACTGGGTGCTGGTTAGCCTTCCTTTGCCCCTGTTGAATGCTTCACCTGTAGTTTCACAAATCATTTAATGTGTCAATACGAATGGAATCGTTAAAATTGCAGTTGTTGTAAAAGGGATAGTTATTTTGACTGGAGTGTAATTGAAATTAGTAAGATTTTGGAGTGCAGAAATAAAGTAAACCAAACCATCAATTCTAGCACACGGGGGCGGGGGGGGGCGTGCCACCTAAATTGTATAATTTGGCATCTGAATGACTGGCATTAGTAATTGTATTATAATTTGCCATTGTTATAATGAGATTATTGTAATTGAAAACTAATAAATTATTATGGGGGGAAATAGACATACTTTTTGCATGCAGTTTTGCCTAAAATGCAGCAATTTCCCCATAATATAATACATTCTATATGTTATATTCTTGAGCATGTGTAGAGTTCATTTGCCAAAGCTCTCAGTAATCACATTTAGTCCCCACACATCTTAATTGAGAACTTTTTGGCAGGTTTAAGCTCTGGAAACTCTTCTTCAACAGCTGAGCATCACTGGGTCTCAAGCACCTATGTTCACCTGAGTTTGCAAACTGAACCACACATGGCCTCTAGATGTCTCTTCCAATAAACAAGCCACATTTCCAGTCCCATGTGTGTAAAATAGGGGTTGCATTTGGCAGTGGCCCGGGGGGGGGGGGGGAGATGGCAGCCACGCCAATGTAAACAAAAGCACCAGCTGCACACAAAGATTTCTCTGTGTATGGTTCTCTGAAATTGCAGCCAGTATGTTCCTAGACTACAATCAGAAACCCATTCTGGCATTTTGGTGGGGAAAGTACAGAAACAGAAGGGCTCAGAGTAGAGCTCAAAACACTGCAACAAATCAACTCTTGTATTATACTTGTATTGTATTATATTGTCTTAGAGTCAAGTGCTCTTATGCTGGGATTTCAACTAATATGTATTCTATATTTTTATTGTATCTCTGAACCTCCCAAGAAAGGATTTTTTTTTTTTTTGCCCTAAAAGGCAGAATGAAAATACTCAAATAAATTAATAAATCTGAACACACATTCATTAATTAAAAACTAAGACAAGATCTTCTCTCTGACCTTTCGGTCTTTGCCTGTCAACGCTCCCTATTCCCCCTGTAGAAACATGAAATTATTTATATTTTAAGCTTGCAAATTATAGGTAATACTATGGTTACCATCCTTAGAGCGAAACGGCTTGCATCATCTTGCAAGCTGCCTGGTGATTTACATAAGTTGAACGCAATCAGAACTGTGTCACCAAACATCTAGATGATAAAATCCCAGTGCTTTTCTGTGGACGTTGGCCAAGAAAATGGGAACATTGCTTGGCTATGCTGGTACCAGGAACGCTGCA
Organism: Podarcis tiliguerta; assembly: GCF_965153285.1. NCBI lineage: Eukaryota > Metazoa > Chordata > Lepidosauria > Squamata > Lacertidae > Podarcis > Podarcis tiliguerta. The sequence goes on along the minus strand of NC_139543.1, from coordinate 10,007,294 downwards.
AGAATCAATACAATCTTGGGACTTATCTATGCAATATTGAACGTATCCGGATGCAGCAAAAATCCAAGCAGCTTCCAATTCTGCATTATTTATGGTGACACATTAATGCTCGAAAGTGCTTGGAATTCCCACACCTAATTACATTAGTAGTTGGCACCTGGCCAATGTAAAGACTCTGTAATTGATTGCATCAATTAGCTGAAATGAAATGAAAAGGACATCTTATATAGTTGTAACTTGTTAAAGCCCCCAGGTTTGACGACAGGAGAATGTAATGGGGGGCGGGGAGGGAGGCCACTCATTGAATGCTCAATTAAAGCCAGAAATCTGTGAGACAGAAATAGAAGGTAAAGGACTTCTGATTTTCTGTCGGTCCTCTCTATATAAACTTCATCCACTCCAGTATGACACCCAACAAAGGTTACCTTACCTTCTGAATTCTCTCTCTCTCTCTCTCTCTCTCTCATTTCCCCTCTCTATTTATTGCTTTCTAACACCCCCCTGTGGCGATCACACAGGGTCCCCATACAGCTTTCTGTGTCATGTGGCCAGCATGACTAAACTGCTTCTGGTGCAACGGGACACTTTAATGGAAACCAGAGCGCATGGAAATGCCATTTACCGTCCCGCCGGAGCGGTACCTATTTATCTACTTGCACTTTGATGTGCTTTTGAACTGCTAGGTTGGCAGGAGTTGGGACAGAGCAACGGGAACTCACCCCATTGCAGGGATTTGAACCGCCAACCTTCCGACTGGCAAGCCCAAGAGGCTCAGTGGTTTTAGACCACAGCGCCACCCGCATCCTACCATAACACTCTCTGCCTGAAGGTCCCAGCAATTGTCTCTGGCGATGGAGTGAGGTGGAGAGAAGCGTTGCTTATGCCAAGCAGGTATTAAGGCAACAAGGTGCCCTCCAGGTATTGTCAGACTGCACAACTGCCATCAGTCCCATACTGGACGGCCAGTTGCCAAGGACAATTGGCATTGTAACCCAGTAGCAATTCCATGGAGGGTCCCGCCAAGAACCTTAAGGTCCATGAATAACCATAGTTTAGAGGTCCCAGGCTCTAAGGAAGTCAGGCTATCCTCCACCAGGGCCAGGGCCTTTTCAGTGATGGCACCGACCTGGTGGAATGCTCTGTCCCATGAGACTAGGACCCTGCAGGATTTAACCTCCTTCCGTCGGGCCTGTAAGACAGAGCTATTCTGCCTGGCCTTTAATTTGAATTCAGCCTGATCCTTTATTTCCCTTCTCTTCCCTCCCCCTCCCCTTTTATGAAGATCACCCGCTCTGAGACCCCACAGCTAATTCTCCCCTGGCCTCCTTGCTGGCCCAAGTAGGACCAATTCAGCCAGCTAGCCCTGGGGATTATCTAATGCTTATTTCCCACAAATTGATTTTTGATTTTTATTGTTATTCATGTTTTTATACTGTATTTTATGCTGCTTTTATAATTAAGTGTTTTAAATTTGTTGTTAGCCGCCCTGAGCCCGGTTTTTGAACTGGGAAGGGCGGAGTATAAATAAAAAATTATTATTATTATTTATTATCATATGGCTACCCCGTACCAATGTTTTTCTCAGGGTCCACTACGACATCTCTGCTTTTGTGTATTTTGCTGTCACTCTTCTGTAACACCCCCCCCCCCAATAAAAAAATGGAGTTCAGGGCAAGAAGACTTGTTATTTGCTAAGCCTGCCAAGTTTGGACCAATGAAATGAATTCCATTGGACCAATGGAAGCAAGGCAAAGAAACCTTATCTGCCAGTATTGCAGGCTAATCCCTGACAAGGGGTTTATCAGTTCCAGTGGCTTGTTTCCTTCTCAAGCCTCAAAAAGGATAACTCTTAGCCTCTAATCCCAACCGTCTTCCACATGCCAGGGGGAGGAAACCTTTGCTGTCATTTCGGCTAATAATTGCAGAGAACTTGACAGGATCAGTGGAATAAATGCTGCTGGCTCCCCCAGCAAATACCTTTTCAACCACTGTAGCTCCAATTTCTTAAAAGATCAGATTGGAACGGACCCAGATATTGGCTTCTTGTTGCTTGTGTAAGTAATCAGTGGGAAATATTTCAGCCTAGTCTATGCACTCTGACAGTTCGCTCTCAGAGATCTTACTTTGTAAGTGACATGGCCGACTTCCACTGGTGGGTTGAGAAAAACCAAGGTCCAGTTTAGAGTAGCTTTTTCAAATTCCCCTTCTTTAACCTGGAGCGGCAGTGGCCTTGTCATGGTGGCGGAGGTGGCAACAGCGGAGGAAGAGGAGGAGTGAGTCCAGCCGGCAAAGATAAGGCAGTGGGGTGGGTGTGTTGGGCAGCAATGGCGGGCTGAAGCAGCCTGAGCAGGCGGGGAACAAGCTGTGAGGTCACACGGGGTGTGGCAGTGGCAGATCTGAGGGGGCTATCATATCTCCTCTCAGTCTCCCCTTTTCCAGGATAAACATACCCAAATCCTTCAACCGTTCCTCATAAGGCTCGGTTTCCAGACCCTTGATCATCTTGGTTGCCCTCCTCTGCACACGTTCCAGCTTGTCAACATCCTTCTTAAATTGTGGCGCCCAGAACTGGGCATAGTACAGTGGTACCTTGGGTTACATATGCTTCACGTTACAGACTCCGCTAACCCAGAAATAGTGCTTCAGGTTAAGAACTTTGCTTCAGGATAAGAACAGAAATCGTGCTCCGGCGGCTCAACAGCAGTGGGAGGCCCCATTAGCTAAAGTGGTGCTTCAGGTTAAGAACAGTTTCAGGTTAAGTACGGACCTCCGGAACGAATTAAGTACTTAACCTGAGGTACCACTGTGTTCCAGGTATGGTCTGACCAAGGCAGAACAGAGCAGTTCTATTGGACGGTATGATAGCACTGCCAACCAACTGGGAAGAGGAGCCTGCAGTGGTCCACACCACCAACCACATTCCTCTGCTGAGGTGCCCAGAAGACCCTGTGCATATCACCCAGCCGCCCAGAGCTACAGAAGAGCAGCCCAGGGAGCGTGCAGATGAGAGACTGGGCTCCTAGCCACTCTGAGTCAGAGTGGAGAGGCGTGATTTTTGTGCCATCTTGGGCCTGTATTCTTGGCGGGCACCAAGCTGGCCAACCCCTAGATAAGCCCCTGTTTTCAGTCAACAAACAAACTAATGTTCCACCTCCAGGTAGTTTCAGCCATTGGAAATCAGGCTTGCTAATACCTACACCTTGCCAACAAAGGTCCGTATAGTTAAAGCTATGGTTTTCCCAGTAGTGATGTATGGAAGTGAGAGCTGGACCATAAAGAAGGCTGATCGCCGAAGAATGGATGCTTTTGAATTATGGTGCTGGAGGAGACTCTTGAGAGTCCCATGGACTACAAGAAGATCAAACCTATCCATTCTGAAGGAAATCAGCCCTGAGTGCTCACTAGAAGGACAGATCGTGAAGCTGAGGCTCCAATACTTTGGCCACCTCATGAGAAGAGAAGACTCCCTGGAAAAGACCCTGATGTTGGGAAAGATGGAGGACACAAGGAGAGCAAGATGGTTGGACAGTGTTCTTGAAGCTACCAGCATGAGTTTGACCAAACTGCGGGAGGCAGTGGAAGACAGGAGTGCCTGGCGTGCTCTGGTCCATGGGGTCACGATGAGTCGGACACGACTAAATGACTAAACAACAAAAATACCTACACCTGGGTTTCTGTTTCCTGGTCACTTTAAAGCTGTGCTCTTCAACCTTGGCCCTCTAGATGTCATTGGAGTTCAGCTCCCATCATCCTTGACCATTGGCTAAACTGCCTGGGGATGATGGGAGTTGTAGTCCAACAACTTTTGAAGACCACTGACAGAATGCACACACATACATATAAGATTTTGGGCAGTAGTTATTTTCATTTTCTAAATATATACAGTGTTGTGTGTTATCCATATTTTATTTTGTAAACTTTGTTTATGAGTAATTCCACAATTGCAGCTTTTGTACGAAGCAGTCTACGCAATAATACAACCCCTACTTTAAATATAGATGCAAGCTAATAATTCCACTTCCCCTAACTTTAATCTGCTTAAAGAATGTCACAGGGAAATAATGATAGCCATTGCTCTGTCTTTCTGGTTGTCATAGCTTTCTAGACGTCATGGAAACCAACGAACAAGGAAGCAAAAAAGGACTCACCTCTAAAACTGATGTTGATGCTGCTATTAAAGAAATCCTCAGCTGCCAACATTTCACTGAGTTGGCAAACAGAGATACCATCTGCTCCGAGAATATTCTGCTATCTGTGGAAAGAAGTAAATCTGTTGCTTTTAATGGTCAGTGTGCTTCAACAGCACCCTTGGCATTCAGTCAGCCTGGGTAATCTCATCTCACCGGAAGAAAGAGCCTTTCTGCTGTTAAACCAACATTTCAGAATTGTATTTGTAAACTGCAAGGTCCGTTACCCAGTGCAAAACCGGCAACATTTCCAGGGTCCTGAATCCCTCTCTTCCACTGCTCATCTTTCAACCTCAATGTCCTACTGTCCACTTCTCTTTCCACGCTAGTAATAACCACAACCACAGTGACTACGAAGCTCTGCCCAAGACATTTTGCTGCCTGAGGCAGAACAACTGCATGCAAAGTGCATAATATCCAAGCCAGGGCGAGTCACGTTCATGAAAGCTACCTCACTCTGCCAGGGACTGAGGCCCAAGTGGAGTCTGAGCACTGGTGAGTGTAATACTACTGCTAAGGTAAAGGGACCCTGACCATTTGGTCCAGTCGTGACCGACTCTGGGGTTGCAGCACTCATCTTGCTTTATTGGCCGAGGGAGCCGGTGTACAGCTCCCGGGTCATGTGGCCAGCATGACTAAGCCGCTTCTGGCGAACCAGAGCAGCGCACGGAAATGCCGTTTACCTTCCTGCCGGAGCGGTACCTATTTGTCTACTTGCACTTTGATGTGCTTTCGAACTGCTAGGTGGGCAGGAGCAGGGACCGAGCAACGGGAGCTCACCCCGTTGCGGGGATTCGAACCGTCGACCTTCTGATCAGCAAGTCCTAGGCTCTGTGGTTTAACCCACAGCGCCACCCGCATCCCAGTACTACTACTACTACTACTACAAATTTATACCCCGCCCATCCAGCTGGGTTTCCCCAGCCACTCTGGACAGCTCCAAACAGATGAAAAACAGAATAAAACATCAAACATTAAAAACTTCCCTAAACAGGGCTGCCTTCAGATGTCTTCTAAAAGTCAGATAGTTGTTTATTTCCTTGACATCTGATGAGGGGGCATTCCACAGGGTGGGTGCCACCACCAAGGAGGTTCTCTGCCTGGTTTCCTGCAACCTCACATCTTGCAGTGAGGGAACTGCCAGAAGGCCCCCAGCACTGGACCTCAGTGTTGAATGATGGGGATGGAGACGCTCATTCAGGTATACTGGGCCAAGGCTGTTTAGGGCTTTCAAGGTCAGCACCAACACTTTGAATTGTGCTTGGAAACATACTGGGAGGCAATGTAGGTCTTTCCCCCACAGAAGACCCTCCAAGTGTCCCTATTTTGCGGGGACAGTCCCAGAAGCCTTTCCGGTTTCTGATTTGATCCTAGAATGCCCCGCTTTTCCTTAGGACATCCCTATTGTAATCAAAGAAATGTTGGAGAGTATGGAGTTATGCAACCCCTGAGGCAAGGAGATAAATAACTACACCACCATTAGAAGACATCTGAAGGCAACCCTGTATAGTTTTATTATGTTTTTATATACGTTGGAAGCTGCTCAGAGTGGCTGGGGCAACCCAGTCAGATGGGCGGGGTATAAAAATAATAACACGGAATAAGACATCCCTATTTTCATCGGAGAAATGTTGGAGGGTATGCCATAGCATACCTTGCATCCAGGGATGGCCAACATTTGTAATCTATTAGGCTCAGTGTTTGAGGAATTTACACCCAACTGCTTGGGGCAAGCAGTTCCACATGTTCTGTGGCAGTGGCAGGCTTCGGGGAATTTGATCCCTCCCACGGTGGCAGCCAAGAAGCAAATAGACAATAGAAGCTCTTACCAATCAATTTATTCAATATTCACAGTGAGAGATGAAGGAATGCAGTCTTCCCTAAATAATGGCGTTGCTCCAAGTAAAGTCCCACCCCCTCCGTCTCTCCTATTCTACGTCATCCATGCATCGGCTAATCTGAGCTTTCTGCCTCTGAGCTTTCTGTTCTACTACCCTCAATGCCCACCTGGTCCTGGGAGAAGGAGGGTCAGGAATGCTTTTCAAGGACACTGAGTCTGTCAGCTGTCTCTCCCCTGGTGCTTCGTCTTCTTCCTGCTGTTCCTCTTCCAATATTTACCAGCTTCTCCCCTCTGCAGCCTCTGAACTGTGACCTTCTGCAAACCACTGTTCTAAATCTATACTGTTCTCCTGTTCTTGAGAAGGTTCAGGAGAAGGGGGGGGCGGCCCCCACCATTCATCCTCAGTCCAGCCCCTGACAGGCAGGTTCTCTGCATCCAGACAATTTTTTCTGGGCCAAATCCAGCGACTGAGCTCCCCAGTTGAGCATCTGTTTGCTGTACCAAATCAAATTTTCCTCCCAAGCCATCCAGCAGTATCTTCCTGCTTGGTTCTTCTTCCTCTCTGAGCGCTGTATTTTGGCCTTCCTAGTTTAGCATAATCATATTGTCTGTCCATTATCATTAACTATTATTTGAACTCTTCTGCAACTGTAATTGGGGTCATTATTTCCATATGTCTATGGCCTTCCACCCCTCCTCTAACCAGCCAACCCTCTCATCATTGAGAGAGGCCTAATTTCTGTCTAGCCAATTCCTTATTAGCCTCTGCATTCACGATCAACCAGGTTTGTTGTTTTTGTTTTTAAAAAGAAACCACAGTAAATGTGGAATAAATAAAAGCAAACCCTAAGAAGACACCAAGTAGCAAATTTGGGGCAGGTATGGAAATTCAGATAAGCTACAGATTAACGTTACTAAATCAATCTCTTCCCAGCCCAGAGCCATGCCTCCTTGATGAACAAAGCAGGCACGCAGAGAATTCATACAGAGTTATTGTTGCTAGGGGAAAAACACTTAATTGTTGACCATGACCTATTTGGCTACTCTATTTATTTTACATCTGTGGCTCAATTGGCAGGCAGGTGGGAAATTGGGCTGGATTCATTCCATGCAGTTCTGAAATCGTTCATTTCGGTGGTTTTTGAAACTTGATGGCCAACTTGACAAAAGCAGGACAGTGTGAAAGGCCCTGTTCTACTCTCTTACATTCACCCAAATTAAATTAGCCTGTGTGTTGGTTTTTTTGCCTTGTGATGCCCATTATTATTATTATTATTATTAGGCAGGGGTGGTCCACCCACGAAGCGGGATGAAGCAGCTGCCTCAGGCGGCTGAAACCCCGGAGGCAGCACCCCCAAGGGCACTCCACCTGCTCTGCATACCCTCCGACATTTCTCCGATGAAGATAGGGATGTCCCATTTCATAGTGATAATTTTACTATTTATACCCCCAGACATCTTACTGGGTTGTCCTAGCCACCCCAGGCAGCTCCCAACAAACATAAACACATAATAGAATATTAAACATTAAAAAAAGACATCCCTGTACAGGATTGCCTTCAGGCAGCTTGGAGGTTGGATAACTCCATACCTGCCAACATTTCTCCAATGAAAATAGAGACATCCTAAGGAAAAGTGGCCCTGTGGTCTAAACCACTGAGCCTAGGGCTTGTCGATCGGAAGGTCGCGGTTCGAATCCCCGCGACGGGGTGAGCTCCCGTTGCTCAGTCCCAGCTCCTGCCAACCTAGCAGTTCGAAAACACCTCAAAGTGCAAGTAGATAAATAGGTACGACTCTGGCGGGAAAGTAAACGGCGTTTCCGTGCGCTGCTCTGGTTCGCCAGAAGCGGCTTAGTCATGCTGGCCACATGACCCAGAAGCTGTACAACGGCTCTCTTGGCCAATAAAGCGAGATGAGCGCCGCAACCCCAGAGTCGGTCACGACTGGACCTAACAGTCAGGGTCCCTTTACCTTTAAGGAAAAGTGGGATATTCCAGGATCAAATCAGAAATCAGGACGGCTTCTCTAAATAAGGGATACCCCTGGAAAATAGGGACACTTGGAGGGTCTGGCTCTGCCACCGGCACAATAGCAGCATTAATATAGGTGCCGATTTCACCAAAAGAGTCAATTCCGAAAGCATTAGGAGAGATTTTTTTTTTTTTTTTGAGAAATAGCAGGTCTTAAAATCAACAAAGATAAAACCAAGCTTCTAGTAAAAAAACACGAATGAGGAGAGTAAAAAAATGCTATCAGGTCTAAAGATTGAAAAGAAGATTAAGGATTTAGGTGTAAGGTTGACAGCGAAGAATATAAATCTTAAAGATAATTATTTGAAAACCTGGGAGGATATTCAAAGAAATTTGCAAATAGAATGAAACTTTCGTTGCTGGGCAGAATGTCAATCAGAAAGATGAATATATTACTGAGAAAGTTATTTTTGTTTCAATCAATACTGGTGATCAGCAGGACAGCTTCTCTAAATAAGGAACATACCTGGAAAATAGGGACCTTTTGGGTGTCTGGCTCTGCCGCTGGCACAAAAGCAGCACT